>NC_090922.1:391023658-391337130 GCF_040938575.1 Ambystoma mexicanum
TGCAGCTCACAGCAAGTGCAGGTGTTACCACTTAGTGAGGATTCTGCTGCAAGGACTTCTGGTAGCTGTAGTCATCAGGTTAGCAAGGAACAGACTCACACCCAATCCCACAGTGGGGAAAGGGGGGGAGTAGCCTACAGTGAGGCACTCCAAAGTTGGGCATAAATTACCCCGGTGCAGCACCCTATTAGATTTCTGAAGATTCCACCCTTCAGAAAACTTACAAATGTGTTGAAAAAAAGAGGAGAGGGGCGCACTCCAGTTCCCTGCACAGTAAACCTTCCCAGCCACAGGTGTTCTCCTCCGACCGGTTTCTGTGCCAATACACGTCATCAGGGAGGCTGTCTTAACTTGCAGCTCACAGCAAGTGCAGGTGTTACCACTTAGTGAGGATTCTGCTGCAAGGACTTCTGGTAGCTGTAGTCATCAGGTTAGCAAGGAACAGACTCACACCCAATCCCACAGTGGGGAAAGGGGGGGAGTAGCCTACAGTGAGGCACTCCAAAGTTGGGCATAAATTACCCCGGTGCAGCACCCTATTAGATTTCTGAAGATTCCACCCTTCAGAAAACTTACAAATGTGTTGAAAAAAAGAGGAGAGGGGCGCACTCCAGTTCCCTGCACAGTAAACCTTCCCAGCCACAGGTGTTCTCCTCCGACCGGTTTCTGTGCCAATACACGTCATCAGGGAGGCTGTCTTAACTTGCAGCTCACAGCAAGTGCAGGTGTTACCACTTAGTGAGGATTCTGCTGCAAGGACTTCTGGTAGCTGTAGTCATCAGGTTAGCAAGGAACAGACTCACACCCAATCCCACAGTGGGGAAAGGGGGGGAGTAGCCTACAGTGAGGCACTCCAAAGTTGGGCATAAATTACCCCGGTGCAGCACCCTATTAGATTTCTGAAGATTCCACCCTTCAGAAAACTTACAAATGTGTTGAAAAAAAGAGGAGAGGGGCGCACTCCAGTTCCCTGCACAGTAAACCTTCCCAGCCACAGGTGTTCTCCTCCGACCGGTTTCTGTGCCAATACACGTCATCAGGGAGGCTGTCTTAACTTGCAGCTCACAGCAAGTGCAGGTGTTACCACTTAGTGAGGATTCTGCTGCAAGGACTTCTGGTAGCTGTAGTCATCAGGTTAGCAAGGAACAGACTCACACCCAATCCCACAGTGGGGAAAGGGGGGGAGTAGCCTACAGTGAGGCACTCCAAAGTTGGGCATAAATTACCCCGGTGCAGCACCCTATTAGATTTCTGAAGATTCCACCCTTCAGAAAACTTACAAATGTGTTGAAAAAAAGAGGAGAGGGGCGCACTCCAGTTCCCTGCACAGTAAACCTTCCCAGCCACAGGTGTTCTCCTCCGACCGGTTTCTGTGCCAATACACGTCATCAGGGAGGCTGTCTTAACTTGCAGCTCACAGCAAGTGCAGGTGTTACCACTTAGTGAGGATTCTGCTGCAAGGACTTCTGGTAGCTGTAGTCATCAGGTTAGCAAGGAACAGACTCACACCCAATCCCACAGTGGGGAAAGGGGGGGAGTAGCCTACAGTGAGGCACTCCAAAGTTGGGCATAAATTACCCCGGTGCAGCACCCTATTAGATTTCTGAAGATTCCACCCTTCAGAAAACTTACAAATGTGTTGAAAAAAAGAGGAGAGGGGCGCACTCCAGTTCCCTGCACAGTAAACCTTCCCAGCCACAGGTGTTCTCCTCCGACCGGTTTCTGTGCCAATACACGTCATCAGGGAGGCTGTCTTAACTTGCAGCTCACAGCAAGTGCAGGTGTTACCACTTAGTGAGGATTCTGCTGCAAGGACTTCTGGTAGCTGTAGTCATCAGGAAATCTAATAGGGTGCTGCACCGGGGTAATTTATGCCCAACTTTGGAGTGCCTCACTGTAGGCTACTCCCCCCCTTTCCCCACTGTGGGATTGGGTGTGAGTCTGTTCCTTGCTAACCTGATGACTACAGCTACCAGAAGTCCTTGCAGCAGAATCCTCACTAAGTGGTAACACCTGCACTTGCTGTGAGCTGCAAGTTAAGACAGCCTCCCTGATGACGTGTATTGGCACAGAAACCGGTCGGAGGAGAACACCTGTGGCTGGGAAGGTTTACTGTGCAGGGAACTGGAGTGCGCCCCTCTCCTCTTTTTTTCAACACATTTGTAAGTTTTCTGAAGGGTGGAATCTTCAGAAATCTAATAGGGTGCTGCACCGGGGTAATTTATGCCCAACTTTGGAGTGCCTCACTGTAGGCTACTCCCCCCCTTTCCCCACTGTGGGATTGGGTGTGAGTCTGTTCCTTGCTAACCTGATGACTACAGCTACCAGAAGTCCTTGCAGCAGAATCCTCACTAAGTGGTAACACCTGCACTTGCTGTGAGCTGCAAGTTAAGACAGCCTCCCTGATGACGTGTATTGGCACAGAAACCGGTCGGAGGAGAACACCTGTGGCTGGGAAGGTTTACTGTGCAGGGAACTGGAGTGCGCCCCTCTCCTCTTTTTTTCAACACATTTGTAAGTTTTCTGAAGGGTGGAATCTTCAGAAATCTAATAGGGTGCTGCACCGGGGTAATTTATGCCCAACTTTGGAGTGCCTCACTGTAGGCTACTCCCCCCCTTTCCCCACTGTGGGATTGGGTGTGAGTCTGTTCCTTGCTAACCTGATGACTACAGCTACCAGAAGTCCTTGCAGCAGAATCCTCACTAAGTGGTAACACCTGCACTTGCTGTGAGCTGCAAGTTAAGACAGCCTCCCTGATGACGTGTATTGGCACAGAAACCGGTCGGAGGAGAACACCTGTGGCTGGGAAGGTTTACTGTGCAGGGAACTGGAGTGCGCCCCTCTCCTCTTTTTTTCAACACATTTGTAAGTTTTCTGAAGGGTGGAATCTTCAGAAATCTAATAGGGTGCTGCACCGGGGTAATTTATGCCCAACTTTGGAGTGCCTCACTGTAGGCTACTCCCCCCCTTTCCCCACTGTGGGATTGGGTGTGAGTCTGTTCCTTGCTAACCTGATGACTACAGCTACCAGAAGTCCTTGCAGCAGAATCCTCACTAAGTGGTAACACCTGCACTTGCTGTGAGCTGCAAGTTAAGACAGCCTCCCTGATGACGTGTATTGGCACAGAAACCGGTCGGAGGAGAACACCTGTGGCTGGGAAGGTTTACTGTGCAGGGAACTGGAGTGCGCCCCTCTCCTCTTTTTTTCAACACATTTGTAAGTTTTCTGAAGGGTGGAATCTTCAGAAATCTAATAGGGTGCTGCACCGGGGTAATTTATGCCCAACTTTGGAGTGCCTCACTGTAGGCTACTCCCCCCCTTTCCCCACTGTGGGATTGGGTGTGAGTCTGTTCCTTGCTAACCTGATGACTACAGCTACCAGAAGTCCTTGCAGCAGAATCCTCACTAAGTGGTAACACCTGCACTTGCTGTGAGCTGCAAGTTAAGACAGCCTCCCTGATGACGTGTATTGGCACAGAAACCGGTCAGAGGAGAACACCTGTGGCTGGGAAGGTTTACTGTGCAGGGAACTGGAGTGCGCCCCTCTCCTCTTTTTTTCAACACATTTGTAAGTTTTCTGAAGGGTGGAATCTTCAGAAATCTAATAGGGTGCTGCACCGGGGTAATTTATGCCCAACGTTGGAGTGCCTCACTGTAGGCTACTCCCCCCCTTTCCCCACTGTGGGATTGGGTGTGAGTCTGTTCCTTGCTAACCTGATGACTACAGCTACCAGAAGTCCTTGCAGCAGAATCCTCACTAAGTGGTAACACCTGCACTTGCTGTGAGCTGCAAGTTAAGACAGCCTCCCTGATGACGTGTATTGGCACAGAAACCGGTCGGAGGAGAACACCTGTGGCTGGGAAGGTTTACTGTGCAGGGAACTGGAGTGCGCCCCTCTCCTCTTTTTTTCAACACATTTGTAAGTTTTCTGAAGGGTGGAATCTTCAGAAATCTAATAGGGTGCTGCACCGGGGTAATTTATGCCCAACTTTGGAGTGCCTCACTGTAGGCTACTCCCCCCCTTTCCCCACTGTGGGATTGGGTGTGAGTCTGTTCCTTGCTAACCTGATGACTACAGCTACCAGAAGTCCTTGCAGCAGAATCCTCACTAAGTGGTAACACCTGCACTTGCTGTGAGCTGCAAGTTAAGACAGCCTCCCTGATGACGTGTATTGGCACAGAAACCGGTCGGAGGAGAACACCTGTGGCTGGGAAGGTTTACTGTGCAGGGAACTGGAGTGCGCCCCTCTCCTCTTTTTTTCAACATATATATATATATATATATATATATATATATATACACATATATATGTGTGTTTGGGGGGGTAAAGTGTATAAAAAATGTATAGGGGTAAGGTGGGTGGGCTATGTGGGGTCTCCCCCCACATATATATTTGCAGAAAATGTAAAAAGAAAATTCAAACTTTTAGGATTCGAACCTTTGGGTTTGGTAAAATCACGCAGATCCCACCACCACAACAACAAAACATAGCACACACAACCATGCCCAACACAACATGACGGCCTCCTCCTGAATCTCGCACAAAGCTCAGCGAACGTTGTTTCTGAACTGAAGCTGCCTACAGCACATCAGAGCTCCCTTGCACTTTTCCCACTCCTCCCACTAACCTTCCCCCCTTCTTATCTTCACAGAACCGCGAGAGCGCAGAGAGACCACGCAAGTGGCAGCTGTGTGCAGTATAAAAACCTTTAACATTACCATTAAAGTCCTATACACAGGAGTCATGGCTAGGATTGATCTCTTTGGCAAGCACCCAGCATCCTTTGAACTAGGGCGGGGTACGCGGCAAGGGTGTCAGTTATCCCCATTACTATTTTCAATTGCCATGGAGCCACTCGCAGTTTGCTTATGAACACTACATCGGCACCATGGGCTTGCTATGTGGGGGATTAGAGAGTTGATATCACTTTATGCTGATGATGTCATACTATATACTCATATGTCCAGTCCCCTTTCCCGGGGCCTTCCTCCACGGGGGCTTCCTCCAGTGTAGGGACATTGGATTCTGGTTCTGGCAAACCTGAGGCTATTAAGGCTACCAGCCCCCAAGCCGAGGGTCCCAGGGGCTCTTTCGGGCGTTTCACTTACAGACCTGAGGCCAGTAAGGCTACTGGCTCCAAGGTCGAGGTGCCCAGGGGCTCTTCCGGGTGGTCTACAAAGGGGCGAGCCAGCTCATCATACTCTTCTGCACCAGGGTGCGAAGGATTGTTGAGTTCTGCTTCTAGGAGTCCGTTCGGGGATTCGACCGGGTTGTTAGGAAGAATTCCCCTAGCAACTTTGCTGGATTTTAGGACTTATTCCTACTCTCTCGTATATTTTTAATGTGATTTGAACTCAGTGTTTCTTTGTAAAGTATGGAGCCTGACAAACTCCATAGGCATCATCTTTACATTGTGTCACACAGCACCCTCAGTGCAGTGGCATAGGAAGTCTTTCAGATTTCCCAAAAGTTAAAATACCTTCTCTTGAATAAACTACTGTTTCCAAGAGCAGTGAAGTAAAATTTACTTTACTTACATTTGTAACTTTCTAGACCCAGCACACACCATCTTACAATAGGGTGCTGGAAGGGTTACTTAGTATCCGCTTTGTCTAGTCTTCTCATGTAACATTCTTATGTTACCCTTTCCTCGATGAATGGCTGGTGGCAGTGGTTTACTTTTAACTACCATGGTGTGCTTTTACCGCGGGCTGCGTTCGCAGCTACAGTAAAGCACCCAAGGGTGCCATTTTTGTCAAAATGGCCCTGGTCTTCTTTTTTCGCCATTTCTTTGTGGAAAGGGCCTTCTTGAGATTTACCCCGGGGGTACCATTGCCCCAGCCCGTTCCTCCTCCGGTCCAGGCCCTGTCAGTGCTTCTCAGCCCTCCTCTTCCTGTAGCACCAATGCCTCCTCCTCCCCCGCAGTCGTCTGTTGATGCTCCCCGCCTTTGGTTGCTGACCCGGGGGGGGAGGGACCCCTCCGGCTCCTATGACCCAGGACCCAGACTATCCTCTGTCTTGAAAAAAAAGGGGGGGGTGATGATGGTCTTGACAACGATGCACAGGACGAAGAGCCGTCAGCGTTGGTAAAGGTGTTTCATGACTGTCTTTAGGGCCTTGCAGAGTATTTGGGGGTAGTACCCCACTCAGAACTGGCCCCCCACAAGTTTCTGTTACGGCGCGCCACAAGCATTTGGGCATTCCCCCCCTCCTCCGAAAGATGGCCAATACTCCTGGCCTCCCACCCACAACCTCATTCTTCAGTTGTGGCAACAGCCTTGTTGAATTCCAAGCCAAGGTCCACGGCAGGTGGCACCTCCAGTTGTCTTTCCTAGGAAGACAAGGCCCTTGAGTCTTTTGGCAAGCATTGTCATCTTAACGCCGGGCTGCACTTAAGAGGACATCACTGAGGCCCTCATAGCCACAGAGAGCCAGAAGCTGTGGGGATAGGGGAGTACCTGCCCGAAATCCCTCTGGAGAGGCAAGCCTCCTTCAATGCCGGTCTGGTGGAGGCACGGGCATTTGCACAGGACCTCATGGAGTCTTCGGTCTCCACATGCCTGGTGTCCGAGATGAGGCGGGCAGTGTGAATGCATGCCACAAAATTCTCCTCGGATGTGCAGGAGATGATCATGGATCTTCCTTTTGAGGGGACATAACTTTTTCCTTCGTCCACGGATGACGAGCTGACGGAAAAGAAGACCTCTGTGCAGACCGTTAGTTCCTTGGCCATCCTGACCAAACCAGGGCAAAAGTCCTTCCCTCAGACACAGGGCAGGCCAGACTTCAAACCCTGCTCTTTCAGCAGTTTCAAGGGGTTTAGGGACCACAGTGTGCGGCAGCCAGACAGGTCCCACAGCGTACACAGAAGGAAGCCACAGAAGACATCAGAGAGTTTTTTTCTGCTCCCCCTCCTCCGCTCCCGCCTCAGACGCCAAAAAGCAATGATATAACGTTCTGGCAACACAGCTGGCCTGTAGGGGGCCAATATGCTCTCTTTAAGGACAGCTAGAAGTGTTGTTTCAAGAGTACTTGGATTCTTTCGATAGTCTCCAAGGGCTTCAGTCTTCTTCTTGCTTTACCTCTACCTTCTCGTCCCCTGCTTAGGATAGGGTCCTCGGCACTGTTGCAGGAGATCCTCTCTCTTTTGGGCATGCAGGCAGTGGAGCTGGTGCCTCGGTCAGACAGGAGCTCTGGCTTCTACTCCAGAATTTCAGCAGTATCCAAGAACAACCAGGCTGGCTTGAGGGTAGTCCTGGACCTGTCATTCCTCAATCTATCTTTACTGGTCAAACGATTCAAGATGATCACCCCAGCACACATAGCCGAGTCTCTGTGCGCAGGGGACTGGATGTGTTCCCTAGACCTCAAGGACACGTACCTTCATGTACCCATCTACCAGAGGCACCGGAAATTTCTGAGGTTCATGATTATGTCGTACCACTTCCAGCATAAGGTGCTGCCTTTCAGTCTCAATTCGGCCCCTCGCGCTTTCACAAAGCTAATTAATGTGGTGGCTGGTCTCCACCTGGAGGGCCACTACTCATAACCCTATTTGGATGACTGGCTAGTGGGGGCCAGTTCGCCCGAGGGGATGTTGCACTCCTGCCAATGACTGGCGGATGTTCTTCATCACCTGCGGTTCTCCCTCAACTGGCAGAGGCCGCAGTTGACTCCCGCTCAGAACCTGGTGTTCCCTGGGGTGCGCTGGGACACTGCCGTACAGCGGGTGTTCCCCACATCCAAGAGGCTCCTGTCCCTCCGCAAGGCGATAGGGCCCTTTCTGGCCAATTCGACCACCTCTTCATGGTGGTTCAGCACCTTATGGGCCTGATGGCGTCTTGCGTACTCACATTTCAACACGCCTGCCTCTAGATTAGACTACTCCAGCTCCACCTGGCGGCCAACTGGGACCAGGAAATGGGGTTGCAGTTGGGCAGAATCCCTATCCCGCTGTCCCTCCTTCCAGATCTTCAGTGGTGGCTGTTGGACTGCAATGTGGCAGTGGGAGCCCCCTTCAACCTGCAGGAGCCCACTCTGGTGGTGACAAGGGATTCCTCCCTCTCGAGTGGGGGGCTACTTGATTCGTGGTGCGTATTCCAGTATTGAGGACCTCCTGCATATCAATCTGCTTGAGCTCAGAGTGGTGGGCCTGGCACTCAGGGCCTTTCTACCGCTCATCAAGGACAAGGCGGTTCTGGTTAGGACTGACAATTCCATGACAATATTCTACCTGAACAAGCAGGGTGGCACCCGTCCCCCCCTCCTGTGTATGGAGGTTGGGCCGGTTTGGGAATTTTGGAATACGCCCTGTCGGAGGGGATATGGATCTCCTCGGTCCATCTCCCGGGGGAACAACAACGCGGAAGCGGACCAGCTCAGCCGCCTGGGGATCAACACCTATGAATGGGAGTTACACATCAGCTGTTTGTTGCCCCTGTTCCAGAGATTGGGGTTTCCGGATGTGGACTTATTTGCATCTCCTCTGTATTCCAAGTGCCCCCAGTTTGCATTTTGGGCAGAGCAGGCTCTGGGGTCTCTGTGGGATGTGTTCCATCTCTGCTGGCACAGCCGCAGGTGCTATGCATTTCCTCCTTCTCCGTTGCTCCAGCGGACCCTGTGAAAATTCTGAGCCTCAGTGGACGGCAGCCTCATCCTGGTAGCACCCCACTGGCCCTCAAGGGCTTGGTTCTTGGATCAGTTGCAGTTGTGGTCCCAGGCGCCTGTCCATCTCCCGATCCCCAGCAGGAGCTTCCTGATGCAGCAGGGCGGGGCATTGGAGCATCCGGAACCAGTTAGGCTGGCCCTAGCAGCCTGGTTCCTGACCATCTGAGACTGCGCCATTCCTAGTTCTCGGATGACCGCTGGGACATCATAGAGGAGGCCAGGAGGCCGTCTACATGCTCACAGTACAAGAGCAAATGGACTAGGTTCTGCCACTGGGCTCAAGACAAGGGGCTGGACCCCTTTACCTGCTCCCTTGACGATGTGCTCGCCTTTTCCACACATCTGGCTCATTGTGGTGTTCAGGTCGATACTTTCTGCACCTATTCGGTGGCCATTGGTGCCTACAAGAATTCCCCAGAAATGTATTTTTCAGTGGTCAGCCCATTGGTTTACACCCACCTAAAGGCGTTGTCCAGGCTTCTTCCACAAGTCCATAGGCCGCACCAGGGCTTGGACCTCAACGTGGTTCTCGCGGCTCTGCAGCGTAAGCCCTTCGAGCAGATGGCCTCGGTGGACATGAGGCTGGCGGCACTCAAGGCAGTGCTGTTGGTGACACTCACTTCGGCGCGCAGGGTCAGCGAACTGCAGGCTCTGTCATTGTGCGTGCCATTCACCACTTTTCATAACGAGAAAGTCATTTTGCACACTCATCCAAGCTTCTTGCCCAAGCTGGTCTCTTCATTCCATTTGAATCAGGAAATCTGCCTGCCAGTGTTCTTTCCGAATCCTCAGTCGCAGGCTGAGAGGGCTTTACATTCCTTGGACCTAAAAAAGAGAGAAACCCTTCTGGAAGTCTGAGGCGTTGTTCATTACCTTTGGGACACAGGCTTCCAAAGCTTCGACTGCCCGTTGGATGGTCCAGGCCATTTCAGAGGCTTATACGGCCATGGGTAAGGCAGTTCCTGTGATCTATGCCCATGTGGTCAGAGCAAAGGCTACGTCGATCGCCAATCAGATGTCATTAGCAGTGTGGCTACTTGGGCCACTCCGTCTGCATTCTGTAAGCACTTTCCCTGGTTACCAGCTCCAAGCGGGATGCAGAGTTCGGTCAGGCGGTTCTGATGAACCTTTTTGCTTCTTCTTAAGTATGAGGCAGGTTGTCACAGCCCCACCCAATGGTCTTGTTCAGTGGACTCACCCACAAGGATGGAGGAATGGAGACAGTATGTATGATTAATTCAAGTTACTCACTGTAGTGACTAGAGTTCTCATAGCCCTTGTCCCCTTTACGCCATACGTCACACCCACCTTCCCCCTATTGTATGCAAGGGGCTAAAATATTCAGCATTGCCAGGTATTAAAGCGTCCGATGTGTAAAAAATGAGACTGAGGTGAGGCGACAGGGTTTCAGGGGCGTTCCCACACCCAGGGCCGTACCCCGCACGCTTTACTAGATTTAAAGGAGAAGCTAATTATTTTGCTGCTAACGGTTCCGGTACCGTTCCCATGTTGGGGGACGCCCACAAGAATGAAGGAAAGGGGACTAAGGACTATGAGTACTCTAGTAATAATTATTAAATACCCGGATAGTAATTTACACCCACTTGCATGGAAAATTGAAGCATTTTACAGGGTATCCGGCCAGCATGTAAAGTGGTCGAAGTCAGTCTTATTTCCATTGAGCGAGAATACCTAGAGACCCCAAGGAACGGAGCGGTTGCGCTGCGAACAGACATTCACACAGTATTTGGAAGTAAACTGAATAGGAACCGAACCCAACTATTAAAGGACAATCATGGGGCATATCGGGAAATACTCTGGGATCAAATTAACCGATGGTCCTCGCTACCGATTTCTCTTACAAGCCGAGTCGCAATGATGAAAATGGTTATCCTGCCCAAACTCTTATATCTTTTTCTAAAAATACCTGTGTGGCCCAGATCCCAATATTTCGAAGAGCTGAGAACATGGCTGATTAAGTTAGCGTGGAGCCCGAAAACATCCAGAATCAATTGGGAGACTCTGACTGGGCCGTGGGTACAGGGGGGATCGTACGTGCCTGATATGGAGCTATAGTATCTTGAAGCTCAGGTCTCGCTTGCCTCATACTGGATACCAGGTTCCCAGCGATATCCGCACGTATGGATCAAGACGAGGTTGGTCCACCCCCACTCCTTGCAGGGCACCCTGGTATCTATGACGGTTAATGATAGGTGCCAATATGATCCAATCCAGTGCACGGTCAATGCCTAGAGGAGCTAGTGCCGGAGGATGCGGGTGGGTACCCCTTATTCCCCAGAACTTAGTGTTTGGAATATTCATTGCTTGGCCCTGATCTGTGATGAAAGGATAAAGAAACCATGATTGCGACTGGGAGTCAACAACCTATTTGATTTCTACACCGGGGGATGCATTTGGCTTGGCTTTACAATACTTCAGGATCAAGGGAGCATTCCGGACCTGGTCACTGTATTTTCTGGAGGAAAAAATAGTTTCTACAATTTAGCAAATGGCACTTAATTCGACTCCCAAGGCGGTATTGCCATGTAGATTATCGCGGGCAGCGGAATTTGAAGGGGAGCTCAGAGACAGGTTGTGGTGTTACATGTGTTTGTATACCCGGAAGGTAGCTATCAACTATAGGTTTTAATTTATACAGTACAGAATTCTCTAGCGGGCCTACTTGTCTCCGTAATTCAGGAGGAAATTTGATAAGACTGCTGATGGGTGCTGCACCCCAGGTGTTGGGCTGATAACGCAGGATTTCTTCATGTTATTTGGAAGAACACTTCTTTGGTGATTTTTTTTAAAACAAGTGACCAAAATGACTGGGTGCATGATTTGTCAGGAGGTCCCTCAAAATATACTCTGCTGCATGTTAATATACTCTGCTGCATGTTTGGGTGGCTCCCAGTGATCCCTAAAGAGGCGAGGAAACTACTGTCTATATGCATGCTACTGGCAAAGAGATATATCTTAATGCTTTGGTCTAGCCCGGTAGCTCCACCATCAGATAAATGGCTACGGGATCTAGCCTAATGGTGCGATACAGAGTTAGACTATTGGATTATGCTCCCAGCTAACGTTAGACCTAGTAATATATGGGACCTGGTCAAAGCCTTTCTTCAGAATAGAGTGTCAGAGGATGGTGCTAGGAATGATGAGCCTGGTGATATGTAAGGGATGAGATACCCACGCAGTTCTATCAGATAATATATAGTGAATAAACGTATATACTTGACGCTGCTACCTAGCAAATGCCTCTTAGGCGCATTTCATGTGTTCAAGTATGCTTTTCGTTGGAATATTTTCCAGTCTACTATGTGTGAGATTATTTTTACTTTGTCAGTGCAACTCGTCTAGCTGGCAAGATGGTTTATCACCATTTGCTGCTTGTCACTTTATGATTTAGATCAAAGACCTGTCTTGTTACTCTCTTGCTAATTCCTGGTGATAAATCTTGTATTGGCTTTATGTTATGTGAACCTGTTCATAAAAATAAAGTTAAGAAAATACATTAAAAAAACTCCTCGAACGGCTGATCTAGCAGAAATACTAGTGCCCTTCTCAGCACCTATTCTGGCTATCTGTTCTGAGCTCATCCTCGCTTTCAGTTTCCTTACTATGAGTTTCCCAGCTTTATTTCCCTGTTTGCAATATTTTTGTTTCTTTCTCAAAAGCAAATATTCAGCTTTATTCGTTTTTAGGAAATTGATTTGGTTGCAGACCTTGCGCAGGTTGAGGAACACTTTCCGAGAACCTTTAGTTGTGTATTGTAGCTCAAGGTCTTTATATTTTCAGGTTATATCTTCAAGTACAGTACATCTCACTGTGTTTAGCCATGCTGCTTTGGGGATTAAAACTCCCCATCTGTAGGTTTTAAAAGCATCACATCTGGTGTAAGCATCAGCGGTATCTAAAACGTTTTCAAGAAAGTAATTAGAAATTCCTTGGGCTATGTCTTTTCTTATCACTGGGTCCCGTAGGATATTGGATTCAGTTTCCAAATTTTAGGTCTCATCTCTGCGCCCCAGGTCTAGGTCTACGTGTATAGGAGCACGGTCTGAGAGGTCTATCGTGCCTGTCTTTAGCTTGTATGTGAGGTAGTAGATGAGATTTAACCACACATAATCTATTCTAGATTAAGTGTGAGAGTGTGAGTAGTTTGAATACTCTCTACCTTCTGGGTAAACATGCCTCCAGGAGTCTGCCAAGCTAGCTTCATTGAGTAAGGCCATTGTATGTTTAGATGCTTGGGATGTGCCCCAGTATGGAAGGCTGGAGGCTTCATGGTTAGGATCCATGGTTAAATTGAAGTCTCCTGATAAGATTATATGCCCTTCGGAGAATGGAATCCTTTTCTTTATAATGGAGTATAGAAAATCGTCCTGGCCTTCGTTCGGGCAGTATATTGAGGCCAGTTTGACTCGGGTGTCATTCAGAACCCTCTTAAGAAAAATGTAGCACCTGTCTTTATCCACCATACTCTGCTCCAGAACAAAATTAACTATTTGATTTAGTAGGATGCAAACCCCCCCTCTTTTTCCAAGTTATGTCATTACCTTTTTGAGATCACTTGCAGTATGAATCCCCAGGTGCTTCACGCCATCCATTTAGGTCCCTAGCTATGGAAGTGTGCCCTAAAACAGTTTGAGAAGAGGGGCATGATTTTGAATTGGCGCCAGTTGACTTTGTGACCCGCTGCCTTACAAAAACTGTCTATCATTGATAGCTGGTGAGAGCCTAGAACCTCTGGATCTGCTAAGAAGATGACCATGTCATCAGCATGGACTCTTATTTATAATGACTTCCCCTACAGTGATACCAAGCACATACAATTGTGCCTAGTGATCTACCGCCAATGGCTCCATTGCCAGGTCAAAAAGAAGTGGTGAGAGAGGACAGTACTGCCTGTTTCCTTTCTCCGACCTAACATTGCATAAAAATATAGTTAGCCATAATCCTGGCTGATGCTCCAGTTTAGAGTGTATGGAATAGTGGTATGAAAAGTCAAGAAGCCCAAACCTTCTCGTGGTTTTGAACTCGCTTTAATCAAGTCTTACCATCAAACTTTGCTCTCGAAGCGTCTGCCATTGTTTTTAGAGCAGTCTTCTGAAAGTTAATAATTTGTAAACCAGCTACTGGTGTAATAAAAATGTCTTGCCAGGTCTGCCATCTGCCACTCGATTAATAAACACTCTGCGTCTCCCTCACAGAAGTCCTGTTAAAGCAAGCATTGCCAAAGCCAACAGTTTTGGCTTGTGTATAATTATTAGACGTTTGCTATGTACTGCTATTAGATGCCCAGGTGCTTGCACCATTTTGCACCTGCTAGCATCAGTGGCCAGTTAGTATCACTGCGGCTGTGCCTGGCAAGTGCCTTTCCCATACCCACACAAAAGGCTCAACACGCTCCAAAGTCCTTGTGGAAGTAGGCAGAATCTTTTTCAAACCGGTTTTCTTTTAATTTCGCAAGTGGAACATTATTTACACTGCTCACATCTAGGCCAATGTATCATTAAAGACAAATCCGTAGAAATGCAGGCGGTGAGTTTATGAACACTGACAAGAGTGAGCTCTATATTATAATACAAAACAGTGGTATGAGAAAAGTAGCCTAAAAATGGTTATCTTGTTGGAAATCCCTGTACCTACCTGCTTCAGCTATAGCCAGGAAGCAATCACCATTATATGCTCTGTGTCGCAAGTGCAATATCTGTACGTTGTTTAATACATATATGTTCAAATGCATTTTGAAGCATGAGTAAGGGATATGAATGGCAAATATCTCACATCTAACTTTTCCATGTCATTCTCAGGTGACATCGGACGGAGAGTCGTTTCAGAACATCATGCGCTGCTATAGGACACAGCCTCAAGCCAGGAGCCATGTACGTGAACTTGACCCTGCACTTTTCCTTTGGCATCTAGTAGGGCCGATTCATACAATTGTTTTTCGGTTTTTCACAAAAAAGTCACCAATCCCAGTGAGCAAGCCTCTGGCAGGGGAGTGGAAAGTGAAATACATATAGGGACACATGTTTCATGATCAGTGTCTGGATACATGTGCCTGTATTTGTAATTCACTGTCCACTTCCCAGACAGGGGCTTGCTCATTGGGATACGTTACTTATTTGTGAAGCTGGATTCATTTGTGCACACCGTTTGTAATAGGTGCAAATTTGCCTACAGATTGCATGTAATTTATAGCGAATCCCGATGGGCAATTTACGTGTGGAAGCAGGTGCAAATTTCGCCTACCACATTGTGCTTGTACAAACGGATTTCTCTGTGAATCGGCTCAATTATTTGTGTTTTTTTAATGAAGTTATTTTCATGATAGTTCTATCCATGCATAATTTACATTTAAATAAAAATACACAATTTTCTGAAATGGGGCTGTCTGGAATTGGTGACCTGTGGCATTTTTTTAAAAAAATGCTGTGTTCTGTTGTTTAATGTTAGGTGTACAGAAGTGTTCTGATCAGGGCCAGAAGAAGAAGAAGAAATTCTTGCAGCAGCGACAGCAGTACCCAGCAGAATTCCCCAACAGCGACCAGCAGAGAAACCAGTACGTTTGGTTTTTAATTATCCAAAATCAAAGTGCATACTTCTAAGAGAATGGGAAGATTGTCTCCTTAATCCATACTACCCACTTAAAGGGCGTATGCTCTAAATCAATTTCTTACTGAACAACGTTGTTAAAACCTAAACAGACAGCTTGGAATCCTTTTTCCGGTGTTACCACCAAGCAATGGATTTCACTACTGGAGAATCTTTGAATAATAAATAAAATTGCCATCAACAGGACATATTAGAAAACGTCCTGTGTTTATACAGTTCCTTTAGCAACCATCATCAAAACACTTTTTTATCTCTTGATGCTGTTATAATTTGGCAAAGTGTTTTTCATGAGACAAATCTTTTTAATGTCCAAACATAAGATGGTTTTAAGGGCGGTTTTGTCACTCATTTGAACTGTAATTATGAATGCATATTTGCGCACAAGTATATTACCTACTGTAAGTAGGTGTTACAAATTACACATCATTTCAAGGTTAATTTGGTTTATTGGTTTTGTCAGAACTTTGGTATGTGTTTCCTAGGCTTTTTAGACTATCCCTCCATCTGTATTGTAGTTTCTCATAGATCTGTGCCTCTCCCAAGGTTAGCATTCACTCCACCTTCCACAACCGATGGGTTTTCCTTCTCCTTGGATTAATTCCCTGTTAATTCTGTTTGTTACAAAGTCCCCTGCATTGTTCTAGAGACAACTAGTGAGGGGACCAAGAGGGCCATGTGCCTTCTTGAGCCATTGGCTGCTGGCCCCTCAGGTGCTATAGAGGGGGAACCATCACATGTATCAACAAATTGCTACTGGCACTTTGAGAGACAGACACTTGGGTTTTAGAGGTCACAGGTTCACCATTTTAGCGTACAAATACCCTATGAGGTTGCATCCATGGCAAAGATGAAGTCTATGATCACAGTGTTCTTGCAATTTGTGGTTTGCAGGAGTTCATCATGCAGAGCGAAGCAGACATTGTACCACTCCAGGAGTCTAGCACTCTCGTGCATGCACAAGAACATGTATTGTCCAAAACAAGATGGCAGACAGCACTAGTAAAGTCACAGCCTGCCCTGTGAGAAGAGAAACCTCTACAACACCTCTGATCAAATGTCATTTAAGTGATGGCCAGTCCGCTGTAGTGAACAAATAAGCCACTGGGTGAAACACTTCAAAAAAGCCCAACCCCAGCAGAGGGAGTGGCAGGATATGAAAACACATGAGGGTTAAGGCCATATGTGGGGGTTTGGAGGAAGTCACAAGTGGAGTATGGAGCAAGTTTTTGATTTATAAAAGACTTTTCAGAATAAGGTTGTCGGTAAAGAGGAAGGAGCAGGGGAAATTGGAGGCAAAAGTAGAAGGAAGAACATCGGGAGGCAGTAGGAGGAAAGCATAAGGAGGTAGAAGGTGGTTGCAGACGGGAGCTTAAAGAAGTGGCAGGAGGTGAACCGTGAACCTCGGAAGGCTAGAGCAGAGTATAAGGTGGTGACAGGAAGGAAGCATAAAGAAGTGGCAATGTGTGAACATCAGGTTACAAGAGAACATCAGATGATGGAAAGAAAGAACCAACTGGAGGAGACTGGCGAGAAAGAGACAAGACACAGGACTAGTGAGTCCAGGAGCAATCAGAACAGCAAGGATCAACTGGGCACGCATAGCTCAAAGCAAGGGTTAGAGCTGAGGCTCCCATCTGAAGGGATAAAACCCATGGTGGGAGGAGGGGCACGGTTGTGGGATAGTAACGAGGAACACCACGATCAGTAAGGAGTAAGAAAAGAGTAAGAAAAGAGTGCTGGAAAGTAGAATGTGGATCCGGAAAAGCCTGTGTCTTTCTGTCTACCACTTGAGCCAAAATCCCATGCTGCTATAACCCATAGCAGACCTTAAATAGCCGCTGTGCAAACATGATCTTACTCTGAGGCCAGCCCAACACCCTTTGTAGTAGTGTGGTCCGGTTTAGTCAAGTCCCTAGCTCTAGAAAGGCCAGTAGACATACTGTTTTGGTGGACCTGGATGTTAGGTGTTTTTTAGGGTGAGCCTTTGGTTAATTACCCCTATGTATTATTGGAGGCTGGCTTAGGCCAGCCCGTGAGTGTCTGGATATATTTAGGGGAGAGCCTTCGCCTGCCTCAATTTGCTTACCTGCCTGCTGGTGGATTTTTGTCTCGAAGCTGCTGCAATTTTTGGACCAGGTCTGGTCATAGTGGCTGGGTGCTGTGTCCTTATCCTTAGCTCTGTTTTCTGTTCTTGGCTCCTGGATGTCCTTCCTGGGCTATCCGTATCCTCCCCCTGGCCTTACACACCCTATAACCTGGGATCTCCATGCTGGAACTGTTTCTGGGCTGCTTTACTGCCAACTGCCAAATTACAGCCTTTGTTGTATGCCTTGGGGTAAGAAGCTGCCGTCATCCAGAACGGTTGTGAGACACCACTACCCTACCGTCGCTGTTTGTCTGGGATATCAAGGCTTGTCTCTATTATTGTTTCCTTCGTGGGACCTTTTCCTGCTGGCTGGCTGCCCTTCTTTGGTCTTCCAGCCATCATAATCTGCCTGGCCGGGTTCTTTCATTTTGTTTTCACGCCTGGCTGTAGGGTCCCACTCCTTTGAAGGCTATTTGTTCTTTTTTTGGGTCACAGTTGGTCTAGGGGTGAAGTCACTGCGTGACTGGTTCTTGCAACTCGACCTGCAAAGGAAAACCTTTACTCACTGTGTTGTTTCGCTGTTCCTGGCCCTTTGGTGGATGGGTTATTCAAGATACCCTCTGTTTAAATTATGCTTGGTGTGCGATTGGGATCTGTGTTCATGCACTGCCTCTCAGGGGGGACAAAAGCAGACCCTCTTACCTTGTCTATTGTTGGAACTCTGTACCTGCATTCCTGGAAGTCCTGCTGCTTGAGGAAGGACTGAAGCTCTGTACCAGTATCCTTGAATGCTCCACCAAATCTAGTGGCAAAGCTCCACCTCTCCAGAAGACCAGAAGAAACCAACTGTGGTGCTCTTTCCCTTTAATTCAGAGATATTAAGGGTGTCCCTAAACTGTGAGGAATCCAAAGGCACTGGGCCTCATTACAAATCTGCTGGTCCGGAATTAAGGGTGCCAGTAGCAACCTACCAGCACCCATTCTGGACTGGCAGACTACAACTGTGCCTGTTGGGGCCTCTGCGCCCGGCAGGGTCTGACCTGCTGGGGGCATTGGCCGTAGTAGGCACAGTTTTCACTGAAGCAATGGTGCCGGTGCTTCCGTCTCCCCACTCCCATAGAGTCCTACTGGACTCTATGGGAATGGGGACTTCGGATTTCCGCCACCTGAGATCCTGGGCTGCCGGGACTTGTAATGTCCCAGTGGCACCGGGATCTCAGGCGGCAGAAACGGTGTTACGGGGTTGGCGACAAGCCGCCGGTGGCACCGGCGGGTTGCCGCCAACCTCGTAATGAGGCCCACTCTGTGCTTAACCGAGCTTCGGGTGTAGCTGTCCAACTGTCCATTCCCTCCGCTACCAAGAACCAACCCTTTTAGTCTTAAATCTCATTTGCCCACTATGATAGAGGGCAGGCGCCATCTGGCAAAGTAGATCCAGTACAGTTTCACCAAGGTAAAGACAGCATGCCCAGAGAGGCAGAGTTGCCACTTCCACTGTCCCTTCAGTGACCTCTGGTCCAAAACCCCTTGATCTGGACTTTGTCCACTAAAGTGCAGTTTCCCTCACCAAGGCAAAGACAGCAGTGCCCAGAGAGGCAGAGTTGCCACTTCCACTGTCCCTTCAGCAACACCTGGTCCAAAACACCTTAATCCAGACTTTGTCCACTCCATTCCGGTGGGTGGGAGGTTGGCCCTGCACACCTTCAATGCCTGGGCCTTACAAGTTATGTAACAGGGCTACTGCCTCCTTTTTATCCAACGACCATCTGAGCACTCTTCTTCATGTACTCCTTCTCCAGATTCCCTTCTGCAGGAGAAGATTCTGCAACTTCCTGTGAAGAGTGGCATAGAGCAGGTGCCCTTCTCAGAGAGAGAGCAAGGTTGGTACTCCTTTTATTGTTTGTGTCGAAGTAGAATGCAGGCCTGTTTCCCATCTATAGATGCTGAATTTATACCTGTACAAAGACAATCCAAAATAGTCATCTTCACCTAGATTCTATAGTCCCCGTACCTACAGGCCCGGCCAGTGTACCACTCCATCCAAAGCAGGGCAATTATCTGAGGTTTATGGTGGGGGTCAACCCATTGTAGTTCAGGGCCCTTCTATTCTATCTTTCCTGAGCCTCAATTGGCTTTGCCAAACGTTTGGCTGTGGTGGCCACACATTTCAGGAGGAAGAAGATTCATGCCTTTTCCTACCTAGGGAACTGGCTCATTCCAGCTCACATTCAATATCAGGTGTGGGACCTCACCTGCACCACACCTATCACCTTCTGCACAGTTTGAGCTTCTCCCTGAATTTCATATAATGCCATCACAAGCACTCGTTTGTAGGTGGAGTTCTGGGCACACACTCAGGTTTGGTCGTCCCTTCCAAGGGAACACGTGGCGATCATCTTGCATCTTGGTACAAGTCTTCCAAAAACAAAGTTGGGTCCCATCCGACGCCTTTCTGCCTCTTATGGGCTTCATGGCATCCTGCAATCTTAGCCTGGCTTGACAGTTGTCATGGACATTTCCCCAAAGGGTTAAGGTGCTCAAATCAACAATCTGAGGATAAGCAGACTTTAGTCCCCTGTCTAGGTGAGGAAACACATCAGTTTGCTAGAACTATGGGCCATTAGGCTAGCCCCGATTACCATCATTCCTTCTGTGTAATGCAAATGTATGCTAGTTCTGACGGACAACACAGTAGCCATACATTACCGTAACAAGCTAGATGGTGTGTGGCTAATGTTACTGGGCAAGGAAGCAATGTGACTGTGGTTCTGGGCTCTGGAGAACGTTTCTCTATTGGCTGCCCTTGTTACATGGACAGTGATCTTAGTTGTGAAAGCCTTCATCTGACAGACGTCAGTTTCCTACAAGTCAAAGTTGTTCCCAGAAGGTCTGGACAAGATCTACCCCCTTTGATGGACCCCCTCAAGTGGATCTCTTTGCCTCCAATGTCAACAGAAAGTGTGACTTGTACTCCACGGAATTTTCCAGTCAGGTATCTCTGTGGCATGCATTGATTGTTGAGTGGGAATTTGCTTGCCCATATGCATTCCCGCCATCTCCTGTCCTTCCGCTGGTTCGCAGGAGACTGCGTAAGTTTGGGTCCAACAATGTCCTGATTGCCCCGACGGGGTCTAGGGGACATGGTACCTGCAACTTCTAGACATGTCCATATGTCTTCTTTGGTGCCCCCCAGAAATGGTGGATCATCGGCTGTTCCAATCAAAGGGCTGGGTCCTCCATCCGAGCCACAACACCTTCAACCTTCATTCTTGGCGGCTGAGAGGCTGAATTATAAGGAGCGTTGGGCCCCTTGATTTGTCCGCCCTAATATTAATACTTTGAAGGTGTATGGGCAGATCCACATCCAAACACTGCATACATAAGAGCAAGGTTGCAGAGAGCTGCCCTGTAAAGACAGCCCCTGCAAGATCACACTTTGTTTTCCCCTCCCCCTGTTCATTCTCACAGGCCCTCCTGTGCCTCTTTCCCATGCACAGCTCCACATTGCCTTTCACCCGCCACTGCCCGGAAGTTCAATTGTTCCATCCATTTATCTTTTCCCCGCCTGCCTCCATTTCTGAATGCACTATGTAGTCCGCAGGCCAGAAGTGTGACTCACTGTGCGTCAGCCTAAGTGCTGTGCTCTATTGTGCATCTCGCTTCAACCCCCACAGTGTGCAATTGACCTTGCAGCTATTTTTGCCTTTAACGGGACCCACGATGATAGCTCATTCTTTTTCATCCTCGCTAGTATGGAGTTTCTGCTGGGATTATCTGACCAGCTTCCACTTCACCAGCTTATTGTTCCTGCTTGGGATTTGACCCTTGTTTCAACGTTTCCCATCGTAGCTCTGTTTTAGCTCTTGCATTCTTGTTCTTTGAGGTTGTTCACTCTTTTGGTGATTTTTCCTGGTCGCCATCACTTCACTAAACTGACCCTGTTCAGGTGGAACATCCTCTGCATTTTGTAGAGTTAAAATATGGCCAGGAAGGAAGTGCCAGACTCTCCCAGGGCCCATTCTACCAGAGTCCTGGAGGCTACCTCTGCGTTGCAGAGTTGTGTCCCTGCTTTGCACATCCGTCTGGTGGCTACATTTTCCTGATCATCATCACTTCAACAAACCAACCTTTTTCAGGTGGATTGTCTTCTGCATTTTGGAGTATTCATATCTTGCAGGGAAGGAAGAGCATGAAGATCTCAGAGCCTATTCTAGCAGTGGTCTGGAGGCTACCTTAGCCTTAAAGAGGTGTGTCCCTGTTGTGGACATCTGTCAGGTGCCTACATGGGCTTCATGGCACATTTCCACAAAGCATTACTTCTTGGATTCCTTATCAGGTCAGGACAGCCACTTTGGTCAAGTGGTGCTTGTGGTGTAGCTGCTGGTTGCTCACTCCCATCCCTCCTCCAGGGTCTATACTCCTTTGAAAGTTTATGTAACATGAGCAATTTGTGGGAAGGAATCCATTAGAAGAACAAATTACTTATCTTTCAGTAATGTTCTGATTGAGTAGTCCTTCCTTTCGCCGATTCCACATCATCGCCATCTCAGCCTGCCCCTCTTGATGTGATGACTGGGACATTCACCTCTTGCTGTTCTGCAGTTCTCAGCCCATGAGTGCTAGGAAAAAAGGCAGAATTGAGGTTATGTGGTGTGACTGGTCCCACTTACACTTCCCCTGATGGCACATCCAGCATCATGGACACCCCAACACCATGCAGAGCCTCACTGCATGCCCTGATGGCTGAAAAAGTTTCTGAAGACAGGAAGTGCTGCAGAAGATACTTATAAAATGAGGAATCTGCCCATCAGAAATAACATTACAGAGAGGTAAGTAAGGTCTTCTTTTGTCTGCTAACAGCCATTGTGGCTTGTATAGTAGGAGAGGATGCATAGTAAAAAACAATACGAAAAGTATTTGGGAAATGAAAAATATGAGTCATTAAAAGTCTAAAATGCAGCTTTTGCAACAACCATAGATTGCTTTGTTTTAGTCATTAAACAACCACTTTGTAAAGATATATTAAAGCATTGCAGGGTTCCCTTTTTTTTTAATTCTGATGGCAGGTCATCACTTTTGAATGTGCAAAATGTTTTAATACTGTCTGTCATTTTTGCAGCTAGCAGAGATACCAGTCCTGTCATGAGGTCTAGCAGCACGTTACCAGTACCGCAGCCAAACAGTGCACCTCCAACTCCAACTCGTCTCACCGGTGGCAACAGTGATATGGAGGAAGAAGAGAGGGGTGACCTCATTCTGTTTTACAATAATGTGTATACTGAGGGCATCAAGGAATTTGCATTAAGATACTCTCGAACAAACTCAGTAAGTTTCTTATCTTTCCAAATGTACATAGATTGCATGGTGAGATTAATAGAATCTTTGGCACTGTATTGAAATGTAGTTTAGCTGAGTAAATGTTGCCACTTGTAGCCGAAACAATGAAAGACTTTGATTTCAGACACACAACAGCTAAACACTTTACGCTCATTTTTGTTTCCATCATATATTCAGCCAAACCAGGACAGCTTCATTGAAACGTAATCTTTGGTCATCTTTTTTATGTCATTATTTTTTAAAGCAATTACCTCTTACCATGAGGCCATGAAAACACTTAACCGTGTTTGCAACAAATGGTTATCGACCTTGATCACATTCTCCCGTTAGGAAGGTTGTAGACGAGAAAGGCAACTAAGAGATGTGTAGGTCCTGATCTTCAAACATAGGTCACAAAAGGCCATTGAGTACATTTGAATGGTGTCCTCATCTACTGCAGATGTGCAGTTGTTTGGGAGGAATCTGGCAATGTCTTTCGGAGTGTTACATGTTTCCTTGAAGACCTTGTTTTAGTGCTTGCTTCAAGAACACCTTGTTTTGTTCGACAAAGTGAGTGGAAAGTTAAATGAAATGAGGATTTTTAATTAGCACCCGACTTGTGTGCGTTGGCCAATGGAAATACTCAAATTGTGGTATGTAATCACTGTTATAAGCTCAGGTTCTGAGTAATTTTATAGTCCACGGCTCCTCCGCCTACATCCCTCTGCCATCCACCCTTGCTCAAACTCCTCTCACCTACCTCCCACTTCCTTTCAAGTAGCCACTTAGCCAACGCTGCCTTCTCTGCTTCCCCACCTCTTGCTCTTAGGGATCACCCCCGATACAGAAAAGCAGTGCTCTTTTTCATGTTATATGATATGATACTATGATATGATATGATAGGTTATTTATAATACCCAGAGGTTTCTAAGCGCGGACCCGGGGATCGAACCTGTGTTGCTCCAAGGCGAGCACGTTGCCGCTGAGCTATACTGTTCCATTTATTCATTCAGGCAATCGTTGTATGGCTTGTTTTTCTATTGATCGTCTTTTTGTTTCAGAAACACTTTTATGTTTAGCCATTAGCCTTACAGATGGTTTGCTGGAGTCTAATGACAATAAAACCATGAAGGGCAGGCCAAGCTGGATGGTAACAGTCCGCAAACCGTGTTAATGGCATTTGCTTTGCCCAGGCCATTGCCTTGAACTGGTGGAGCATTACTGCTGGCATAGCCCCCACCCAAGGGGGTTTTCAACAAAATGTTTATTGGGCTGGAAATTCCAGACCCCACTTCTTGATGCCATGCCTGGTATGAACCCAATTACGTAGATTCCATCAACTATTTGAAATGTGACCAATTTATTTACATTGTTTCATTGTAAGATGGGTAGGCAGGTTGACTTTTTGGTAAATGTAAGCAAAACCAGTACAGTTGTATTTGAATAAACAAAATAGTATAGCATCCAATAGGTGTTTTGTATTAGTGAGTACATGTGAAACGCAAAGTGAAAAACTGAGCCTGTAAGGTCCATCCTAACTCTGTGGCTTACCCGACTTGTTCCCTGATGAGTCTTCCTCTCAGGCCTCATCATAAGCCCCTGAGAGTCATTATGTTCCATGTTTTCCAAGTGAGAATCTCCTTACCCAGGTGGCGTTGTGGGGTCCACCTGTTTGTTGTAGCATTTTTGTGTTTCTAGTGGAATACCGCGTGCTGAACCCTGAAAAGTTTCCAACCAAGGGTAACATGTAAAATGCAGTACTCGGTCCAAAAGCCAGACATAGTTCCTATGTGAGAGCGGATGGAATACAACTTTAGCTGTTTATGGAGTAATACAATAGACACAGTTCAGCACATTAGATCACACCTCGATTTGAATTTTCACAGTTGTTAATTTTCTGATTTCAGTGCTTAGTGAGTATTCAACCAAAATATAAATACGGAATTTGGGTATAACCTAATTTCTGTTCTCTATGACTGTTTTAGGTTGTCCCCTTGGTTCCTTGCACCCCCTTTGTCCCCCAAAAACATTTCCTTTGACTACAAAAAAACAAAGTGCTTCATAGTCCAGTTCTCAGTTCTCCTTTCAAAGTTCACAATGCTTGACGGCTCAACCAAGGTGCAAAATTAGGACAAGCCTTCTTCCCCAGTGATATTTGCCAATATCTCCTTTGAACATTTGAAAGGTTTTTAACAATCCAAACAAAAAAGATTTTACCCCCGTCTTATTCAGTGATATCAGTTCATGCGTATCCTTCCCAAAGATCACAAGATTTGGGTAACTTCCTCAGCACGCTCAGACTTTCTGAATCTGGATCCTAGAAGTACCGTCCTTCAGCTTATCTCCAGTTCAGGGGGTTAATCACATCCGGTATCTCTTGTTGGGACTGTAGACTTTGCTGTGTGTCTGCCACAAGCTTGGATGGCAGCTGGAGTTTTGGTTTAAGGGTTAGGTAAAGAGACTCAGGGTCTTCCGGCCCAAGCTTCCACAAAGGTTCTTTCAAGAGTCGTATCATCCACCTTCCCTGTGTCCTGATTTCTAACATCTGCCACTCTTGTCTAACTCTCTTCTGGTCATGGCCCTCCATGGCACCACACCACTTACTTGTTCAGCCCCTCGCTGTGAGCTCAATCCCTTCAGATTAGGGCCTTATCCTCACCTCCTGTCTCAGTGATGCTGACTATCTTGTTCCTTTCGAATCTCGTGGGTTGTCAAGTCCTGAGTATTTCCTCCGGCATTCCATCCTCCTCCTGCTGGTTCCTTCCTACCACCCCCTATTCACTCCTGTCACCACCTTCTATTCTACTGCCACGCACTTCTTCTTTCGATCTTCCACCTGCTGTTCACCTCCTCTCAACTCTTAATGCTCTCCTCCTGCTACTACCTTCTGCCACCTCCTTCTCCCTCCAATCCCTCTGCTCCTTCTTCTTTCCTCCATCCCCCTTCTCCCAATTCTGTGAGAAATCACTGACTCTCTCGCCCTTAGCTCGTGACCTCCTCCAAACACCCAAAGATGAGGTGAGTGTCCTCAGAACACACACTTCTGAAATACATGCAATCAAAAACGTTGTCTTTCTTCTCCCGTGGATGTAGTTTTGCTAGGCATTGGTAAGCTGCATTGGGGAAGTCCTGACCCTTCCAAGACAAACGTATACCTCTTAAAGGGCTAGTATTAGGTTGTTGATCCATATGGCAGTCCCCTGGCAGAGAATTAGTAGGGGTGACCAGGGAGTCCTTCCCACAGCCCCCATGCGGTCATCATGTACTAGCTTATGGAAATACCTGGCTCACCACAGTAGATGTCCCCAAAACAAGGTAAGGGACTGTCACGGCTAATGCCTGGGGGGACCACCGATAACCAGTTTGTGAATGGTGTCTGGAGTCAATCCTGAATCCACACCTGAAAAAAAACCTGGAAAAATGCCTCAAAAAGTTTAACGGTGGGTGTGCACTGATTTGGTTGCTGCCAGAATGTTTTAATGAATGCCACCTTGTGTTTGGCGAATGGTTTCATACCCACCCTCCCCTAAAAGTGTAGGCTCTACTGCCTTAGTTTGTAACAGCTGGGGGTGAGTCCTTAAGTACAGAGAAAGATGCCTACCCAAAAACAAATTGTGAGATTGCCCTGCCTGAATCTGTCTTTACTTTACCTGAAAGCAAAGCAATTTCTTGTTATCAGACCTCCAGTTACGAGGCAAAGGTGTTTTGCTTTTTTTTCCTGAACCAGCAGTATCAGCTTAGTTGCAAGCACGCCTGAACACTGAGCGTTCTAGCAACCAACTGTGCCTGAGAGCAGCAGCTGGCAAAGAATCAAACTAAAGACTAAGATACACTGAAGAAACCCAAAATTAACATAGGTATGATCTGTCATATGCCAAGTGATAAGCCAAAGTCTCAAGGTCACACAGGTTGTTTTCAGCTTTGATTTATTAGCGTCAAAGCAGTAGGGTGGAGTAAAGACTATCAGATCTAACAAGGAGATAGTCTAAGAAAGCAGGCATGCATTTCAGTATAACAGTGAGAGGTTCAAGGAAAGCAAAACCACATGAGGGAGAGATTCAAATCCTAATATAATGTAGGACCGAGGTCCTGAGTCCCAGTCCCCTTGACTGCAACAGTTCATGATCCGTGTGTTATCACCTGTGATGATCCTTCCTTTGGTGTCACTTCTACCCAGGAGAGAGCACCTTTTGATGAGGCCAGGGAGTTGCTGCAGCTAAACTATAGTCCCCTGGTGTAGATATAATGTGGGAGGATCTCATGGGGAGGGACTCCCCCTCTAGGGATAAGTACGACCATCTAGGGTACAGACCTTATAAGAACATCACCCCCCCCTCCACATACTTTAGCCTCTCCTTCCTCTGCTAACCACTTTGTCGACAGTAGACCTATGTACTGTTATAAGGCAGAGAATTATTCAGCACAGCAGCAGAAGGGCTTCACCAGGCAAACCAACGGTCCAGGAGTTGCAGCAGGTGTCTCTTCCAAGTTCTTCTTTGGATTCCTTCGTCAAGTGGCTGACTCTGCCTTCCAAGCCAAAAAGCCTCACCTTTTATGTAGGTTTCTCCAATTCATTCCAGCCTAGCAGTCAATCACACAGCAGGGTGGCTGTCCTTGCCGTACAGCCAGCTGGCCAATCACCTTTGGGTGCATTCCTGTAACCAAGGGGATTAAGCACATGGCGTTTCGGGCGCCTCCCTCACTTCCTGCCCCTGCCAGACATACTGGAGCCAGAGGCGGGCTTCACTCGTGAATCCCGCCAAAGACAAAACGAACAAAGGGACCAAACCTGGTTTGGCACGCAGAGTACATCTCAAGAAGGACCTTTCCAACAAAAAATGGCGAAAAAAGAAGACCAGGGCCATTTTGACAAAATGGGCACCCATGGGTGCTTTACTGCAACTGCGAACGCAGCTTGCGGTAAAAACTCCCAATGGTAGTTATAAGTAAACCACTGCCACCAGCCATTAATTGTAGAAATGGTAACACAAAATGGTTACATTAGAAACTAGATAAAGGGGATACTAAATAACCCTTGCAGGACCCTATTGTAAGATAGTGTGTGCTGTGTCTAGAAAGTTACACATGTAAGTAAAGTCAATTTCACTTCACTGCTCTTGGAAACAGTAGTTAATCCAAGAGAAGGTATTTTAACCTTTGGGAAATGTGAAAGACTTCCCTGTGCCACTGCACGCTAGGTGCTATGTGTCACAATATTAAGATGATGTCTGTGGAGTTTGTCAGACTCCATAACCAAAAGAAACACAGAGCCCAAATCACAATAAAAATACATGAGAGGGTGAGAAAAAGGGCTCACTCTCTCCTGGTTAGAAATTAAAAGTCCTAAAGTCCAGCAAAAGAGCTCTGGGTCTCTAAGGTACAAGGGAATTAGCACATTTCTGAGAATTCTCCCCAACAGTGGGAAATTCATTTGTGAGATTTCTATCTTTGGCGGGAGTTCCCTGGACTCCCCGGCAAGGCTCCAGTCTGTCTTTGAAGGCAGGAAGCGAGGGAGGAGTCCAACACTCCACAGCCCTTTGTCTTCCTCCTTGCCTGAATGGGACAAATCCCATTGGGGGGCTGGCTGACCTGATTGAACAACCAGACCGCCCCTTCTTGAAAAATGCAGGGAGAGAATGCAGAAGTTGTGTTGTAATTCCTATTAAATACTGCAAACCTGGAAGCTGAAGACAAGTCGACCACTGGAACTGAAACCGAAGAGGATGATGAAGGAGAAGCAGCTGAGACGATTTCCAACGACCGGAGAGCCTACTGTGTAACCTGAGCCTGCTGTAGCCCTTCCTTCCAATCGACCTGGGGACTCTGAAAACGACGACCCCGACCCAGAGCCTGGTGAGACCCACTAGACTGAGGAATACCTACATTATCAGCCATCCCATGCCGTGCTGCGACCTTGCGGGCTGCATTACCCCAATACCCTGGGACCTCGAGCCATTGTGCGGTGCACAGTCTTCCGAATTCCGAATCTCACTGAAACTTCGTGGGCATCCTGGTGGATCTCCAGACACACAAATCGAGTCTGAAAAGTCCCCTCACCAGAGTGCTGGACCTTTGTAACGACAAGCATTCAAGAGTGATATTCTGTCTTCTTCTGTGCTCCTGTAAAAGGCGCCGGAACCACAGAGCCACATTCAGCCAGAAGGAACACCTTGCCTAGAGCCTTCTCCATCGATCCCTGCTGCAAAGTTCCTTCTGAGGTTTTGTTTTCAGTCACCACGACAAGGAATCCACTGACTGGGTATTTGGCTGCAGATCCTGAAGTTCTACTGCTGCAAAAACGTCTTCAATGCTGAGGTACTGTCTTGGCTTGGGTATGTACTTAGCTTACGTCATTTGTGATTCCTGCGAAGTGTGGTGTGTGTTCTGTGATTGGGAGGCCTCTCGTCCAGTTCACCCAGTTCCACTACTGTAATCCTGCTGGGGTGTCTTCTGTGAAGCCCATGTACCCTTTAGTAACTCTAGAAGTAAAATGCTCACCTGTTTGCTGAGTCTTCCTAAGAAACTCTGACTTTTGCTAATTAAGAACCTATTCTGACACTGTCTGTTGGACACTAGATCCTAGTGACCCCCCTTCTGCCACTGAGAAAGAACACTCATGCTCCAATAATAAGGGGAAGACTTTTAAGGGATTGGGCCTTTTGCCTAGAAAAGAAAATAAGAGTTTAAATGTTACTTACTTGAAAAAGAGTTAGTTGGTAACTTTAACTCTAAGACTGAACAGTTACAAAAGTTCTTACTTGCCTTGGATGTGTGATGCACTATTCTCAAAAGTATGGTTAACATCTTTCTTTCCATAGAAACCGTTTTGCCATTCTAATACAAAGTAGATGTGAGGGTATATTACTCACCTGTGATTTGTTTCTGCCTCTTCCGAAAAGTAATCTGCTGGTTTCACCAGATTATTCCTGTTAGGATAATTGTATGACTGTCCTCCAACTGGGTCTTGCTTCCCCTGAGTTGCTGTTAGCCTGTACAGAATAAGTCTGCCTTAGGTCTTGCCTATCTAGAAGAACTTTGAGTCATTCAGTAAAGTGTAACATTGGGTTCTGCTTTCCCTGTGCTGTTTAGACAGACACAAACAGAGTCTTAGGTTTATACCTGCCCCAGGTTACTGATAGCTCCTTGAAAAAGTATATGGCCCTCATTACGACCCAGGCGGTAAGTAATCGAAATTACCGCCATGGCGTAATGAGCGTTAACGCCATGGTCCGATGGCGATAAGAGCGCCATATTACGACCCATCGGGCACGAGCATTACGCCATGGCGGTAACGTAAACTACGCCATGCCGTAAATAGCCCTTACCGGCCTCGTTAACAGCGCAGGGTGACCTACCGCCACCCATCATTGCGCCGACCGTAGTCAGCGGTCACCGTAATTAGCGGTGACCGCAATTAGGCGGAACCGGAAATAGCGTAATCGCGGCGGAACGGGAAACAGCACAGCGGCCATCTTAAAAAACACAATCCATTGCCATCCTACCCAACCACTCCACAACCAACCCTCAAACCCTGTCATTCCCATAACCCACCCATTTCCTCACCCAACCATGCCGAAAGTTGTGAAGAAGGCATGTGACAGGCAGCGGCAGGAGCGCTTCCGTCGTGAGGAACTGCAAATGCTTGCAGACACGCTCCAGGAGAAGGCCGATGTTGTCTTCTCCACTGAGATGACCCGGTCAGCCATAGGCCGCAAAAAGGAGGTGTGGGAACTTGTGGCACAACGTGTCAGTGCTGTTGGAACCACCCCACGCACCTCCAAACAGTGCCGCAAGAGGTGGGACGACCTGCGGATCAGGGTCCGGGGCATTATGTCTGCCAACCGTAACCTGGCCCTGGGAACTGGCGGGGGAGCAGACTCCCCACTGAAGATGCAGCCATGGGAGGAGACATGTGCCTCTCTGATTGGCATTGAGTGCATCGAAGGTGTCGGCGAGATGGAGAGAGGGGCCCCGACATCTGGAGACACAGGTAGGTGCCTCATATCCAGCCTTGCAAGACACCCTGATACACTTGCACGTGACAATCACAATGTGGCAGACGCAACACATCAGCAGATGAGCCACACCCTGCGCACATGCAGCATGTACACTGTACAGTAGGCAGACACACACCTGCATGCAAAACCGAACCTAAAGGGAGGCAACCTGTATGTCACGGGCTACTAACTCCACCATCTATCCATTAGACTCTTCACAATGCCTGCTCAATGTCCGCTGAACCATCAATAACAGTCACCCTCCTCTGCTCCACCACAGGCTCGCAATCGGACACTGGCAGGGACGACAGCACCAGCACCCCAGCCAAGAAGGCCAGGAAAGTGGGAGAAGGGAACCATGCATCCACCTCTGCTGGACCCAGGCCGAAACCACGCCAGGCTGAAGAGGCCAGGGCAGCAAAGTCCCCCGAGGAAGGGGTCGTGACAGCGCCTGCAGCCCAACAACACCCACTGTTGCCCACTGAGGGCAATGTGTCAGCAGGGAGCAGTACTGTTGGGGAGACTGCAGCCATCGCTGCCTGCTCCGATAGTGATGTGGAGGATGACACTGGACTTGACCAGAACACGCAACTTCACTCACCACACCTATCCCCAATCAGCCATCATGGAGATGACACCCAGGGCCAATCGCCTGCTTATTCATGGCCAGCAACTCCAAGTCCAGTGGGAGTTGGGGAAGATGGGAGTAGTCCCATTGGTCCCCCATTGGCACCCTCCATTGGGCCAGATTTCCAGCTGTCGCTGGAGCAGATTGCCAACAGGCAGGAAGTACTGGGCACACTCCTCACGCAGCATGTTGCAGAATGTGGAAGTGCCAGTGCAGCCATGGAGAGGAGTGCTGATGGCATCAGGTCTGCCATCCAAACTGCCAGCAGGGACATATGCACCGAACTTGCTGCAGTGCGGCAGATGATGAGCCAGCTCATCCAGACAATTGTGGACACATGCCGTACTGAGCAGCCCGGTACATCCTCAGCTGCAAGTTCAGCACAAGCCACTCCCGTCCGCAGGTCATCCAGGACCCTGAGGAGCACAGGCAGGGGGGCCCCAGGTTCCGGGAGAGGGGGCAGTCAATAGTGTGCAAAACTATACACACTTCACCACGGGCACTGTCACATGTTTGCAGGGTGTTCAGGGGGGAGGGGGAGGGGGGAATTGGGTGTGTTTGAGTGTTCAGGGGGGAGGGGGGAATTGGGTGTGTTGTAGTGTTCAGGGGGGAGGGGGAGGGGGGAATTGGGTGTGTTGGAGTGTTCAGGGGGGAGGGGGAGGGGGGAATTGGGTGTGTTGGAGTGTTCAGGGGGGAGGGGGAGGGGTTCTGTTATACCTATTCAGAAGAACAATACACTTTTTCATTTCTCATAAACGAAATGTGTGGACATTGCTCATTGCGTATGTGTGCTTTATTGTTTTACAGTCCACAGTGTTGACATACCAGACACACACAGTGCCCAAGTGCCATCCATATGTTACACACACGCTGTGTCTGCTAGAAGTATCGGTCAATGACATTCTGACGCATTATATGCCCCTCCTGTGCATTGCTGCCTCCCTGAGGAGCTGCCCCATCCCCATCATCATCATCCCCATCATCAGGTGGTTGTGGTTCTGCGTCGGGGGGCAGAGGCACGTTTCGTCTGATGCACATATTGTGTAGCATGACACATGCCATGACGATCTTTGCAACCTTCTCATGGCGGTACAGGAGTGCCCCGCCAGACCTGCTGAGGCAGCGGAAACGTGCCTTCAGTAGGCCAAAAGCCTGCTCTATCACCACACGGGTACGTGCATGGGCACGGTTGTAGTCCTCCTCATGCTGGTTCGATGGGTTCCGCACTGGTGTGAGGAGCCACCTCTTCAGGGGATAGCCCGCATCACCTGTAAAATGTGAGAAATGAATGTGTCAGGAACGAGATTGATTTGTGAACATGACGCACAACCATGCCTTGATTCCGACTGTTACTGTGCACCAATTAGAGTTGTGCTAATGGATTTACACTGTGCAACCAGTATGTGTTCATGGCTCTCATGTACTGTTTTGCATGCCAAAACACAATGCAGGGGGGGCGATTGCCTTGTGAATGGCCATCCACTGTGTCTGTTCAGGCCGTCATTCATGTGACCTTGCACGTGTCCTGTGAGCTTGAAGCTCACATGATAGCAACATTGATGTCTGGCTCATTATGACCCCAGTGAGCATTACTGGTGTCAATGGGGACAGTTTGTGGGTCTTGTAGTGGTGCATTGATGTTCCTGTCTGTCATGTGCCTCCTTTGTGCGCAGTTGTGGGGGACAGGCCTTTCAGTAGTTGGTGCATGGTGACATGCATGTTGGTGGTTTTCTTTAGGGTCAATGAGGTCACAATTTGCAAAATGCACTTGCAGATGGTTGTGTCGTTTTTGGGATACACTTTCATTCACATGTTGGGATGATTAGGTCAGGCATAATGTGTACACTACTCTGTTGACGTCAGTGCTGCCACAGGGAATGATCTGGCTACTGCTAGTTGCACCCATGTGACGTATGCATCACCCCCCTGTATCTGCCAGAAGAAATATGCATTGGTACGTCATTCAACACCCACTTTGCATTTCCATGCTCATGACATTAGACTCACCGAGTAGGTAGGATCTTGGGCCTGCATGTCGCTCCATGTAGCGTGGTATTGTGGAGTTCCGAAGGACCATTGAATCATGGGTTGATCCGGGGAATCTGGCAGAACAATGTGTGATGATCCTGTTGGAGTCACAGACCATTTGCACGTTGATTGAGTGGAAATGTTTACGGTTGCGGTACGGTACCTCCATGGCATGTGGGACCACCAATTCAACATGGGTGCAGTCAATGGCACCAATGCAACCAGGTATGCCGGCCAGCGCATGGAAACCCACTTTGGTGTTGGCAATCTCCTGGGCAGACCGTGGTAATGAGATGTGGTCATCTGTGTGCTTGAGGAGGGCATCGAGCACTTCCATCAGTGTACGCGAAAATAATGGTTGTGATATGCCATGCAAGTGCCCCACTGTGTGCTGGTAGCTGCCTGTGGCCAGGAAGTGGAGCACGGACACTACCTTCAGTAGGGGGGGGTGGCAGTGGGTGTTTCAATCATGCTGACGATGTCGTTGTGTATCATGTCCACAATGGTGGTGATGGTGTCCCGGTCCAGTCGGTACAGGGTGTGGATCTGCTCAGCGGTGAGTTTGAATGGGCTGGCTCTGATGCATGGGATTGGGGGCTGCCTGCGTGGTGGCACTGGCTGTGCTGGTGGGGCTTGCTGGGCCTGCCTTGCCCTCCTTCTCCTCCTGCGTCTCCTCTGTGCAGCCTGCCTCATCCCTGGTAGTGCAACGACCTGCAGCCTTCCTCCCCGTCGAGATCACCTCTTCCTCGGGACGACGCCGCGACTTGCACCCACTACCAGGAACGACTACCACCGCTGGAGGAATCTTTCCACTTTTAAAGGTACTGTGTTCCGCCCGGCCTCCCTTGCCACCGATTGTACGGGGTAGATTTAGCCCTCGGCTCTCGAACCTGGGTAGGTCTGGGACACCCTAACTAAACTTTTCAGAACCATAGTAAAACCGTTTTCTACTCACCTGCAAAGACTTGTGACGTTGTGTGATCTTGGGCACATTCTCGCCTGGCTCCCTCTAATGCGGGCCCCGAACTAATTCTCCTTGTTCCACTATCGACTGTCTTTGCTAACCTTATGTGAAAAGTGTTTAACCTTACTGCTCTTTATTGTGTACCATCTAACGTTAAGCGCTCACCTCTGGTTAGAAATAAGTGGTGTTAACTTAGAATTGTCCAACAAACGAGTAGGGATGTACATATGAGTAATAGTAACTGTGTTTGACTTTATCGTTTCTAATGTGCTAGTGTAATTTATGAGTGTACCTTTAATAAATAAGTTTCTACTTTTACACCTAGCTCTGGTCAGTGTTTGCTTGTGCTATTGTACCTCTGTACCTATTATGTATCCTCTGTATACTGCCTAACTCTTCTTGAGGGAAGTCTGACTGCTCAGCCACAGCTACCACAGTGAATCTGTGTGGTACAGACTGCTACCAAGTGGGTTTACTGCCAACACCTGTAGACTTAAATCTTTTGCAGTGGTCCCAGAGGGAACTGCACAGGTTTCTGCCTAACACTGGTGGCAGCGGTGGGATCTGTATTGATTATACACTTTAGAGTACTTTTGAGATACCTTAGTGCAACTAACCACAAAGCTTAAGCACAAGAAAGAAAAAAAGTCATTTTTAACCTGTCTACTATGGAAAGTTATAGTCAAGAGTCCCTTGCTACAAAAACTGCTGATTGTCTAAGACTTCTCTGTAAGCATAAGAATCTCATGACTAAAGGAAAGAAAATAGAGCTAATAGAAAGGTTGTTAGAAAACCAAAGTCTGGAGGATGGTCCAGAGGAACCTATTACTCCAGCAAATGTAGAAAGCAGCAATGATCTTGATATGGAACAAAGTATTGATGATCTTGGGTCAGAACCAGAAGAGGAGGATGAAACTGTTGTAGATAGTCCCTCTAGGCCTCTGTCTGCTCTACCAGCTGTACCTACTGGACCTTTGCCAGGTCCCACATTTAGCCCTCAATACTTTGAACTAGAGAAAATGAAACTTGAATTAGAGTACAAGAAACTAAATGCTCAAACTGACAAAGAACTACGGCTAAGGGAAATGGAGCTCAAGTATGAGCTAGAAATGAAGAAATTGTCTGTTGAGAATGCTTCTCTCTCTGGCTCCTCTAGAAGTTCCAGTCCTAAAAGACCCCGGATGCCTAAGGAATTGATTGGTATGTATGAGCCTAAATTGGATGTGTTGGATTGGTTGTCTATGTTTGAGTATAATCATGGGCTCCAGAACATCACAGGTAATGAGTTACTCACCTGGTTGTTCTCTAGGCTTCCCCCTGTTGCAACTGATGTGGTAATGGAGTTGGGGGAGGAGGATAGGAAAGAGTATGAATGTGTGAAACTAGCTTTGATAGCTAGGTTTGGGAAGACCCCTTCCCAGTATCTTAAGAGGTTTAGGAGCCTCAAAAAGCATGATGGTACCCCTTGGGCTACCTGGGTGTGTGAAGGGTTGAAAAACTTAGAGGGATGGATTAAGGGTTACAAGGTGAACACTTATGAAGGAATGAGAAATCTTGTAATGATGGAGTCAATTTATGATGCCTGCTCTCCTGAGCTCAGACAGCACTTGGCTGATTCACAGGAATTAGATCCTAGGAAACTAGCTAACGGTGCTGACTTGTGGGTTGCCAACAGGGCTACTCACAAGGATTCTGGGGTAACTCAGAAGAAGGATGAGGGAAGACAGCCTAAGAAAGACTCCAAAGAGAATTCTAATAATCCTAATTCCAAAGAGGGCCCCAAACAAAACCATAAGGGTAAGCCACCTGGGAAACCACAGCAGAGTAGTATACCTTCTGGTGCTAAACCAGAAGGAGGTCAGAACAAGCCTCCATTCCAAAGGACCTTTGGGGCCTGTTATGTTTGTAAGGCTACTGACCATGTGAAAGGAGATCCCAGATGTAAGGGTAAACCTTCAGGGGTCCAACTTGTCTCCTTAGCCTTCGCTCCAGAGGAGGAAGTCACTATGGCAAGTGGAAACTTTCTACTACTGGCTGATGAACCCACTGGAGTCTCAGCCAGTGTTTCTTTAGTCTCTCTGGGGTTGTGGGAACAACAAAATTTAGATGTGTATAATTCTATCCCAGATAATACTAAAGAGTATTATAAGGACAGTGTCCACGTGAATGGTCAGGAGACCCCTGCCATCAGGGACACTGGGGCCAGCATAACTGTGGTGGATGAATCATTTTTCAAGGCAGAGGATGTTGCTAAGGCACCCAAATGCCTCACCAAGTTAGCTGGAGGGCCTGTGCAGATGTGTCCCCAGTTACCAGTTCTCATCCAGTGTAATGATATGGCTGTGAAGATACCTGTCAGTATACAATGTGAAGTGCCAGGAAGAGTTCTGCTGGGAAATGACCTAAAAGCTCTTGGAGTTGTGTCACATACCCCCAGACCTCCTAGTAAAAGGTTATGGGAGCTCACCAAGTCTGCAAGAGAGAAAACCCTGCGAGGTTTATCTCAGGAGATGATGACAGAAATCACTCCTCTCCCACTGGAACAACTTACTGCAGTAACTACCAGATCAGGAGCAAAGGGGCAACCCAGGACTCCTAGAAAAAAACCTACAGCAAGCACTCCAGTGCTTCCAACAAGGACTTCCCCGAGGTTGTCCAAAGTTACACCTGTAACTCCACCTCCAGCTGAGGCTGAGAGGGAGGTACAACCCTGTTTGGTTGAACTAGACTCTGAAGAAGAGCTAGTAGGAGGCCCAGAACTTATTGGAGACCTGGACCCGGCTGACCATCCTGAGCTGCAGTCTTTACTGGCAGAAGGTGGACCCAGCAGGACAGCTTTTCGTAAGGGACAAAGAGAATGTCCAACTCTGGAGGGCCTTCGCCAGCAGGCAGCTTCTCAGGCTGATGGGCAAGAGCCTGGGAAGTATAGGTTACACTGGGAAGATGGCCTCTTCTACAGTGAACCAACCGAATCTGAACCTGGAGCATACCAACGCCTGGTAGTGCCCCAAGAGAACAGACAACAGTTCTTGCAACTAGCCCACGAGATTCCTTTGGCTGGTCACTTGAGTTTCAAGAAGACCAAGGAAAGGCTCTCTCTCTACTTCTATTGGCCAAAAATGGGGGCAAAAGTAGATAGGTATTGCAGGAGCTGCCATACCTGCCAGACTTCTGGTAAGGTTGGTTCCAAGAATGTGGCACCTTTAGTGCCTCTCCCTGTTGTGGGAGTCCCATTTGAGAGGGTAGGGATTGACATTGTTGGTCCCCTTGATCCCCCAACCTCCTCAGGCAACAGGTTTATCCTTGTTGTAGTAGACCATGCTACTAGGTACCCTGAGGCAATTCCTATGAGGACTGTTACAGCTCAGGCTGTGGCTAAGGCCCTCCTTGGTATCTTTACCAGGGTTGGGTTTCCTAAGGAGGTGATCTCTGACAGGGGGACAAATTTTATGTCCAACTACATGAAAGCCATGTGGAAAACCTGCGGAGTTACCTACAAGTTCTCAACCGCCTACCACCCTCAGACAAACGGGTTGGTAGAAAGATTTAACAGAACCATGAAGAGCATGATAGGTGCCTTAGAAGAACCCCTTAAGAAAAAGTGGGACCTTCTACTGCCATGCCTTCTATTTGCTTATAGGGAAGTCCCTCAGGAGGGAGTAGGTTATTCTCCCTTTGAACTTCTCTATGGCCATCCCGTCAGAGGCCCCTTGGCCCTGATTAAGGAGGGGTTGGAGAGTGCTCCTTCCCCCAAGCCAGTCAGAGTGACTGACTATGTGATAGGTCTCCGAAGGAGAATGTCACACATGATGGCAGAAGCAAGTGATAACTTGAAAGCTGGCCAAGCTCTGATCAAACATTGGCATGATCAGAAGGCTAACATGGTTGAGTTTACTCAAGACCAGCTAGTTCTAGTTATGCTCCCAACAAGGCAGAGGGCCTTGCAAGACAAATGGATGGGACCCTTCAAGGTTGTGGGAAAACTTGGAGAGGTCAACTATCTGGTGGATCTGGGCAAACCCAGGGAAGCTCCCAGAGTCTTCCACACCAACCGCCTCAAAGCCTATGTCTCTAGACCAGAAGTAGGAGCATTGCTTCTAGCTTCATCGGAAGAGGAGGAGGAGAGTGACGCTCTACCTGACCTCGTGAGAGGCTTACCTTTGGACGAAAAGGTTGAAGGAGTTAATCTCTCTTCAGATCTGACCCTTGAGCAACAGGAGGAGTGCAAAGCTATGTTAAATCAGTTTGCCCCCCTGTTCTCACTTTCACCAGGCTTGACCCCTTGGGGACAGCATGAGATACTCACTGGTGACTGTCTGCCAGTCAAAAGCAGAGGATATAGAATGTCAGAACATGTCAGAACCCACATCAAAGGTGAGGTCAAGAAGATGCTTGATCTCGGGGTAATAGAGCCCTCTACTAGTCCATGGTCTAGCCCAGTGGTGTTAGTACCAAAGGCAGGATCCAAAGAGTTGAGATTCTGTGTGGACTATAGAGCTCTTAATGCAGTCACCAAGACTGATGCCCACCCTTTGCCAAGGACAGATGAGTTGGTGGATAAACTTGGTGCAGCCAAGTACCTCAGCACACTGGACCTTACGTCAGGCTATTGGCAAATAGCCCTGACAGACCATGCCAAGGAGAAAACTGCATTTTCTACCCCAGTTGGCCTATACCAATTCAAGGTTATGCCTTTTGGACTGAAAAATGCACCTGCAACATTCCAAAGGATGGTGAACCAAGTTCTGGCTGGGATGGAGGACTTCTGCATGGCATACTTGGATGACATTGCAGTCTTCAGCCACTCCTGGGAAGAACATGTGACCCACTTAGGACATGTTTTGCAGGCTCTTGAGCAGGCCAGTCTGACCATAAAGGCAAGCAAGTGCCAAATTGATCAGAGTAAAGTGGTCTACCTTGGACATGAGGTAGGAGGTGGAGAAATAAGGCCTTTGCTCAGCAAGATTGAAGCTGTGCAAAATTGGACAACACCTACTACTCAGACCCAGGTGAGAGCCTTCTTAGGCCTCACTGGGTACTACAGGAATTTCATTGAGAACTATGGGACCATAGCTTCTCCTCTGAATGTGATCTCCTCTCCAAAATTCCCAAAGAAGGTCATATGGACTGAGGAATGCAATCAGGCCTTTGAAAACCTGAAGAAAGCTCTCTGCCAAGCTCCAGTACTCAGAGCTCCTGACTACCACCAAACTTTCATTGTACAAACTGATGCTTCCAATGTAGGTATAGGTGCAGTCCTTAGCCAACTGGATGAGAAGGGTAGGGAACACCCCATTTGCTTCATCAGTAGAAAACTGAAGGATCCTGAAACAAGGTGGGCAACAATTGAAAGAGAATGCTTTGCTATTGTGTGGGCACTGAAGAAGTTTAGGCCATACTTGTATGGTTCTACTTTTGTCATTCAGACTGACCACCAACCCTTGAGATGGTTAATGCAAATGAAAGGGGAAAATCCAAAACTATTGAGATGGTCAATCTGCCTCCAAGGGTTTGATTTCACCATTGAGCACAGGTCAGGGTGTCACCATCAAAATGCTGATGGACTCTCTAGGATGTATGTCATCGACTAGAGGTATGAGGTTCATCCAGGAGTGGATTAAATCCTCCTGTCCCTTAGTCTGGGGGGGGGGCGAGTGTTAGGAAGAATTCTCTGTTTAGGCTGAATTTCCTAACCTAGTGAGTCCCCCAGCAGCTTTGCTGGATTTTTGGGGTTTATTTTTTTCTCCTGCCAAGAGTGAGACTCTTTTACCCTCACTCTTGGACATGACTTGAGAGTGTTCTCTGTGACTTGCTATGTGCTTATGGGCTAGGGGGTAATTTTCCCCATAGGCCATCATTGGTTTTTGAATGTGTGTTACACAGCACCCTCAGTGCAGTAGCACAGGGGTGTCTTAGAGACCCCCAAACATAGACTCCACACCCTGGGACTGACTACTGTCTCCCTAGGTCAGTAAAGTTACCATTGACTTTACTAGTCTTAACTTAGGAACTTAACCAGTACAAACCATCTTACTGTGGAAATACTGCTAGGGGCAATTAGATTGCCCCTGGGTCTGTTGTCGAGGGGGTACTGTCCCGTCCCCCCTCGCCGAGTTCTGGCTGGTGGCAGTGGATACCACGGAAATATTCCACCGGAATATTTCCCAATGGGATTTCCCATTGGTTTTTGATGCACCACTTTTTGGTGCAATGTTAAAGATACCGCCGGTTTATTTAATTAATATAAATTCACCGGTTGGGATTTTTTGCCGGAACTCGCCGCCAAAATGGCGTCTAGGTTCACTTCAGTAACCCTGAACCCGAGTCGAGCCTTTGTTCCACTTTTGGCGGGCTTCTGCACAGAAGCCCTCCAAAGTGGTGCCATTCTGTCTGGGTACCACAGGGGGTGTGGGAGGGGGTTTAGGCACCCTGGACCGAGTTGCCTTGCCAACTCAGGTCGCACTCTAGTGTGATTGGCCCAAGTGGTGAGCCACCCCGCTCACCACTTAGCATGTTTCAGTGACAGCTAGGCTGTATGAATGGGGGTTTGCTGCATAAAAGCAGGGTTTTTGGGACTGGTTCTTCAGAAGTCGCCACAGGACCTAAGAAGCCGAAGAGGGAGAAGCCGAGCCGACCTGCCAAGACGACACCACCGGTGAAGCCCTGCAGAATCGTCTCACCACGTTTCCCGACGACAGAGGAGATCTCCCGCCGGAGAGTCTTCTTCCCTTAACTGGTGGGGACAACCAGTTGCTGCCTTCTTTTCGCCGTCCCGAAGCATCTCGTGGCCGCCTTGCCTGTGCCAAGCACCCCGGCCAGCGGGCTACCACTTTTTACCTCAACCGCGAAAGAGGGGTAAAAATCCTTTGTGACCGGAGAACTCCACGGCTGGCCTCATCCCTGGTAGTGCAACGACCTGCAGCCTTCCTCCCCGTCGAGATCACCTCTTCCTCGGGACGACGCTGCAACTTGCACCCACTACCAGGAACGACTACCACCGCTGGAGGAATCTTTCCACTTTTAAAGGTACTGTGTTCTGCCCGGCCTCCCTTGCCACCGATTGTACGGGGTAGATTTAGCCCTCGGCTCTCGAACCTGGGTAGGTCTGGGACACCCTAACTAAACTTCTCAGAACCATAGTAAAACCGTTTTCTACTCACCTGCAAAGACTTGTGACGTTGTGTGATCTTGGGCACATTCTCGCCTGGCTCCCTCTAATGCGGGCCCCAAACTAATTCTCCTTGTTCCACTATCGACTGTCTTTGCTAACCTTATGTGAAAAGTGTTTTACCTTACTGCTCTTTATTTTTGCCTTTTTCCCTCCCTTTTGGTAATACTTGTTGGAGTACCATCTAACGTTAAGCGCTCACCTCTGGTTGGAAATAAGTGGTGTTAACTTAGAATTGTCCAACAAACGAGTAGGGATGTACATATGAGTAATAGTAACTGTGTTTGACTTTCTTATCGTTTCTAATGTGCTAGTGTAATTTATGAGTGTACCTTTAATAAATAAGTTTCTACTTTTACACCTAGCTCTGGTCAGTGTTTGCTTGTGCTATTGTACCTCTGTACCTATTATGTATCCTCTGTATACTGCCTAACTCTTCTTGAGGGAAGTCTGACTGCTCAGCCACAGCTACCACAGTGAATCTGTGTGGTACAGACTGCTACCAAGTGGGTTTACTGCTAACAGCTGTAGACTTAAATCTTTTGCAGTGGTCCCAGAGGGAACTGCACAGGTTTCTGCCTAACAAACGCCAATGCTGAAACTAATGAGAGAGATGTCAAAACCAACGGTAAAGGCAAATGACAGGTTGGGGTCCCGATAAGTTGCTAAATCTAGAGCAAACACAGAGAAAGGAGACAACTGAAAATAAGAGCAGCGATGGAGACGAAAAATGTATAGTGATAGAAAAAGAAAAAAAACAGAAACCACCACGAAAAAGACCAACAAAATTACAACATCTTCAACCAAACAAAGGACAGTGGAAACAAAAAATCTGGAAAGGATAAACATTTTAAACCAAAAAGACGACAAAAAGTTTGCGTGCTTTCCTAACAAACCTATTGTAAAGACTGGAGGGGGCTGTCTGTACTCCTGCTCTCTATATGGTAGAGGAGAGGCACAGAGGACCCCAGCCAAGATTCTCTGTTGGTAGAAATGGACGAGCAATTGGGGCCTAGCTTCTCAGGAGGTGATGCTGGCTGGTTCTAAAGTACAGTGTCGTCCCCAAGCACCCACAAAGGAATGTCCACACAATGTATTAGTTAAAACACAGTCTTTATATAATTAAGGTTCAAGGTTATATACACAATCACAATAACTCACGTTGTGCTCAGTAAATCTACAATGGCAAATATATACAGTTCTAAGTGGTACAACAATTATCATTAGATTTCATTAAAGTGCATCAACTGTACTCTGGTTAAATGTCACACAAATCAATTAATAAAGGTAACCAACAATAGACATAGGAGGAAAGCAGTTGGTTAGAACAATTGGCAGAATACTGGCCCCGGTACCTAGACACAATTCTGTGTGGAGATCCCCCCACCTGGGCAACCTGTAAAATAAAGATGTATCACAAGCCCAGTCCATTTATTGTTCTATAAGTCTTATTTCCTTCTATATTGTTTCTACCACCCTAATGTACCTTGAATAGAAGAGTTCGACAACGAGTCATCGACAGATCCTTCTTGAGCGGCTCCCTTTAAAGCAGGAGCCACGGATCGTCGAGATCCCTCGAATGAAGTGAACTCGGTGTCTAGGCGGTAGCTTCGGTCTCAGCAGTGCTCATAGACGACGGAGTGAATACGTCCTGCAAGGAAGAGACGTACGGGGCACCTCGATGTCGATAGTTCAGGACCGCAAAGAGTTTGTGTAGAACTGTGGCCTAGCAAGGGCGTCTAGTCGTGTGGCGTCTCTACGGCCGTTGGGTGACGGGAAACCCACCAGCAGATGCTCCTCGACGCATCGACGGCCTGGCCTTCTCCGGTGGGATAAAACGGGCAGCGGTGCGGACGAGCGCATCCGTGAATCAAAAGTCTTAGGCAAAGGAGCATGCGGCTGCGGTCGTCGATGGCACAGCATCAAGCGGTCCCCTCTTCTGGGTAACACGACTTCAACGGGCCTCCAGCGGTTATAGTAAACCTGCAAACCCTGATCGATGACAGTGGACGGAATGTCGGGTGCTTATCTTCGTTCTCCTCGGCGGTCCCAGTATCTGGTTGGCAGCCTGTCGAGGGTCTGACTTCTAGGGTGCTCCGGTGAAGGTTAACGGTGCTCGATGGTCCCTCGGAGCTCGGGAAGAGGTGGCCTAACCAGTTCCTCTCTTGGATCAGTCTCAACGGCTTTCGGCTTTCAGCGAAGGGAGACAGCAGTCAACCTTCTTCTTCAGGCTCAGCTTCGAGATTAAGCTTCACTTTCAACTTCAGCTTCTGAACGAATTCTAGCCGTGAGAGGCCCCCAGAAATACTAGTTGATCTCTCATTCATTCTGCTGGGTTACACTCAGGCAACCAATCACTCAAAAAGGCATTCAACAGTCAGTCAGCCAATCAGGCATACAGTGCATTCAGTCCATTCTCCTCCCTCTCCGACACTCACAACAAGGAATGTATATTGGTACAAGTACCCAGCCATTCAACACTACACACTGCTTTCATACCAGTTTCAGGCAGGGCTGTATCAGTCATTGTGTCAAATACCAGAAACCAGACATCCACAAGACGAAGTGCATATTGGTCTCACACTCCATTCACCCAGGTACCACCCACAGGGTGTACCCACAACATGCAGTCACTGGGAAGGCTCCAGCCAGTCTGGCCTGGCCTTCACAACAACACCATACATGGAACTTCCACCCAACAGCCAGTCAGGGGGAAGGGACAGAGTCAGGGCATCCCAGGACTTTGAGAAAACATGGTAACAGGCAATAGAAAGCAAGAGGCCAGAGGGGCCATCTTGTTGCCTATCAGGAATCAACTGATTCCAATGGCAGGGCCTGGATATCCCAAAATGGAGGATACGCAGGGCACCTGTCAAATTCAGCATGGAGCTGCCACCAGCCCATACCCTGCTCTGTGGGCTACACACAGGTGCCCAAAACATACACTAGGGGCACAGGGTTGTACCCCCACCCATGGGTGCCATAAAGGTATCCCATGGGTCTGTACACCAAACCAAAAACAGGAATAGCTGCACTGCCAGGAGTTCCACATAGACTACTGGGCAGAAATCAATACAAAACACGAATGAAAAAAGACTACAGGATAAGGACAGGGAGGCCCTGTCTCTCCAATGCATTTCAAAAATCACACCTATCCATGCCACAGCAACAAAAAATTGATACCCAACAGAAAGCTGCAAAACCAATACCGAAACCTGAAATTGCAACAAATGGCCAAGAAAAGATGAGGTCAGACGACCCTCCGATAGAGATACAACAACATGTGCAAGAAACAAACCACAGCACGTTGTAGACTTGATAGATCTCTCAACATATACTGATGACGACGATATGACTAAAGATCCAAAGAAAACACATATAAGTGATATCTCAATGATTACACTGGACCAATACCCTGATCAGAAATTACCAAATGCAAGAAATTGTTATCTCTCTTGCGAAGAGGTATTAGATGACGAGCTCCAATACTCAAGGAATGTTACAATTATAACAAACGAATCAACTTTGTCTATTCAAAGTTATACCAGAACTGAAAGATATAAACACAACAGATGTAAAACTTGTGATATTCCGAGACAAACAATCACTTGATGACGTGGATATCATTTTCTTTGTAAAAGAAAAAAGGAAACTGGCCCATAAAATGCACAAACAACCTGCATACCTCTGCTTGCATTACGGAATTTGACAACTACAAGTTCCAATACAGAATGGGTTAACACAAACATATACATATCAAAGCAAGCAAAACAAAATGTACCAGACAAGTACAGACAATTATAACACGACAATCCAACGGGAGAAAATCAAATTAAAAATTACAAAAAGGAAAACATCGCAAATTATCCAATAAGACGAGTGATGACTGTTGGATCAGAAGAAGACACACATTATTCAGCGTCACAACTATAACAACCAACAGAAGAGAACAACATCAATTGGACCCTACTTTCATGGAATACACAAGGCCATGGTCATCTTTTCACAGAAGCCGGGTTGGCGATAATGGAAGCAAACATAATCTGTCTACAAGAAACATGGTTAACACTTCAACCAATATGTGATGGTTTTCTTGTATACATGAATCCGTCCATAAAACAAAATAGAGGAAGACCTGCAGCAGGACTACTGACCCTGATAAAACTCGATACGGCATGGACCCCGATTATCTCGGCAAATATAAATCCATGGATATAATATACTCTTTTACAGAGGTCAGATATCATGACCCACTGGTTGGAATTTTCAATGTATATTGGAATCCAATAGCCATAAATGAGACAAGTTTTATGGATGCCCTACTCACAGAAATCGACAACATAACAAACAAGTATCGAGACATAGAAATCGGCGGTCAGTCAAAAGGCTGAAAAAAAAATATTGAATGACAAAAATATCGGAAAAAAAATCTCGGAAAAAAAAATCAAATTTTTTATTTATTTATATGTATTTTTGGGGTCAGTTAAGTAAAAAAAGGGGTAAAATAAAAAAAAATCGTATTGAAAAAAAAATGCGATTTTTTTTTTTTTTGAGATTTTTTGGTTTGACCTTTTTTTCGATTTTTTTTCGGTCTTTTCACTATAAACCATAGAAATCATCATCTGTGGGGGTTTAAACATACACATATTTGATAAGAAATGAATTCCTCTGACCAAAGCTGAACTAACTGGAAGAGCACAAACATGGATAAAAGAAATGAAGTTAAGACATTTGACATGCGCCGGCAGACCCCAAGATGCAAATCAACAAATGATTCCAACATGGATCAGTGGAAATTCAAAGGCGATATTAGATTATATCTATGTGGAACCTGGAATACAAAAAGCAAAACTACAAATAGACACAATTACAACAACAAAGAGCGACCATCAAATTCTACATGGTCAGGCCAAGGACAGTTACGGCAAAACAAACCACGGCTGACAATGGAACGTACTGCACAAGGGACCAAATTATGGATAAAGCCGGCGCAAATGGACCAGATTGCCGAAAGATTCAATCAAACTGAAAAAAAAGTTTCTGAAAAACTAAATTACCAATGGTTGTTAGATCTGTATAGGAAGAAAATAACCACCTCGGCTAAACATATGGACAGGCACTGGCACTACTATAGCAGTGAAGTCATATAAAGGAAAACAGCCCTAAGAAAACTCTCCAGAGATCTGAGGAAAAATAACACTGAAGAAAATTGTGTGCAAAAAAGGCTAGAAAAACAAAAATACTGCAATTGGATAAAGAATATAAGAAGCACCATGGATCAAATGGATTCAGAAAAAATGTTGGGCACTCTCAAAAGTCAAAATAGGAGACAATTGTGGAGCTTGCTGAATCTAACATACAGTAACCAACATCTCCTAATCCACAATGTGACAGAGAAATATTGGATATCACACTTCTCTCACTTATACGCTAAAAGATCTGAAGCGTTAAAGGAAGGTCTGACACAAACCACAGAAAGATGGAAAGTACAATGGAAAAAAGAGAACGTGTTAAAGATAATTATGAAACTAAATAGTTCATGAGCCCCTGGGCCCGATGGGCTAACGAACGAAACCATCAAACAAGCCTCAAAAGCATGGACAGAAATAATGATACAACTACTTAAGCTAATCAACCAACACAATCAAATTCCAGAGACATGGAACCACGCCACACTGATCCCAATATTTAAACAGGGCGACACAGAAAATCCGGCGAATTACAGGCCGATAGCCTTGTTAGATCCATTAGGCAAAACCTTTGGATCAATTTTGCTGGAAAATCTATTCAATTGGGCCACAAAAACATATCGATTTGTCACGAGACAGAACGGTTTCGTAAGAAATGTGGGAACAAATCTAAATTTGATACTATTAAATCTTGTCAAAAGAGATGCAACTATACAAAACAGACGGTATGGGCTGCTTTCGTAGACTTGCACCTAGCCTTTGATGTTATGCATCGGCAGCTACAATGGGCAAAACTCAAAAAATGGCAATGCCCAGCAAACATACTGGAACCCATCAAATTATTATACTCAAATACAAAGATCTGAGTAAGACTAACAAAACAAGGAATGTACACAACCTACATTGAGACATGGAATGGCCTCAAACAGGGATGCCCGCTGGCCGCCATGCTTTTCCACCTATATATAGCGCATTTTGAAGTGGACATGAGATCAACAAAACTAAACCCACCGAAAATAAACTCCACAGCGCTCCCACTCATGCTGTATGTGGACGATATCGTCCTTCTTGTTATGTTATGTTATTTTGCATTTATATAGCCCCTTATGTACCATTCGTATGATCTCAAGGCACTGGTAGGTTGAACGCCCTCGGGAACCGAAGTTCAAGTCAGTAGAGAGAGAGGGATAGAGTCATAAGGTGCTTGTGAGCACCGGATATGTGTGCAGCAGGTGTGGCATTCATGTGATAGCTGCTTCTTAGTGGTAGGTGTGGTGGTTGGGAGATCAGGAGTATGTGTTTGTTCTGGCAGGTTGTTATCCAGACCGATTCTGGCTGCGTTAGGCCTGAGGAGAATGCTTGGCTGGAGGGTGAGTAGCAGCTGTGTGTAGTTAGGATGATGTGGAGTATGAGGCAAGTGATGGTATGAGAACAGCTATACTGAATGGTGTCATAGTATCGCTGTGTTCTAGTTGAGTGGTGGTGAAAGGAGAAAGTAAGCGTGGAGATGTGATATGGTGGTTTAGCATAGGTGCTTGTGATCGAGCACACTCAGATAGTTCCTTGTACTCCAACCGTTCCATGTATTCCGATCATTTCAGGGACTCAAACTGTTCCATTCACTCCTAACCGTTCCATTCACTCTACAATGATCCATTCACTCTACAACGATCGGTTCATTCCATTTTATGCACTTCAACCATTTTATGCCTTCCAACCATTTTATGCCCTCCAACCCCTCTATAGTTTAGTTTAGTTTAGTTTATTATTTGTATAGCGCCGCCTGGCCCTGGGGCATCCAGGCGCTTGAATTGACTACAACATAACAATATAATACAGCATGGTCCGTAGGTGGACACCACAGAAAGTTTGGAGCATTATCAAACAGTTACAGGTAATGTGCAAGGTATTGCAAACAAGGCAGAATTTACACGGGTTGCAGGCAGTAGGTGCGATAATAGGGTAGAGATGGGCGTTCTAGGCTTCTTTGGTCAGTAACCAGGTTTTGGCACTGTGTCTGAATCTATGAAAGGACGGTTCAGATCTAAGATCGAGTGGTAGTGCGTTCCAGTGTTTAGTGGCAAGCACAGGGAAGCTAGAGCCTCCTGCTTTTTGGATTTTGTATCTGGGATATTTAAGCAGTGTGTTTGAGCTGATCTGGTTGGACGAGATGGGGTGTGGTGAGTGAAGTTGTCGGATAGGTATCTGGGCGCTTGGTCAGATAGGCATTTGTGAGTGAGTGAGAGGGTTTTATATTCAATTCTCTGCGGTATAGATAGCCATTGGCATGAGTGTCTGACGTCGGAGATGTGATTATGGTTGGGTATGTTCAGGGCTGCTCGAAGGGCGTTATTTTGGATAACTTGCAGCTTATTAATGTTTTTCTGGCTGGTGCCCAAGTATAGAGCGTTACAATAATCGACTTTGGAAAGGACTAGCGCTCTAACTAAGGTGGTGCAGTTGGAGGGTGAGAGGTAAGGTCTGCTGGCATTGAAGAGCTTACAAGTGTAAGCAGTGGCGGATGAGATGGCGTTGATCTGTCTTGTCAGTGTGAGGGAGGAGTCGAGGTAAATCCCTAGGGTTTTGACGCTGTTGGACACAGAGATGTTATTGCCGTCGATAGTGAATGACTGGTAGAGTTTGTCAAGTTTGTTGAGTCTGGGTTGGGAGCCTAGGAGAAGAAGCTCAGTCTTTTCATCGTTGAGGCACAGGCTGTGCTTGGCCATCCATTCTTGGATAATGGAGTAAATGTTGTTGAGTGCTGTGTTGTCTGTGGAGTAGTCGCCTGTTAATGGGATCAGTATTTGAGTGTCATCTGCATAATTCGTGTAGATGACACCCAAGCGGTCCAGTATGTCGAAGAGGGGTTTTGTAAACACATTGTATAGTGTAGGGGAGACGCAGGAGCCCTGAGGGACGCCACATGTGACTGGGGCTGGTTTGGCAAAGGCTGTAGGTGCAAAGACCCTCATGGATCTGTTGTTCAGGAAGGACTGGATCCACGCGTTGGCATTGTCCGAAAATTTGGCTGCAGAGGATAGATGTTTGCAGAGGATGTCGTGGTTGATCAGGTCGAAGGCGGCCGTTAAGTCGAGGAGGAGAAGGAGTGCAAGTTTGCCGTTGTCTTTGATGTTGTCCATTTTATGTCTTGAGGTCAATCAGTGCAGTCTCGGTGCCGTGTTTAGGGCGGAAGCCTGATTGTCTAAGTCCTAGTAAGTTGTTTTTATCAAGGTGGTTCTGTATCTGAAGGGAGGCAGCTCTGTCAAGGATTTTTAGGAGGAAGGGTACAGTCGTGATAGGTCTATAATTGGTAGGGACACTTGGGTCTAGGGTGAGCTTCTTGAGTAAGGGAAGAACCCAAGAGTCCTTAAGGTTGTTAGGCACTATGTTGGATGTGAAAGATGAGTTAATGAGGGATGTGATAAAAGGAGCAAGTTGTTTGGCTGCGTCTTTGATGACTGGGGCCGGGCAGATGTCGCCTTGGCATTTGGAGGGTTTCAGCGAGTTGATTATTTCTTCAACCTCTTTGGTAGTTATGGTGGAAAATTCAAATAGGTTATTGTCATCCCTTTGTGGGGTGTGGGTGTGATTGGAGGAGGTGGTGTTATCAGCAAAGGTGAGACTTTCTTTCTTAGACTCGATTTTGGCTTGTAACATGGCAATTTTGCCTAGGAGAGCTTCTTGTATGTTCGAACACCAAGAGATGTCTTTGTTACATGTATCTGGAATGGGTGAGGGGGATTCGAGGTCTCTCAGGATGTTGAAGAGTTCTTTGGTATTGGATTTGGCATTGTTGATTCTTTCATTATACATGTTTTTTTTTAGTCTGGATGATTGCTGACTTATAGATATTGGAGGCCAGTGCGTAGGATGTCTTATTATTGATGGATGGCGACTGTTTCCATGCTAATTCAGCTTGTCTTTTGGTTTTGCAGAGCGTTTTTAGTTCAGGGGTGAACCAAGAATTGAGATGTGCGCGTGGTTTGGCTTTCTGTAGCTTAAGTGGTGCTACAGTGTTTATGGCCTTAAGGATAGTTGTATTGTAGAGGTCTACTAGTTCAGTGGGGTTAGTAGTGGTGGGTGAAAAGTCGATGATAGGTTGGAGTAGAGGGAGGAGTTTCTCTGCTATGATGTTTTTGTTATTTCTTGTGAGTGTGCTTGGAGCATTAGGTGGAGGCACAGGTGTTTGAGTGCCTTTGTTGATGGTGAAAGTGATGAGGTGGTGGTCGGTCCAGGCGCATGGTGTATTGGAGAGGATGGTGGTATTGCAATTAAGATCAGCTATCCAATCAAGGATGCGACCTTTGTTGTGTGTGGGTTGCGAGATGTGGTGGGTGAGTCCTAATTCTGAGATGGTGTTGGCGATGGTGTTTGCTTTGTCATCTTTCTCGTCGTTGAGACCTAGATTAAAGTCGCCTAGGATGAGTAGACGTGAGTTGGGTTTGGTATTGTTAGATAGTAAGAGAGCTATGTCTTCATTGAAGGATAGTATGGGGCCTAGCGGTCTGTAAATGAGGTGGGTGATGATTGTGCTTGTTTGGGTTGTGGATAGTTTGATGGTGAGTAATTCTGCGGATGGGAGGAACTGGTTTTGTATGTGCCTTATGTTGAGGGAGCTTTTCGCGATAATGGCTACTCCTCTGCCTTTGGCCGTTTGTCTGTCTACGCGGTAGATAGTATAGTCATTGGGTATAGCTAGCACTAATGCAGGGCCGGAGGCTGGGTGGAGCCAGGTCTCGGTAATAGCTATGAAATCAAGTTCATTGAGCGAGATGATGTCGGCTATATCTAAGGCATGGGCGACTAAGGATCTCACGTTAATGAGTGCACCTTTGATTGTTTCGGTGGTATGGCATGGTTTTTTGATGAGGGTGCGAGGAGAGGAGGCGTTCGGGCAGGGAATGATCTGGTCAGTAGGTGGTATAGTGTGTGTGAGATGAATGGCAGGTTTGGGTTTGGTGCTGTTTTTTTTATTGCCTGAATTGGGAAGGGTCGAAGAGGTGTGTGTTCTAGATCTGAGTTGGGCGAGTCTTGATGTGCCTATGCTGGAGTAAGAGTTGCTATTAGTAAGGTTCATGAGGGTAGGAATGCCAGGGGGGGTGGTCTGTATTGCTTTTTGGAGGCTGGAGGTATCTGCTATACAGTGAGATTCAGTGGTAGGGGCAGGCTGGAAAGGGTTTATGTTAGGTAGGAAAGGGGTAGGACAGGGGATGGGATGATGTCTTGGGCATGCTGGTCTGCTATGCCCTCCAACCCTTCGGTGCCCTCCAACCCTTCTATGCCCTCCAGCCATTCTATGACCTCCAGCCATTCTATGCACTCCAACCATTCACCCACTTCACCTGCTTCACCTACTTCGCCCACCTCACCCGCTTCGCCCACTTCACCCGTTTCACCGACTTCACCCGCATCACCCACATCACCCACTTCACCTGCTTCATCCACTTCCCCCGCTTTGCCCACTTCACCCATTTCTCCCTCATACTTCGTCCGTTCCATCAACCTACTTCATCCGTTCCATCCATTCTATGCACTCCAACCATTCTATGCACTTCAGATCGTTCCATGTACTCTACTCATTCTTCCCCGTTTCACCCACATAGTTCATCCATTCCATCCACCTACTTCATCCGTTTCATCCATTCTATGCACTCCAACCATTCTATGCATTTCAGGTTGTTCCATGTACTCTACTCATTTTGTACAGTGCCCATTCTGTGCTCTTCATCTGTTCCGTGCATTCCATCCGTTGGACGCATTCGCTCATTTCTATGCATACTATCAGTTCGATCAGGTCTATGAATTCCTTCTGATCACTGCACCTCGTCCGGATCTATGCATGCTATCCTTTCATCATCTGGTCTGCTCATTTCATTTGTTCTACTCGCAGTATCCCTTCCCTATGTGTCAACCATCCACATACTTGATCCATTCAATAAACCCTGTTTCACCCGTTCCATCCAGATACGTCATCCGTTCATCAACCTACTTCATCATTCCATCTGCTTCATCCGTTTCGTCCATACACTTCACCCGTTCCATCCACTTCACCCATTCCACCCGCTTTACCCGCTTCGTCCACTTCACCCGTTTCACCCATATACTTCTTCCGTTCCATCCACCTAATTCATCCGTTCTATCCACTTATTGTAGGTGCTCCATTCACATACTTCACCTGTTCCATCTATATACTTCATCCGTTCCATCTGCATATTTCACCCTCTCCATCCATATACTTTTCTCGTTCCATCTATCCATTTCCACCGTTCCATCCACATATTTCACCATCCTTCGCCATACTTCACCCGTTTCATCCATATACATCATCCGTTCCATCCATCCACTTCCCCCGTTCCAACTACATACTTGACCCGTTCCATACACATGCTTGACCCGTTCCATCCACCAGCCTCACCTATTCCATCATCCCACTTTCACCATTCCATCTACAAATTTCACCGGTTACTTCCACATACTTCACCCGTACCATCCACATGATTCACCTGTTCCTTTCCTATACTTCAGCCGTTCTATACACCCACTTCCCCAGTTTCATCCACCTACTTCTCTCGTTCCTTCCACATATTACACCTGTTCCATTCACCCAACTTCCTCCTATTTCATCCACCCATTTCGCCCGATCCATCCACATATTTCATGTTTTCGATCTACGTTCTTCATTCGTTCCACACCAGTTCATCTCTCCCAGCCACATATTTCATCCGTTTCAACCCCATACTTCACCTGAACCTTCCACATACTTCACCCATACTTTCCACATACTTCACCCGTAACTTCCACATACTTTACCCGTACCTTCCACCTACTTCACCTGTACCTTCCACAGACTTCAGCCGTACCCTCCAGCCTCTTCATCGGTTCCTTCCACCACAGTACTCGTCCGCTCCACACCCTATACACCCGCTCCACACTCGACGCACCCACTCCACACTCGACGCACCCACTCCACACTCGACGCACCCGCTCCACACTCTGCACACCCGCTCCACACTCTGCACACCCGCTCCACACCCGTTCCAGACTATGCACACCCGCTCCACACTCTGTACACCCACCCCGCACTCTACTCACACGCTCCACACTCTACTCACCCGCTCCGCACTCTACTCACCCGCTCCCCACTCTACACCATTCCGCACTCTACACCCATTCCGCACTCTACACCCATTCCGCACTCTTCATCTGATCAGCACCCTCACACCCTACATTCACTCAACACACTACCCCCGCTCAACATCCTACATGCACTCCATGCTCTTATTAATTTTATGCTCTCATCCGGTCTACACTCTCGTTTTCCCCACCAACGTTTATCCGCTCTATCGCCATTTATTGGCTTCTCCGACATTCTGTCGCTGCACCGATTTTGTCTGCTCCATTCGCTTCATCTACTCATCATGCATTATCGGTTCAACTAGTGTCACTCCACACTGTTCACTGCTTTGATTCACATTACTCGCTCTTTTCTGTTTGTCCTTTTTAGCATACATTAGAGGTTATTAGTTTTCACTTTCTCGCTTGGATCTTGATGCTTGATTGTTATTTATGTTATTGATATTTATGATCTAGTAGTTTGGGCTAATTTGAATTGCTGTTATCCACTTTATTCCTCTTGTCCATTTTGTTCCTCTTGTCCATTACTTTTATTTCATCTATTTCATTAATTTCAACCACTTTACTGTTCTTATACGACTAGTTATTTTTTTTCTTGTTTTATAGTTCACTGGTTTGATCCTTTTTACTCATTCTGTTTTGTTTGTTCTTTTAGTGTTCTTTAGAGGTTATTAGTTTCCGATTTTTACTCGGATCGTGATGCTGGATTGTTATTTATGATCTAGCAGTTTGGGCTTTTGTTATTGAGTTGCTGTCATCCAGTTTGAGTTAGGGGTCTGTTTTAGGGGAAGAGCCATGCTTTCAGTAATTTGTGGAAAGACATGAGGTCCTCAGTGAGTCGGATGTGGGGTGGGAGTGCGTTCCACAGCCTGGGGGGCCAAGGCTGAGACTGATGATCCACCTAACCTGACTGACTTCGTTTTTGATATGACTAGGAGGCCGGCTGAGCTTGATCTTAGAGTACGTGCAGGGTGATAGGGTTTTAGTTTGTCTTGAAGATATTGAGGTCCAGTTTTATGCAATGCTCGGTGAGAAATTCATAAGGTTTTGAAGGTCACCCTTCGGGCAACGGGAAGCCAGTGCAGTGTTTTGAGGGCTGGGGAGATGTGGTCCCTTGGGCCAAGTGCTAGTAGGAGTTTGGCTGCAGCGCTTTGTGCTCTATTTAGTTAAGTCAGTTGGTATGCATGGACTCCGAGGTAGAGGGGGTTAGCATAGTCCAGTCTTGGTATAACAATCCGCGGAGAGTCGGTTGGGAAAGGAGAGTTATGGAAAGATTCGCCTAAGCGTTTTAAGGTGGTAGCGCCAGGACTTTGAGGCGTTGTTGACTTGGCGCGAGAGGGTTAGGTCTGACTCTAGGGTGCATCCAAGATTTTTAACTGAGTTAGAGGGTGTCGGTGAGATGCCCAGGGCAGATGGCCAGAGTAGTGGGTGTGGAAGGAGTTCGGTGTTGTGCATACCATGATTTCGGTTTTGGAGGGGTTTAGCAAGAGGTGGTTTGTGGTCATCCAGAGATCTATGTCGAGGAGGCAGGAAGCGAGGCCAGATCGGCAGTTGGGGTTTGAGTTCAGGAGTTTTAGAATTAGTTGATTGTCATCGGCGTAGTTGTAGCACAGGATGTTGTGCAAACAAATTATTCATGGGAGGGTGGCCATGTAGAGGTTAAACAGGAGGGCTGATAGGCATGCTCCTTGTGGAACTCCAGTGTCGACTGGTCGGGCTTGGGAGGAATAGGAGGAGAGAAGGGTTATTTGTTTCCTATTATTGAGGAAGGATGCTATCCATTTGAGTGCGGTTCCACAAATTCCTAGGGAGTGGAGGCGGTCAAGGAGGATTGAGTGGTTGATTGTGTCGAAGGCGACGGATATGTCAAGAAGGATTAATGCGCGGCATCCCGCAGAATCTGCCTTGTTTTTAAGGTCATCCCAGATTGAGGTTAGGGTGGTTTTGGTTCCGTGTCGGGCTCTGAAACCTGATTGAGCGGGGTCTAGGAGATTGTTGGCTTCGACAAAGGCATTTAGTTGGGAGTGGGCGGTTCGGTCAATGAGTTTCGCAAGGAACCTGGTGTTTGAGATGGGGCGTAGTTTTTGTTTTGGGTTCGAGAGGGTCGAGGGAAGGTGTTTTTATGAGAGGTTTGACATGAACCGTTTTGAATGCGTCAGGAAAAATTTCTGAGGAAAGGGAGTCATTTATGATGGTTCTTGCGTGTTCTCCGGCGCAAGTAGAGGCGAAAATGTCTTTGATAAAACTCCTCGAGGCCTTCAAGAGAGTCTTAACTTGATGGGAAGCTATGTGGACACGAACGAATTAAAAATCAACATAGCTAAAACCAAAATTATGGCGTTGACAAATAAAGCTGCGAGTAAGGCAAAGACACTGAGACTAAATATAAAAGGAAATCTACTAACAACACTATGAAAGGTCAAGTATCTAGGCATGATAATAAATCAATTGAATGATGAAAAAGAATGCCAAAATCAAGTTGTCCAAAAAATGCTTTCATTAGCCGGACAAGGGAAAATGTTACATGGAAAGTATGGAAAATTCACTTTCAAACCAATTGTAACTTTCTATAGAACCAAAGTGGTTCCATGCCTCTCCTATGGAATGGGATCAATGATAAAATGGAATCCAGTGATATGGTCAAAAATGGAGGCGATCTTCTGGCAGAAGATAATGACGTTACCGGCTTCTTTTCCCATATCGAGAATTCATTTTGAAGTGGCGTTACAATCCCTGGAATCGATAATAACGTGGAAGAAATTGGACCTATATCGAAAAATCACCAACTATGACAAGATCCAAGCGTTTGAGATTCTAAAAACAAAATCTAATGCTATATACACACAAGCATTAACGGAATGGAAAAACCAAATCAAGAAAATAATGGAAAAAGAGAACATAACTGAGGAAATGTTATTTAAAAGCCCGCAACATGCGAAACGAAGACTCATGCAGATTGATTGGATAAAAACTTTGCGAGACAAGACAAAATATAAAGAACATTTTACATGTAATGGAAGTGGGCTCTCAAACACACTCAACAGTGACTTCCCCCGACCCGCAGAGCACGAGTTGCTGTTTACAGGAAGACATTGTACTCAACGTCTTTGCAGAATGGGGCTTCCCAGAGATTGACTTGTTCGACACTCTGGAGAATGCCCAGATTACGCCTCCAGGTACCCTCAGAACCGCTCCAAGGGGAACGGTCTTTGGATAACATGGTCTGGGAAATTTGGCTACGCTTTTCCCCTGATTCCCCTGCTCAACAGAATAGTGCACAAGATGCACCAAGCGCAGGTCAGGATGATTCTGGTGGCCCCCATGTGGGCCCGCCAGCCTTGGTTCTCCCATCTCATGGCAATGTCGGTCTCCCCTCCCAGGAAGCTGCCATGCCCGTACAACATGCTGTCTCAAGACGGGGGGAAAAACTAAATCCTTGCCCGCAAACTCTCAATTTAGCAGCCTGGCTCCTGAGGACATAGAGTTCGGGCACCACCAGCTCCCTCAAAGATGCATCGACACACACCAGGCATTGCTACTGCAGCAAACGGAAGCACCTTGTCATCTGGTGTAATGGCAAGGACATCAATCCTATTGAATGCTCACCTAAAGATATTGTCCTGTACCTAACCCACCTGTTAGATTCAGGACTTGTTTTCAGTCCTCTAAAGGTCCACTTAGCTGTACTTTCGGCGTACACCACGTCCCAGAGCATGGTGGAAAATTCCTGTAATTAAAGCCTTTATGGAAGGGGTAAATAGACTTCATCCCCCAATTTCCAACCCAGCTCCCAGGTGGGACGTGAATGTTGTTCTTACCAGACTAATGGGGCCTCCCTTTGAACCAATGCACAAGGCTAGCCTTAAAGCACTAACCTACAATACCACCTTCCTGGTGGCGATCACCACTATAAGGAAAGTTAGTGAACTGCAGGCCCTTTCAGTTCAAGACCCATTTGTCATGATTCACAAAGACAAGATGGTTTTGCGCACACACCCTCGTTTTGCACCTAAATTTATCTCAAAGTTCCATGTAAACCAGTTCATAGAACAAACCACATTTTTCCAGAACCCCACTATCGTGGCAGAAAGAAGCCTCCAAGCACTGGATTTAAGGAGAGCGGTTATCTACTATCTGGAAAAGAAGAGACGCTAAGGAAAACAAACCAGTTCTTCGTTTCAGTGGCAGCTGGTAGAGAAAGGGACCCTGCCTCTAAATCAGCTGTCTCCAAGTGGATCGTAAAATGCATCATACTGTGTTACACTCTTGCCAAGTGAGATTTACCCTTCACGCCTAGAGCACACTCTACTCAGCGCACAGGGGCTACCATAGCATTCATTGCAAATGTTCCTCTTGATTCCATTTGCAAAGCAGGAACCTGGAGTTCTGTACACAACTTTACATAACACTACTGCCTAGATACACACACTAGGTCTGATTCTCAGGTGGGACAAGTGGTGCTAAGACATCTCTTTGCTACTGTTCCTTCTCACATCCCACCATCATCTCAGGGTACTGCTTGCTAGTCTATGCACAGCATGTTATTCTAAGCAGATTCACAAGCATCAGAAGACATGCATTACTCACCGTAATAGCATTTCTGATGATTGTATCTGCTTAGATTGACATGTGCCCACCCTTCCTCCCCTTGTGGAGTAGCAGGAACATAGACCTCTTACACCTTCTCTCTTTTGTACTCGCTGACGCTGACTAGAAGGCTTCCTCACGGCAGAAAAAGCACAAACAGAGAGACCTGGATGTGTGAGGGATTTTGGGTACACTACACGTCACTTTAGGGATAGTGTTACAGTCACGCCCATGTCAACGTCCCCTTTCGATCTTCGAAAGAAAGATGCAATACTCTGCGATTTGCACTAGATGTCGGACTATATGCACAGCATGTGAATCTAAGCAGCTACATTACTCACTGTAATAGCATTTCTGAGGATAGCATGTCATCACACTGCTCTTGAAGATACAAGTGTGAACTCTGCAACCAAACAACTCAGGCTACTATTTTAGTGGACTAGTCTGCTGGGCTCTACCCTCTTTGCCCCAACCCAGTTTATCACGACACTGCATACATTTAACTATTTTTGATTGTTAAAAAGTGCAACCTGGAATATTTTGGTGGCATATATTTTGTTTTTGTGTCTTAACCTTTCTGCTGCCTGATCCCTACAAACTACATTTGGCCCAAAAGGGTAAAAATTTCTCCTAAGTAATTTAACAGTGCCATAGTTAGTGATAGACTTTTCCCCCAGAATCAGTCGATCCCACCACTGGTCCAATGATAGTGATGGAAGGTCATGGATAAAAGAGGCCAGCCATTTCGTGCTTACTTCTGTTAGTGGAGGGCAAATGAGGACCAGATGCTGTAGTGTTTCTATTGCCGATTTAGATGTACACAATCTGCACATATCGTCCATCTTTTTGCCATCCTTAGACTTCCATGTGCTCATAACTTTGCTGGTAGGAAAGGCGTTTAGGTGAAAACACATAAACTGGTTACGGTGGTTGCTACTCGGAAATCTGACCAAATACTTTGGCAATGAATTAAGAGCTTGTGCTTCCGGGGACGATCTTCCATATAATTTATAAGCTGATCTTTCCTCTTGTGTTTGAATCCAATCACTATAACACAGCTTTCTTTTTACTTTGCATGGATTGGTGATAAGCAGATCTTCTGTAGCATCAAGGCCCTTTAGGATTTCCTTGCAGATGTTCGCCCATTCTCGTAATACGCCTTCAGTTCCTTTTGCAAGTGCTCAAAACCTCACGGTGGAGAAGGGGTTCTACATTTTTGTAAAAGTGCCAGGGATTTCCACACTACCATAGAGTAGAGAGAGTTTAGTCCCAACTAAACACTTGAAACACTTGCGTATAGGCGTTATAAATGCCATATCATATAACTCCATTCTAACTGCTTGGATGGGTATTCCCCGCGGCAAACCCTTTTCCAAAATAAACCCTTCAAGCGTGGCCAGGTGGTATCCGAGAGGACAAATGAAGCCTCAGCGATGAAGGTGATAGTTGGAACAACTTCATTTTGTAAAATTGAATTAGAGGCTTTAGAGTGAATTTACAATACTTTGCCTTGATGTTCCTGGCCTGTGTGGCTAGCGTCTTCATTTTACTCCTTAGGATTGTTAACCTGGCTGCATCCACCATGCTGCTGTTGACACACATCCCTAAATAAGTCATTGAGCTCACCTGAACAAGCTTTTCACCATTCAGATACCGAGACCCTTTCTTCCGGCCTCTCCTCCTCGCTGATTCCAAGATCAAAATTCTAGATTTTTTGGTGTTTATTCTCAACCCATTTTCATTGACATAGTTTTATTCTGAGGGTTGGGGAATTTGCTTAGATCACGTGCTGTGCATAGGCCGACATCTAGTGGAAACGGCGGAGTATTACAGTTGTTTTCGAAACTCGAAAAGGGACGTCGACAGGGCGTGCCAGTAATATTATCCCTAGTGTGACGTCCACTGGACCCATGATCATTCATGTGTCAAGGTCCCTCAGATTGCTTTTTTCCACCATCATAAACGGACGCTAAAGCTGAGTTCTCCTTTTGGCTAACGCCATTTGTTATTATTACCAATTACCAATAGTTTTTCTTACTATCCTTTATATTCACCGACTATCGAGATCATCCGACGGCAGTGAAGAATAAGAATCGACTGTCGAAGACTCCCGTCGACGGATCCGTTCTGGCCTCGGAGGGCCACTCCGGGCTTTGGCCCAAGCAGTAGGGAGAGGGAGGAGAGGACATTTTAGAATGTATTTTAGAATGTATATACCCCTTTTTGTACACCAAATTCACCTAGCTGCAGTAATGGATAGGACCCGCTTTAAACTGTGTCCTAAGTGCAGCAAAACGTTCCTGTGAGTCGATAAACACCTTGGGCCCCATTACGGCCCTGGAGGTAACCATGCCACTTTTTGCAGCATGTCTACTCCCATTCCGGGTACCGGGTCCGGGTTCCCTGAATGGTTAAATACTGGGCCATTCCGACCTTGGAGGGCCCGGTATTTCCCCATTCAAGGAACCCGAACCAGGTACATCCCCATTCCCATTACAGCACCCATGGGGCTCAATGGGAATGGGGATGATGCTAACAACGAGCCCATTAATGACAACCTGTTGTTAGCATCCTGGTCTGCTTGCGGCACCCGCTAAGGACGCCTGGTTTAACCTCGTAATGAGGCGCTAGGGGCTAATGGGGCCGGCAGCTCTACTGGCCCCGTTAACCCCTACCGCCAGGGTCATAATGAGGCCCCTTGTGTGTAATCTGTGTCTCCCTCGAGACCACATCGAAGGTTCCTGTCAAGCGTATAGACTCTTTAAGCCCAAGACATTGAAGGACTGCTTAACTAAACGCTGGGCCCATCACGTCAGGCAGCTTGAGCCCATGAAAGTGGAGGGTACCTTCAGCGACGGCAGCAACGCTGCGGTATTGGATGGCAGAGGTGACAGGGTTACTCCGTTTTCCCAAGCACAGACCCCCGACCCCAACAGACAGGCCCGGCGGCCTTGTTACGGGGACAACATCCGGCGGCGGAAGCACTATCACTACCCCCTCCACCAAACACACAACCCAACACCGAGACTCGAAACTTGTGTCGAGCAAACGGTAGCGCACGACGTCGAGGGAAAGGTCAGTTGAATCCTTGTCCTCTGGGCACTCCTGATCGAGATCGCCACATGACACGCCCCGACTGTTGAAAGATAGAACAGACGTCACATTCCCAAAGGTCGTGAGTCAACTGACGAGACTTTGGGTCTGACCGTAGCCGAAATTCTACGTTCTGCCTCGATAGCGGTAAAAAAGCCCATACTGGCGGGACTAGCCCATTTATTTTAACCTCGTAATGAGGCGGTAGGGAGATAACGGGGCCGGCAGCTCTACCGGCCCCGTTAACCCCTACCGCCAGGGTCATAATGAGGCCCCTTGTGTGTAATCTGTGTCTCCCTCGAGACCACATCGAAGGTTCCTGTCAAGCGTATAGACTCTTCAAGCCCAAGACATTGAAGGACTGCTTAACTAAATGCTGGGCCCATCACGTCAGGCAGCTTGAGCCCATGAAAGTGGAGGGTACCTTCAGCGATGGCAGCAACGCTGCGGTATCGGATGGCAGAGGCGACTGGGTTACTCCGTTTTCCCCAAGCGCAGGCCCCCGACCCCAACAGACAGGCCGGGAGGCCTTGTTACGGGGACAACATCCGGCGGCGGAAGCGCTATCACTACCCCCTCCACCAAACACACAACCCACCACCGAGACTCGACACTTGTGTTGAGCAAACTGTAGCGCACAACGTCGAGGGAAAGCTCCGTTGAATCCTTGTCCTCTGGGCACTCCTGATCGAGATCGCCACATGACACGCCCCGACTGTCGAAAGACAGAACAGACGTCACATTCCCAAAGGTCGTGAGTCAACTGACGAGACTTCGGGTCTGACCGTAGCCAAAATTCTACGTTCTGCGTCGATAGCGGTAAAAAAGCCCATACTGGCGGGACTAGCCCATTTATTTATTTATTAACATTTATAGAATGCACAGCAGCCCTTAGGCATTGTGGCGCTGTTACAGGAAAGTGGTGTGCATAGCGGTTACAGGCAGCAGCTTCGCTTAGTGATTACAATGCAGCAGCTTAGCTTAGTGGTTACGAGGACATAATATGCATAGTGGTTACATTGGATACAGTAAAGTTAATTACATGCTTAGCGGTTACCTGGGAAGCAGAAGGAGAAGGTTACAGATTCTGATTGGTGAGCCAAGGGAGTTAGTTGAACAGAGTTGTTTTGTGTGTTTGGGGAAAGATGAGAAGGGATGGTTCTGCTCTGAGCTCGCTGGGGAGTGCGTTCCAGAGTTTGGGCGCTATGTGGGGTAAGCCTAGACCACCGGCATTAACTCTTTTGATGAGTGGGACTTGCAGTTGGTTGGCATGGTGACTTCTTTTAGGATGGGTAGAGGTGACTCTGTTGATGGTTTCAGTTAGATAGGATGGTGCTGTGTGACTCAGGCATTTGTGCGTGATGGTTAGGATTTTGAAGTTGACACATTGCTTGATGGGTAGCCAGTGAGCAGCTCCCCTGGCTTGAGTGATGTGTACTCTTTTGGGAAGGCTGAGTGCTGCGCGGAGGGCATTGTTCTGCACAATTTGGAGCCTGTTGAGATTTTTGGCTGAAGTGCCTGCAAGGATGTCATTGCAGTAGTTCAGCTTGGCTCCGATAAAGGCGCGGGGGCGATAGAGAGGCACTTTTGGGGAGTTAAGAAAGGTTTAATGGCATTTATGAGTATGGTGGTCTGAGTAAAAAAACACATCCCAGAAGGCCTTGCTAAATCAAAAGAGTCTAAAAAGAGTTCTTCTAAGACCCCTAGAGATAAATTACAAAGGGATAGGTCCCCTCACAGGAGTAAGGAACCTCAAGTATAGGATTCCCTTTTTTCAGCCTTGAAGAAAAAGGCTACACCTTCTACTGTAATACCACCCACTGGATATGATTTAGGTCTCCCTCCTCAACCTATGGTCATTCCTAGTTCTGCCCAATGGTCAGCTGAAGATATAGATAGGGTCATGAGAAGAATGTCTTTCATCGCAGATTTTTTTGAAAAAGACCCTAGCTACTTCACAAGTTTCACTCCACCCCTCCCACAACAGCAGACTCTGGGTCTCAAAAGCCTGTTGAATCCCCTGCTAAAAGGTCCCGCCCCGGTGAGCCAGTGCAAGATCCCACTATCATTGAACTATATGGCCTGGACACTGATCATGAAAACCTCTATAGCCAAGGGGCTGCAGACTCTTATTATGGGGATAATGAGGACGATGAGGGTGATCCAGATACGGATATGTACAACATTGACTCCCCAGTTGATAAGGACCCCCCTGTTGTAGACTCACCCATAGATAATCAGCCTCTTTTAAACTCAGTACTCATTAAAGCGGCTGAGCACTTCCAAATGTCTATCCAAGAAGGATTTCGTTGACGAGATCTTGGGTGATAAAAAGGCTGTGGGCCTCATTCCGAGTAGGGGGGTAAGGGTTAACGGTCACCGGTAAGGAGACCGGTGCCATTAAACCCTTACCACCCTACTACGAGTTCCCTTTGCGGGTCCTTCCTTACCGCCTGCTTTTAGCGTAATTTACAGTACCGTTATTGCCGCCTTCACATTAAGCCCTATGGGGGCTCAAATGGGAATGGGGAATGGCCCTGGTGAATGGGGAATTACTGGTCCCTCCTACCTCGGAATGGACCGGTAATCACTCCATTCACCAGGCCGGAGTTTGGATGAGTTCGGAGGCACCCATGCTGCAAATAGCGGCGTGGTTACCTCTGAACTCGGAATGAGGCCCACAGTGTCTCAATTTATTCCCCTACTAAAGTCTGTCCAGCGAAAAGTACAACTCTCGCTAGAAACAAATCAGATGCGAGCGGTGAACCCCCGCATAGAAAAACATTTCAAACCTGCTCCATCAGACCCGCTGTACATCTGAGGGCAGCTAAAGCCTGACTCGCTCGCTGTTACTACAACAGGGAAAAGAGAAGGTACTCCCCTAGCCTCCTCTGAGGCTCCTCCAGACAAAGAAAGTAAGAGGCTATACACAATGGGCAGGAAGATTGCCTCTTCTGCGACATTCATGCCAGGATAGCTAATAACTGTATGTTATTAGTCAGTTACAACTGCCATAAATGGGATCAGCTCTCGGCTTTACTCCCCGGAACCCCTCAAGACTCAATAAGCACTGGTGGCTTCAGAAGGAAGGGCTCTATCTGTTTGCTAAAAAGCAGTCTTGACACCGCAGACAACGCTGGCAGAATCATAGCTGAGGGGACCATTATTAAGCGTCATGCTTGGTTATGCCAATCCAGGTTTAAGCCAGAGATGCAGGCCACTCTAATTAACATGCCTGTCAAACCCAATGTACTCTTTGGCAAGACAGTCGAGGACGCCTTGAAGACAGCCAAGGAAGAATATGACACACTGAAATCATTGGGTCAATTAACCAATAAACCTTCTGGCCAGAGGGGAAACAGCAATTTTCGTTGCTCACGCGGACAATTTTCCCAGAGGGGTTTGAGATATAACCAAAACCAAGGAACAGCATGGGGGAACAATCAAGGTCAAGCCTCTCAGAATTGCCAGAGAGGACCACGCAGAACACACGTTGGGGAAGGGGTCCCTCCTCTAGAGGTGGTACTCCACCTCAGAAACAGTGACATCCCGCTTCAAGTGCCCTCCCATGCCTCTCCAGTAGGAGGGCGCATTTCCAACTTCACCCAAGCATGAGTGGGAATCACCTCAGACAGATGTGACACTGTAGCGGGCGGATATTGTATAGAGCTTCTCGAGCAACCCCCGAACCACCCCCCACGCCAGAAAACCCACTCCAAAGAAGACCAGCGCATCCTCCTCGAGGAAATCGCCACGCTTCTCCAAAAGGACACCATAGAAATCGTCCTGGCCAACCAGGTAAACAAGGGTATTTATTCAGCTTAATTCCTTGTGCCAAAGAAAGATATAACAATGCGCCCAGTATTAGATTTACGGCCCTGCAAACAAGTATGTCAAGCCACAAAAGTTCTGCATGACTACGCTGTAAGAGGTAATCTCTCTGCTAAAAAAGCAGGATTACATGGCAACAATGGATATGAAAGATGCCTATTTTCATATTTCAATGTTCCCAGTGCACAGAAGATTCTTGCGTTTCAAAACAGCGAACCAGAACTACCAATTCAAAGTGCTGCCCTTCGGGATAGCATCTGCTCCAAGGCTATTCACGAAGGTACTGGCAGAGGTGGCAGCACACCTGCACAGGGAGGCAGTCCCAGCGTACCCTTACCTGGACGACTGGCTGATTACAAGGGAGTCTCCCCTAATATGCAGGCAAAACATTCAAAGAACTATCAACCTTCTCTTTTAATTGGGCTTCTCGGTCAACGAGAAAAAATCAAGCCTAGTGCCAAGCACAACCAAACAGTTCCTAGGAGCTGTCACAAACACAGAAGAGGGGTTGGTCTTTCCGTCAGAGGAAAGAGTCCAAAACATGTTACTGAAAATACTGCATTATCAGGCTGGCCGCCAGATAAGGGTGTGCAAAGTGGAATTGTACGATCGGACCGAAAAAAAGGTCCAACTGTACAAAAAGACTGAAAAATGCTACCACCAAAGGTTCGAACACCAAAAGTTCAAACCCTTGGTGGGAGCATTGTAGGTAAGTATAAAAAAAAACGCTCATTATACTGTGTGGTATAGTGAGCGGGGGACACCCCCGCAGCACACGGGAGTCCCCCGCAACACCCCGCTCACTATACTGTGTGGTATAGAGAGCAGGGGTTGCGGGGGACACCCCTGCAGCTCCCGAAAAAATTAATAAGGAAAAGGACCATGTGGCGCCGGTTACCGATAACGGAAGTGAAAGGGAACTGGCGCCACAGGTACTCAGCGTGAAGAAAAAGGTAAATAGGGTTTGTTTATGTTGGGGGTGTGGGTGGTGGGTGTGTTGTGGGTGTGTTGTGGGTGGGGGTGTGGGTATGTAGGAGGTTTTAACATGTGTTTGCATGGGAAATGTGCGAACTTTTTGTGGTTCGCACATTTCTCATGCAAACTTTCCAGCCGCAGGAAAATCAGCCGCAGTCGGATCACGTAGATTCCGCAAAGCTATGCGTTTGCTAGGCATGATGGCATCTTGCATTTACCTGGTACCACACGCGTGCCTGTACCTGCAACCCATGGAGGAGTGGTTGGAGGAGTGGTTGGCGAAACAGTGGTCTCAGGCAAGTGGTCAATGGGACAATCTAGTGGTCGTTTCGCCAACACTAGTACAAAATCTTCGCTGGTGGACTGGAGAAAATCGGTTGAAGGGGAAACCCTTCTACGACCCGGAAGTACAAGCGATTGTCAAGACAAACGCCTCACTCGCCGGGTGCTCATTACCTTCACAACACAGCTCAAGGTCTGTGGTCTCATGCGGCAGCGCAGAACCACATCAATCTGCTGAAACTACTGGCAGTATTCAGAGCCCTTTAGGCATTTGAGTTTCACCTAGCGATTCAATCTGTGCAAGTCCTGACAGACAGCACTACAGCTGTGTTTTACATCAACAAGCAGGGGGGCACATTTGTGATGTCATCTTTGATGTCCTGGGTGTTAGGCTTAGCAGTGCACGGTGGTGGCGCGAGTTATGATTGCTTAGCTTACCATAACTGGCGAATTTCAGGGGTTTTTCGGTTTTACTTGGAACCATAACGTCCCTTTAACAAAGTTTTTTCACTGAATTTCATAGGTTTTTAGTTGCGCAACTTAACCATAACGTCCCGTTAACAAAGTTTTTTTTACTGAATTTCATAGGTTTTTAGTAGCGCAACTTAACCATAATGTCCCTTTAACAAAGTTTTTTTACTGAATTTCATAGGTTTTTAGTAACGCAAGTTAACCATAAACTCCCTTTAACAAACTTTTTTCATTAGCACGCAGACAATATACAAAGATGGAGTGTAAAAAGCAATTTCTCAGGGATGGCTTTACACAGAATGTTGCAAAGGAAGAATTTATGCTCGTTCACAGTGAAGGTCAGCTGCTTCCATTTTTTGCTCGCGGGCCGGAGTGGCCCACGACTCGCACTATAAGGTTCTATTTTTTTTTACCTTGACAGACAGGGATCGTGCCAAAAGACTTCTTTTGAAGAAGGGGTGCAAAAATGTAAGAGATGAAATTTCTGAAACGAAACCGCTTTTATATATTATATCAGTAGTATGTGGCACAGACGGAGTCTTATTTAGGGACTGCATTACGCGTAGACAATGGAAAATGCCAATATAATGTAAGTAACCCTTTACAATATTTTATACCGGAATATAATAACAATAGCGTGGCGTTAAAGCCCGGTTAAGTTGTACTTGTTCGTTCAATGTGGCATATTGTTTTGTACCGTGCACTATCACCGCCGAAGTGGTGCCCCGGCGCTCAGACGGCTCTGAATAAGGCAGAGGAGAGAGGGTGGGTTAGTGGGAATAAGTTAACATACTCCGTTGCACTATCCTTGCTAGCAAATAGTTTCACGCCCTAATAAATAAAATGAATATTTTTAATGAAGATCAGCTCGTGAGACTAATTTATGTTTTTAAAACAGGTACATCCTGCCGTACTGTCAATGCCACGATTTTCAGACCCTGGCCGACAGATTTTTTAACTACCAGGTGCAGCTACTTCTAAACAACTTCATGACCCTCACCATTTTATGGGATAATCGGCAAGGACCAATATGCCCTTACGCGGTACTAGTGGCTAGAAGCAACATACCAACCATTATGGTGGTCTAATGCCTCGTTGTTGTAACAGCCTTCCGATTATCAGTGCGACCATAGTGCTTCTTTTATCATAAACCAACACCCTGTGTACCGCAAAGGAACAGTGCGTGACTCAAGATGAACTTTTGCGGATCGACAGCAAAGACAAATGCAAATCGCTGAATATTCTCTAAACATTTGATGTCAAATAAAAGTACTTTACGAAATGTACAATCTTGCTGTTTGCTTTTAAATCACAGTTTCATATTCCGAATTGTGGCGTGCTGTGTTGTGAGATGATCTGTGTTGTTTTCCGGGTTCTGTGTAAAGTCGCGTAGGACTGGAGACGACGGGGTGTGTTTGGCTACGCACCCTGTAACGTCACGGAGAGAGACGGGGAATATGAACGCTTTGATAATGTCAGGCTTAGGGCAGGAGATATGATTTAGTGTCGCAAAAGCAGGTCAGCCAGGTCGATGGGGCAAGTGATAGAATTATCACATAATGTTGGCGCACAGCAGCCTGATTTATCGTTTGTTTAGTGGACAAAAAGTCGGATAAGGCCCATAGGAAATTGTAATGTAAACGGACATAAGGAGGGTTCTTAGAACACTTTCAACATGACAACGAACAATACGAACAGCGTTCTCAGAACACCCCCATTTTGTTTCATTGCAAACATTACCCCCACGTCCACTCTTCCTCGTCCCAGTACTTACTTCATGAGGCCCCTGCCTCCGACACAGGACCTTCTTCTATTTCTTTAAATTCCTATAACTCCTCCCCCACATCCACATCACTCAGTTTCATATTACCAAGCCGGAGCATGGGACCTTCCCCGCAGGGAGGGTAAGGAGGGTCGTCAGTACGGTGACGAGGAAGAGTAGGACTAGGAGTAATGAAGATTACCGGTAAGTAATCAGAGCATTTCAGGACACCGCAAGTGTTCTTAGAACACATTCAACTTGCCAGAGTACAATACGGACAGCGTTCTCAGGACACCCCCATTTTGTTTATGTACGAACATTTAAGGACACCACGAGTGTTCTTAGTTCAATTTTAGCTTGCTTGCGAACAAAACAGACACATACTCCGTCCTCAGAACGCCCACCATTTAGTTTATATAGAACATTTCAGAACAGCCGTGTTGTCCGCAGACAAATCGAACACAACAAAAATGTCTAGCATATAAAAAAAACAGAACATTGAACCTATCTCATACTCCCCGACCCTCCCCAAACACTCTTACACACCAACACATTCCACTAAATACAATTTTTAATCCAAGTTTCACCGGGCTGTCCGCGGTCGTCGGCGAATGAAAACCAGATAATCATTAGAGTTATCAGCACTTTCTCATAGTTTTATTTGTATTACTATACCTTCCCTGTATATGCTCATATTTGTATACATTGTACTCACACTCCTTTCCTTAGGGTTCACTGACATCATTTGATACACATACATACAGTAAGTAGCACCTTTGAAACAGAGCAATCATTTCTCTGCATAAAGATAATCAGTTAGGTTATGAACTCTTTCTGCTACTACTTCTGCTTTTTTGCTTACTTCTCTGTCCCTGTATATACTCATATTTGTATGTGTTGTTGTCTCTTTGTGTTTTGTCTGTATTAAGTGTAATTATGTATTAAGTGGGTTTTATTAGCTACTTATTACATGTTAGATTATGAATATTGCACCTTCATCATGTATACTGCACACACTGCCTAAGTTTCTGCTTGAGTTGCTTAGTATACTGGCTAGAACTTCATAATAGAATGCTATTTATATCAATGCATTGCTTAATACACTAATTAGCTCATGATATTTATTCAAATGATCCTTCACACTCTTTGGTCAACATTATAAGAATCCCTCCTACAGAGTTTTCATGAAAAGTAAATGCACATGTGATGTCATCAGTGATGTCATCAATGACATATGTGATGTCATCTTTGATGTCCTGGGTGTTAGTGTTAGCAGTGCACGGTGGCGCGAGTTATGGTTGCTCATCTTACTATAACTGCCGAATTTCAGGGGGTTTTCGGTTTTACTTTGAACCATAACGTCCCTTTAACAAAGTTTTTTTACTGAATTTGATAGGTTTTTAGTAGCGCAACTTAACCATAACGTCCCTTTAACAACGTTTTTTTAGTGAATTTGGTAGGTTTTTAGTATTTTAGTAGCGCAACTTAACCATAACGTCCCTTTAACAACGTTTTTTTAGTGAATTTGATAGGTTTTTAGTATTTTAGTAGCGCAACTTAACCATAACGTCCCTGACTTTATATACATGTTACATAGAACATACTGAACCCCTAGCTAGTGATTTCGATGTCTGCGGACTACCGCCATGTCCGCGGACATATCGAAAATCTGAGCGTGGTGAATGTAAATTTAAATAGTGTGCCCCATTTCCCCTTTGAGGTTGGCTCTGAAAAGAGAGATTTTTTTGGGGGGGGTTGCAGATGCTTGACAGACACCTGTTATTTTGTATTTTTTTTTCTTACTTTACTCCTACAATCTTCAAATAACCTTCTCCAAAGCAACCCTTACATTCCAAAACAGAATGGCATTTCCCATAAAAGATAAGGAAATGCCATCTTCTTTAAAATAAACAGCATTACTGGAATCAATATTCTCATTATTACAGAAGAACATAGCAGCTCTAAGCATGAAGGCACACATGCCTCGGTTGATTACACACCTAGCATTGTTTTGCTGAGGACAAAAAACTGAACTATTGTCCCATATTGCCCTCGGTACTAATCCAGAAAAAATTACTTTGGTATTTGGAAGGATGTTCATTACTGCTTGAACCAAGTGTTCCAAATCTGCCAACAAAGTAGGGGCACTGACATAGCCTAAATGGAAAGCACCATAGTGCAAAACTACCACATGGGGACTGTTGATCCTGCCCATATCTTCACAAACTTGTACAATTCCCTGTACATTGCGATCAGGCACAGTGCTCCACACCACCTCCACTCCTTTAACATCAAAATTCTTTGCAACATGCCTGCATTGAGCATACTGTTGTAAACCATGCACAAACATATCTCTGAGCACCAACACCCTGACTTTCTCCACTTCTGCCATCTTCACTACACACAGTCTCTTTGAACACAAATCCACAACCTCAACACCTGATTGGCTGATCCCTACAGTCTTCTTTCCATGCTGGATCTGCTGGAAAACCCCGGATGTAGCACGCCCTGTCCGTAGACCGCATAACTCTTAGACAGCCCTTCTACCATTTCCACTTCATTCTCTGTGCTATTCCCTCATTGGATACAGCTAAGCAGACACACAATACGGAGAACGTCCTCAGAACACCCCCAGTTTGTTTATTTTTGAACATTTCAGGACACCGCGAGTGTTCTTAGAACACATTCAACTTGCAAGCCAACAATACGGACAACGTCCTCAGAACAACCCCATTTTCTTTATGTACGAACATTTCAGGACACCGCGAGTGTTCTTAGAACACTTTCAGCTTGACAACGAACAATACAGTCAACGTCTTCAGGACACCCCCTGCGAACATTCCAGGACCCCACAAGTCTTCTTAGAACACTTTCACCGAATCCATTCTGTTTATTTACGAACATTTCAGAACAGCCGTGTTGTCCGCAGAAAAATCGAACACAACAAAAGTGTCTAGCACATAAAAAAAACAGAACATTGAACCTATCTCATACTCCCCCACCCTCCCCAAACACTCTTACACACCAACACACTCCACTAAATACAATTTTTAATCCAAGTTTCACCGTGCTGTCCGCGGTCGTCCGCGAATGCAAGATGGCGGGCGCCACAGAAAATCTGACGCGCTTCACGCACCACGCCGTCCAATCAGCGAACACGTTGCATGTCCGCGGACATCCCGCAAGCCGCTCGGCCAATCAGGGCACTGTCTGCGGAGCGAACCGGGAAGTCCGTCCGCGAAGCGAACAGAGATATCACTAATTTTTTTGCCTTACATTTTGGTCATTTTAAAAAAAAACTACTGGACGGATTTACACTAAATTTGCAAAAGCACGCTTTCGGGACCAATCCCCCGCTCCTGCCGCAAATTTGGTGTAAATCCGTCCAGCGGTTTGGGCTGTAGGCATGCGCAAAGTTTTTTCCCATTATGTCTATGGCAAAAAACAAAAGTTTTGGGACCCCCCCTTATAACTTTGCCCCCCCTGGACCAAACCTCTCCAAACTTTGGTGAGGATTCGTCCAGAGGGAGCGAAGTTATAAGCCGCCCAAAAAATGCTCTTCCTATGGAAACACCAACTTAACCATAACTACATGGACGCTACCGCATCCATGTAATATATATATATATATATATATATGAAGTTGCCTCGTACCACAGTATAAGGCTTTCAGAGTGCACTCCAGAAAACAAACCCACGTGGTGATTCCACACTGGACCCAGAGTTGCAAAAGACCAGCAATCCTTCAAACGTCCAAAATATTCTTTTAATGAAATGCCATGGACAAAAGAGAAAGTGCGCGGACAACGACGAGTTTCGCGGCAAAGCTAACCGCTTGATCATGTGATTTCCACTTCATTCTCTGTGCCATTCCCTCATTGGATACAGCTAAGCAGGCACACAATACGGAGAACGTCCTCAGAACACCCCCAGTTTGTTTATTTTCGAACATTTCAGGACACCGCGAGTGTTCTTAGAACACATTCAACATGCAAGCGAACAATACGGACAACGTCCTCAGAACACCCCCATTTTCTTTATGTACGAACATTTCAGGACACCGCGAGTGTTCTTAGAACACTTTCAGCTTGACAACGAACAATACAGTCAACGTCTTCAGGACACCCCCTGCGAACATTCCAGGACCCCACAAGTCTTCTTAGAACACTTTCACCGAATCCATTCTGTTCATTTACGAACATTTCAGAACAGCCGTGTTGTCCGCAGAAAAATCGAACACAACAAAAGTGTCTAGCACATAAAAAAAACAGAACATTGAACCTATCTCATACTCCCCCCACCCTCCCCAAACACTCTTACACACCAACACACTCCACTAAATACAATTTTTAATCCAAGTTTCACCGTGCTGTCCGCGGTCGTCCGTGAATGCAAGATGGCGGGCGCCACAGAAAATCTGACGCGCTTCACGCACCACGCCGTCCAATCAGCGAACACGTCGCATGTCCGCGGACATCCCGCAAGCCGCTCGGCCAATCAGGGCACTGTCTGCGGAGCGAACCGGGAAGTCCGTCCGCGAAGCGAACAGAGATATCACTAATTTTTTTGCCTTACATTTTGGTCATTTTAAAAAAAACTACTGGACGGATTTACACTAAATTTGCAAAAGCACGCTTTCGGGACCAATCCCCTGCTCCTGCCGCAGATTTGGTGTAAATCCGTCCAGCGGTTTGGGCTGTAGGCATGTGCAAAGTTTTTTCCCATTATGTCTATGGCAAAAAACAAAAGTTTTGGGACCCCCCCTATAACTTTGCCCCCCCTGGACCAAACCTCTCCAAACTTTGGTGAGGATTCGTCCAGAGGGAGCGAAGTTATAAGCCGCCCAAAAAATGCTCTTCCTATGGAAACACCAACTTAACCATAACTACATGGACGCTACCGCATCCATGTAATATATATATATATATATATATATATATATATATATCAAAGAAACTGGAGGAGAAAGGACGGACCGCACTCACCATGGATCCACAAGGGTCCTACAATCCCGAATAGGGAGAGGACCCAGAAAAAAATGCGCAATGCTCACACGAGACGATGTGGAAAATATTTTTAATAATGAAAACAGCCTGCACGGTGTGTGCAGAGCAAGAGGGGGCTGGGGAAACAGCAAACAGACAAGAGCAGGACGCCTGGTAAACGGCCCACCCATATATATATATATATATGAAGTTGCCTCGTACCACAGTATAAGGCTTTCGGAGTGCACTCCAGAAAACGAACCCACGTGGTGATTCCACACTGGACCCAGAGTTACAAAAGACCAGCAATTCTTCAAACGTCCAAAATATTCTTTTAATGAAATGCCATGGACAAAAGAGAAAGTGCGCGGACAACGACGAGTTTCGCGGCAAAGCTAACCGCTTGATCACGTGAGTTCCACTTCATTCTCTGTGCCATTCCCTCATTGGATACAGCTAAGCAGGCACACAATACGGAGAACGTCCTCAGAACACCCCCAGTTTGTTTATTTTCAAACATTTCAGGACACCGCGAGTGTTCTTAGAACACATTCAACATGCAAGCGAACAATATGGACAACGTCCTCAGAACACCCCCATTTTCTTTATGTACGAACATTTCAGGACACCGCGAGTGTTCTTAGAACACTTTCAGCTTGACAACGAACAATACAGTCAACGTCTTCAGGACACCCCCTGCGAACATTCCAGGACCCCACAAGTCTTCTTAGAACACTTTCACCGAATCCATTCTGTTCATTTACGAACATTTCAGAACAGCCGTGTTGTCCGCAGAAAAATCGAACACAACAAAAGTGTCTAGCACATAAAAAAAACAGAACATTGAACCTATCTCATACTCCCCCACCCTCCCCAAACACTCTTACACACCAACACACTCCACTAAATACAATTTTTAATCCAAGTTTCACCGTGCTGTCCGCGGTCGTCCGCGAATGCAAGATGGCGGGCGCCACAGAAAATCTGACGCGCTTCACGCACCACGCCGTCCAATCAGCGAACACGTCGCATGTCCGCGGACATCCCGCAAGCCGCTCGGCCAATCAGGGCACTGTCTGCGGAGCGAACCGGGAAGTCCGTCCGCGAAGCGAACAGAGATATCACTCATTTTTTTGCCTTACATTTTGGTCATTTTAAAAAAAAATACTGGACGGATTTACACTAAATTTGCAAAAGCACGCTTTCGGGACCAATCCCCCGCTCCTGCCGCAAATTTGGTGTAAATCCGTCCAGCGGTTTGGGCTGTAGGCATGCGCAAAGTTTTTTCCCATTATGTCTATGGCAAAAAACAAAAGTTTTGGGACCCCCCCTTATAACTTTGCCCCCCCTGGACCAAACCTCTCCAAACTTTGGTGAGGATTCGTCCAGAGGGAGCGAAGTTATAAGCCGCCCAAAAAATGCTCTTCCTATGGAAACACCAACTTAACCATAACTACATGGACGCTACCGCGTCCATGTAATATATATATATATATATATATTTCTGAGGCTTGTGGAATCTGCTTAGATCACATGCTGTGCATAGGCCGACATCTAGTGGAAGCTGCGGAGTATTACAGTTTGTTTTTCGAAACTCGAAAATGGGCGTCGACACAGGCGTGCCAGTAATACTATCCCTAGTGTGACGTCCACTGTACCCAAGATCCCTCACGCGTCTAGGATCCTCAGATTGTTTTTTTCCGCCATACTGGTCGGAAGCATCTTGCGGAGTCTCCTGGCCTTAGCCTTACTTTTGCTAATTATTGAAGTTTAAAATTATTTATTGACATCCTTCCCCACCCCAACGTCGACCCTCGACACTCGACGACGGCTGGAGAATGCATCGACCGTCGGCTGCTGCACGACGGATCTGGGCCTCGGAAGGCCGCTGGCTTCGGCCCGGGCCTAGTAGGCCGCTGGCCTCGGCCCTGCAAGTAGGGAGAGTGGGGGGTGGTACATACTCTTCACTCTTGGTATATAGGTACACCTTATATATTTCCAACACTTACCAGCCCGCTGCCTCAAGGTGCGTATGGAGGGTACCCCTTTCCAATTCTGCCCCAAGTGCAACCGCAAATACCCTTGGGTCGACAGGCACGCCACGTGCAATCTCTGCTTGCCGAGGGACCACCCCGAAGCAAACTGCAGAGCGTGTAGTAGGTTTAAGCCTTAGACACTTAAGGACCGTTCGACAAAGCGTTGGGCCCACCACGCCAGGCAGGCGGCCATGGCAGCGGAGGGCGCCTTTAGCGATGGCAGCGACGCCGTACTTTCGGACGGCGAGCGCATTACGGCGTCGAAAGACTGCCAAGCGCAGGTCCCCGACCTCGGAAGGTTGTCCGGCAGGGCGGCTATGGGGAAGACCCCCGGCGACGCAAGCGCTACACACCCTACACACACTAAGCACACTAAGTCCAACCGAACCTCGACGACGTCGACTTCTCGGAAAGAGGCACAGATAGAACAGTCCGACTCGGTGTCCTCTGGGCGCTCTCGATCGAGATAACCTCATGACGCAAGGCAATCATCCACTCTTGCCAAGAGTGCCTCGCTCCCTAGATTAACGGAAGTTCGATCGTCGGAAGACGAAGACGACTTCCACCCCCAGGCCGCGCTCCAGGAGACCGAGGCCGCAGTTAACACCAGCGAGGCCCCACGCTCGAAACACACAGATACCTCTCCCGACCCTCGACGCCAGGCGTCGAAAGTCTCTGGGGCCTCCAAGGGGCAGGGAAAACATTTTTCCACGCACGGGGAGGGGGGGAAACAGCGGAAAGCACAGCCTTCCACTCCTGTAAGACCATCCTTCCACCCTAAGCAGACAGACAAACACAAATCTACTGGGACATCAACATCCAGCAAGGGTACCCTTGATAAGTCCTCTAAGTTGCCTACTAAAATCATACCCTGTTCCAAAGAATGGTCCAGTGAAGACATAGACAGGGTCATGTCAAGGATGTCTTCCTTAGCTGATTTTTATGACAAAAACCCTGAACATTTCCTTTCGTATGACCCTCAAGGGGCCACACCCTCAGGCTCCTCTGATCCTATCCCCCTAAGTAAAAAGGCCCGGTTCGAAAGACCTGAACCCTTCGAGGTGCAGCCTTACTCTACTCCATACTCTACTCCACACCCCAGATACCAAGGACAGCCTTTCCCTGAAGGGGACCAGGAGTTTAACATTATGGAGGAACAAACCAGGACTGAATACTATGCGGATGATGAGGACCTGGAGGAGGTAGAAGATGAGCAGGAAATTTACAGAGTAGATTCCCCGGTAGAGAGCGAAGCCCCAGTTACCGACTCGCCAGTTGATAACCAGCCCCTCCTTAATGAAGTTCTCGCTCGCGCAGCAGAACATTTTCACATCGACACCCACGGTGTACAGGAGGAAAGGGACTTCGCAGAAGAGTTGGTGGGAGAGAGGAGGCCGGTCGCTCAGACCATCCCTATCCTTAAATCCATCCAACGTAGAATAGATCCATCCCTGGTGAATCCTAACCTCACCAGAGCCGTCAACCCCAGAGTCGAAAAACTTTTTCGGGCAGCCCAGTCTGACCCTCTTTATATAAGAGGACATCTTAAACCAGACTCCCTAGTGGTTACCAACACTCGGAAGAGGGCTGGGACACCCTTATCGTCGTCAGAAGCTCCTCCCGACAAGGAGAGCAAAAAACTGTATGGGTTTGGCAGAAAGGTAGCCTCAACGTCTGCCTACCAAGCAAGGATTGCAAACTCCACCACCCTGTTGGCAAGTTGCAACTGCCATCAATGGGAAGAGGTCGCGGCGCTCATAGCCTCTGCTCCTGAACCGTTAAAGGGCCAGTTGGCTCGGATCTCGGCAGAAGGGAGAGCCGTGTCTGGTTGCATATTAAAAGCAACTTTCGACGCCGCGGACAACGCAGGAAGATTGATAGCGGAAGGTACTGTTATCAAGAGACATGCGTGGTTACGGCAGTCGGGGTTCAAAACAGAAACCCAGGCTTCATTAATAGACAAGCCGGTGGAACCCGATCTATTGTTTGGGAAAGCGGTCGAAGACGCACTTAAGAATACCAAGGACGAATACGAGACTCTCAAATCCCTTGGCCAGCTTACCAACAAACCCCCTAACCAGAGGGGGAACAGTAATTTTCGTCGCCCACGCGGCCAAAATTCACAAAGAGGCAACTATGCCCAAGGACAGGGTACACAATGGAACAACAACCAGCAGTCTACCCAGAGTTACGGCAGGGGTAACAAGAGAGGTCGTGGAAGAGGCAGAGGCAGCCCCAACAAGGGAGGTGGCACGCCTCCACCAAAGCAGTGACGCTCAGTTCAGGGTCCCTTCTCACGCAACCCCAGTAGGGGGACGCATTTCCAACTTCACCCAGGCTTGGGAAGGGATCACCTCAGACAGATGGGTGCTGTCAACAGTGTCCACAGGATATTGTATAGAATTACTGCAGCGTCCCCAGAACCACCCTCCACGACAAAGAATACACTCCTTAGAACATCAGAAGATCCTTCTCGAGGAGATCGCCATTCTGCTAGAAAAGGACGCGATAGAACTCGTCCCAGGACACCAGGTAAACAAGGGTATCTATTCAACTTACTTCCTTGTGCCAAAGAAAGATTTGACAATGCGCCCAGTATTGGACTTACGGCCTGCCAACAAGTATGTCAAGCCCCAAAAATTCCGTATGACCACACTACAAGAGGTAATCCCCCTCCTAAAAAAGGGGGATTACATGGCAACCTTGGATATGAAAGATGCTTATTTTCATATTTCCATGCTCCCAGCGCACAGAAAATACTTGCGCTTCAAGGTGGACAGTCGCCACTACCAATTCAAGGTACTGCCCTTTGGGATAGCTTCAGCACCAAGGGTATTCACCAAGGTACTGGCGGTGGCAGCTGCACACCTACGCAGGGAGGCAATCCCAGTGTACCCTTATCTGGACGACTGGCTCATAACGGGGGAAACCCCAGGAATTTGCAGGTCAAACATTCAGAGGACTATCGACCTCCTCCACGAATTAGGCTTCTCTATCAACGAGAAGAAGTCAAGTCTGGTGCCAAGCACCTCAAAACAGTTCCTAGGAGCAATCCTAGATACTCAGAAAGGGTTGACCTTCCCTTCGGAAGAGAGAATTCGGAATATACTACTGCAAATTCCACATTATCAGTCAGGTCAACAAATAACGGTACGCAAAGCAATGCGGTTACTGGGCATGATGGCGTCATGCATTTACCTGGTCCCCCACGCGCGTCTGCGCATGCGTCCCATGCAGGAATGGTTGGCGAAACAGTGGTCTCAGGCAAGTGGTCAGTGGGACGATCTAGTGGTCGTTTCGCCAACACTTGTACAGAGCTTACACTGGTGGACAAGAGAGAATCTCGCAAGGGGAAAACCCTTTTACGATCCCGAAGTACAGGCAGTGGTGACTACAGATGCATGCCTGACTGGGTGGGGAGCTCACCATCTCCACCACACAGCTCAGGGTCTCTGGTCTCACTCAGTAGCCAAGAACCACATCAACCTGCTAGAGCTTCTGGCAGTATTCCGAGCGCTTCGGGCGTTCGAGCCCCATCTGCTAAACTTGTCGGTGCAGATCCGGACGGACAGCACGACAGCCATGTTCTATCTGAACAAACAAGGAGGGACTTGTTCGCCAAATCTGTCCAAGCTTGCCCAGAAAATCTGGATATGGGCGCTCAGACGGAACATCTTCCTGTCATCACAACATGTTCCAGGGGAGCTCAATTCCCTAGCGGATGCCCTAAGCAGAGACTCCCTCCCAGAAGAACACGAATGGGTCCTTCACAGAGATATCGTAGAAGATCTCTTCTCTCAGTGGGGTTTCCCCACTATAGACCTATTCGCCACAAGCGAAAACAAACAATGCCCAGGATTTGCATCCAGGTTCCCCCAGCCAGACTCCCAAGGGAACGCCCTGTGGATGAACTGGTCAGGGATGTTTGCGTACGCTTTTCCACCAACTCCTCTCATCAGGAAGGTGGTGTACAAGATGAACAAGGAATCGATGACGCTCATCCTAGTTGCTCCCATGTGGGCGAGACAACCATGGTTTCCACACCTACGCAGGATGGCGGTGTGCGAGCCCATCAAACTCCCAGCCTGGTACAACCTACTGTCCCAGCAACAAGGTCAAACAGTGCACCAGGAACCCAACTCAATGAACCTGGCAGCATGGCTCCTGAGGTCATAGAGTTTGGGCATCTCAATTTACCACAGAGGTGTATGGACATCCTAAAAGAATCCAGGAAACCAAACACAAGGCACTGTTACTTTGACAAGTGGAAGAGATTCGTTATTTGGTGCCAGAATAAACAAATCAACCCAGTTGATTGCACTCCTTCCAACGTTGTAACATACATGCTCCACCTGCTGGACGCAGGTTTGGTTTTTAACTCTCTGAAGGTACACCTGGCAGCCCTCTCGGCTTACACCACATCCCATAACAAAGTATCGTGGTGGAAAGTACCAGTAGTTAAAGCCTTCATGGAAGGAGTAAAGAGACTTCACCCTCCTTTTTCGAACCCACCGCCAGGATGGGACCTCAATGTGGTGCTAGCTAAGCTCATGGGCCCCCCTTTCGAACCCATGCATAAAAGTAGTCTCAAACACCTGACTTATAAAACGGCCTTCTTAGTAGCCATTACCTCTATAAGAAGGGTCAGTGAAATTCAGGCTCTGTCAGTGCAGGATCCTTTCTTTACTATCCACAAAGACAAACTGGTTTTACGCACACACCCTAGGTTTTCACCTAAATTTATATCTAAGTTCCATGTAAACCAGTCCATCGAGCTTCCGGCTTTCTTCCAGAACCCGCAAAGCTCAGCTGAGGTGAAACTACACACCCTTGATGTGCGTAGGGCGGTCCTCTACTATGTAAATAAAACCAGACCGCTAAGGAAAACAGATCAACTGTTTGTCTCCGTAGCTACAGGCAGAGAGGGAGATCGCGTCTCTAAAGGCGCGATCTCGAAGTGGATTATCAACTGTATACAGCTGTGTTACTCTCTTTCTGAAAAAACTCTGCCTTTTACGCCAAGGGCCCATTCTACTAGAGGCATTGGGGCCACTCTGGCTTTCATTGCAAATGTTCCCCTCGACACCATTTGCAAAGCAGCTACTTGGAGCTCTATTCACACTTTTACTCAGCATTACTGCATTGACACTCATTCCAAGACAGATACACAAGTGGGACAAGCGGTTCTAAGACACCTGTTTGCTCATGACCCTTCTCACATCCCACCTCCTTCTTCTGGTACTGCTCGCTAATCTATGCACAGCATGTGATCTAAGCAGATTCCACAAGCCTCAGAAGGGATACATTACTCACCGTAATCGTATTTCTGATGCTTGTATCTGCTTAGATTCACATGCGACCCACCCTTCCTCCCCTCCGAGAGAAGGCGCATGATTGCTTGTAGTCTTACCTTTCTGTCTATCTGCTTGGATTATCTGTACTCACGCTACTCCTCATGCTTCCTCATGTCAGAAAAAATACAATCTGAGGATCCTAGACGCGTGAGGGATCTTGGGTACAGTGGACGTCACACTAGGGATAGTATTACTGGCACGCCTGTGTCGACGCCCATTTTCGAGTTTCGAAAAACAAACTGTAATACTCCGCAGCTTCCACTAGATGTCGGCCTATGCACAGCATGTGAATCTAAGCAGATACAAGCATCAGAAATACGATTACGGTGAGTAATGTATCCCATATGAAGTTGCCTCGTACCACAGTATAAGGCTTTCGGAGTGCACTCCAGAAAACGAACCCACGTGGTGATTCCACACTGGACCCAGAGTTACAAAAGACCAGCAATCCTTCAAACGTCCAAAATATTCTTTTAATGAAATGCCATGGACAAAAGAGAAAGTGCGCGGACAACGACGAGTTTCGCGGCAAAGCTAACCGCTTGATCACGTGATTTCCACTTCATTCTCTGTGCCATTTCCTCATTGGATACAGCTAAGCAGGCACACAATACGGACAACGTCCTCAGAACACCCCCATTTTCTTTATGTACGAACATTTCAGGACACCGCGAGTGTTCTTAGAACACTTTCAGCTTGACAACGAACAATACAGTCAACGTCTTCAGGACACCCCCTGCGAACATTCCAGGACCCCACAAGTCTTCTTAGAACACTTTCACCGAATCCATTCTGTTCATTTACGAACATTTCAGAACAGCCGTGTTGTGCGCAGAAAAATCGAACACAACAAAAGTGTCTAGCACAAAAAAAACAGAACATTGAACCTATCTCATACTCCCCCACCCTCCCCAAACACTTTTACACACCAACACACTCCACTAAATACAATTTTTAATCCAAGTTTCACCGTGCTGTCCGCGGTCGTCCGCGAATGCAAGATGGCGGGCGCCACAGAAAATCTGACGCGCTTCATGCACCACGCCGTCCAATCAGCGAACACGTTGCATGTCCGCGGACATCCCGCAAGCCGCTCGGCCAATCAGGGCACTGTCTGTGGAGCGAACCGGGAAGTCCGTCCGCGAAGCGAACAGAGATATCACTAATTTTTTTGCCTTACATTTTGGTAATTTTAAAAAAAACTACTGGACGGATTTACACTAAATTTGCAAAAGCACGCTTTCGGTACCAATCCCCCGCTCCTGCCACAAATTTGGTGTAAATCCGTCCAGCGGTTTGGGCTGTAGGCGTGCGCAAAGTTTTTCCCATTATGTCTATGGGAAAAAACAAAAGTTTTGGGACCCCCCTATAACTTTGCCCCCCCGGACCAAACCTCTCCAAACTGGTGAGGATTCGTCCAGAGGGAGCGAAGTTATAAGCCGCCCAAAAAATGCTCTTCCTATGGAAACACCGCGTCCATATAACATATATATATATATATATATATATATATATGTATATTTATTCACTGAAAAAACTTTGTTAAAGAGAAGTTATGGTTACGTTGCACTAATAAAAGCCTATGAAATTCAATGAAAAAACTTTGTTAAAGGGACATTATGGTTACAAGTAAAACCTCAGAAATGATATGGTTGCTTAGCTTACCATAACTGCCAATTTTCTTCGGTTTTTTCGGTTTAACTTGTAACCATAACGTCCCTTTATCAATGTTTTTTCAGTGAATTTTACAGGTTTTTATTAGTGCAACTTAACCATTACGTCCCTTTAACAAAGCTTTTTCAGTGAATTTCATGGGTTTTTACCAGTGCACGCTAATTTCCTACAACATACTAATATCCTACCTACCCCAATATAGCAACATTTCTGTCCAATATACAAAGTTTCAACTTAAACCTCTGCCATTTCCCACCTTCTAGAATCATTTTTAACACTTCTATACACTTTTTGCAACTTTTTACACTGTTTTTGCGTTCGTCGACGTCCGCAAACGTCTGACGTCATCGCAGACTTTCCGGACCATGTCACGTGACCGGGCATGTGTGCGGCATGATGATGTGCTTGTGAACGCATCCGCACTTCGCGATCGGGTCTGTGCTTCGCGGACAGTTCGGAACTGCATTTTCTGCTAATCTAGCAACTAACTTTCAAGCTCAATATTTACCCTTGCACAACTCCTGCCCCTGTTCTTGCTCATTATCCATTAACAATCTAGTAAAGAGCACATACTTGGAAGAATATTAGCAAAATTGCTATTTATCGTAAAAATGGCATTAGCTATTGCCCTCCCTCCTCCCCAAGAGCCACCACCACCAGCTGGAGGACCTACACAACAAAAAAAGCACTGTACTTCCAAAGACAATGAAGAGGACCAAGAAGAAGAGGTACAGAAAGTGCCTACCTCTAGCACCTAGAGAGAATCATGGTGTGGTAGTTCTTCACCACTGTTTGTAATGTACCAAAGTCTAAAGCTACCAAAGTGAAATGCACTGAGTGCAATGTTGTACTCAGTCGCGGACTACCTCAACAGTACTCCTACGGGAACACCTCCATGCGCTGCCACACCAAATCCAACCACTGCAATGCTCTCAGAAAGGTTGCTCCTTTCTTAGCAAGTAGTAGGCTGTCTTCCTCTACCTCGACTTCCTCCACCAATACCATAACCATACACCCTACTTCTGTGGGACACGAAATCTTACAAGCTACCATACAAGCAATAAAAGAGGCTGTTGATCCATATCTTTCGAAGACAACAGTACTATGTATGTACTGCAACACACCACTCTGCAGGGCTAGCAATTCTGAATTGCTTTTGAAACTGTAATCAAGAAGCATGAGAAACACTGCCCCCTACCTTAGATGTAACACACACGCAACATCTTCCCCTGTCCACCTGCCCCTCAATATCAGTGCTTGATGCCTCTTATCTTATTTCCCTCCCCACCTTACTTTCTGACCTCTCCTACAAAAAAAAGGTTCCATTAGGAACCACCTTTCACAGTTAAAAAAAATAGCGTGAAGGTCCATGGGTACAGTGGACGTAACAGTAGGGATAGTATTACAGGCACGCCCTGTCGACGTCCCCTTTCGAGTTTCGAAAACAACAACTGTAATACTCGGCAGCTTCCACTAGATGTCGGCCTATGCGCAGCATGTGAATCTAAGCAGGTACAAGCATCAGAAATACTACATTTCTCAGTGAAGTAGATAGACTCAATAAGATTTTCCAACATTTCCATTAGCATTTTATGTTATGCTAATGGGAATAATGTAGCGTTTATCCCCCATTCCAGGGGATAACGGCTAGGAAAGGTTGGATAACGAGGGCTCCGGACCGTTATCCCCCGTTCCAGCCCCTGCAACAGGGGATGAAGGTCATTAGCACCCCGGGTTGCCAAAGCGGTAAATCGGGGTGCTAAAGAAGAAAAGGATTTTCCTTCCTGCAGCAGGAAGGAAAATCCTTTTCCAAGATGGCCACCATGGAAAGGGAAGGCGGGGCTCGGTATGGAGCCCCTCTTCCCTTTCCATGGCGGCCTGCGGCAGGCAAAGAAAAGGAGCGAATGCCCTGCCGCTGAAATAAGGTAAGTGAATGATGGAAAGAAAAAATGGGATGGAGGGTGGGGAGGAAGATGGCGGCAGGGAGAGCCTGTGCTCCTAGCCACCTAGCTCCCCCACCCAGAATGCTAATGTACAATTCTATATTAAAGAAAAATATAAAATGACAAACTATTTTCTGTCCCAAATACTTTTCTCTAGCATACAATAAGGAACATAATCGATGGACCGTTATAACTCCACGGTTTCCACGATCCCCTTTCCACACCATGGATCATTAAAAGACCTGGATGGCACGTGCACACCATCGCACAGTGCAGCCCTTCTACCCGTTTTAATTTTATATTTGTAACACTCCCTCAATGCCTGCTTTCAAACATTCACATATCCATCCACCAATTACTTCCAAAAACTGTACATATAATCCTATGACCATATTAAGCTTCCACACAGCAACTGCCACTTAACAGTCTTTTATAAATCTTTTGCATCTACATTTTCCTTACTTATACAAAACATTTTTACACAATGCTCCTATAAATGTACATATGGATTGTGCAGTGAGAGAAGTGCATAAATGGAATGGGCCGTACAGATGAGCAAGTGCTCACTAGAACCCAGGAGGGAAATACCAAAGTGTGCCAAGGGGGAACGCCACTGGGTATCTACTGGAGCAGAGGAGTCCCAAAGGTGGGATGCATCTTAACCGTAACATCCCTTTAACAACGTTTTTCTGTCAATTTGACAGGTTTTTATAAGTGAAAATGTTTCATGGTGTTACATCACTAATTACTATTTTCACATATATGAAAGAACTATAAACCTCCTTTAAGATACATATTTTTTGCGAAACATACTTATGCCTGTCGTTATGAGCAGCGCATGCTGGGGATGGAAATCATCATTCAATTGCCTACGGCATAAGGCTCCACCATGACCCCAGCGGAACCAAACCACCCCTATTATTCACTGCACATACCCTGCATCCAAGCTCAGTGTCCACTTTACCCTAGTAATGTAACCAATGGCCAGTGCTCATGGCTTGCAACCATGGCCAGTCTCCAAATCCATGGGGCATAGGCTTTGGCCGAGGACCACCACCCAGACACCAAATGTCTATCACTAGTTTTTCTACTTACATTCCTACACTTTTTTTTCGAAAAATAAAACACAAGGCATATTTGATATGATATGACTGGTTATTTATATTGCACTTAATACCCAGAGGTTTCTAAGCGCGGACCCGGGGATCGAACCTGTGTTGCTCTGTGTCGTCTTGCTTCCAAGGCAAGCACGTTGACGAGACAAAAACATGCTTTCCAGTCCTTGCTAGTGCTCATCGCGCAAGTTTGTTGTAATCTAGTCCACCACTTCAGGCTGTAACTGCAAGCAGAATATGTTTTCCCATTCAAACGTACCGCTTCGGCCATGCCGCGTGCCCCAATAAGCAAATTACAAAACACATTTCTCCTTGCTGATGGCGAGGCCCATTGCCCAGACACCAATGTTATATCACTGTTTTGTGTACTTACGTTTTACACTTCAAAAAAAAAAAACAGGACATATTTGCAAAACCATGCTTCCCAGTTCTTGCTGACCCTCCTCGTGCATATTTGCTGCAATCCCATCCAGCACTTCAACCTGTACCCACGAGCACATTTTTTTTCCCTTTCAAACCTATCCCAATTTAAAATACTTTACCACATAGTCAGTCCCTGGTGGCTATGCCCACTTTAACCCCATTCCTTGTCCCTCGTAGTCATGGCCAGTAGCCAGATTGTCCAGGTCATGGCCTTAGGCCATGCCAATCAGCCCACTGCCCATGACCACAGGCTATACTTCAGTCACCAAAGCTATATCACTATTTTTTTGTACCTAAATTATGACACTTTTCAAAAAAATAAAACACTGACACTGGCAAAATCATGCTTTCAAGTCCTTGCCATGGCTCCTTACATTAGTTTGCTGCAAATCCGGCCATGTTTTATTTTTTCGAAAAAATGTCAAAATATACATACATACATACAATAGTCATATAACTTAGTCCCCACTTGACAAACTCCATTCAGACTTTGCACAAATATTCAAGCTTGACCCTATAATCTTTCTGAATACTTTTCCACATTTGTCAAACGGTAACAAAGTTATAAGCCATATAAAAATGTTGAGACCCTCCTCTAATTTTGCACCCCTTGACAAAATCCCACCAAACTGCAAAAACATTCATAGCTAGATATAAAATCGTAAATTTGTCAAATGGCACCACATTTATAAGCCTTTACAATATTTTGGGACCCCCTCCTCTCTAATTTTGCTCCCTCTTGACAAAACAGCACCACACTTTGTACAATCATTCTGCATCAAGTCTAGAATTCCATTCTCACATTTCATTCAGTTCTATTGAGTGGCGCCAAAGGTATACGCCATCCAAAAACTGCTTTTCACCAACCCTGTAATGCCGAAATAAGCATACATGCTCCGAACATCTCAGATGTCCGTGAACATCACAGCTGTTTGCGAACATCTGAGAAACAAAAGCCTGGTTTTTGGCTTTTTAAGGCCATATCCATCCCATCCTCATCACCCCTCACCTCCCCAGAGATTGTTTCATTTGTTTGCCAAGTGCAATGTTGTGTTTCTCAATATGATTTTACCGCAGTGTTCGCCGACATCACCCACTGTCCAAAAATCCAACATGGCGGGCGTTTCCAAAAATCTGACGCACCTCATGCTTTTCACCATTCAATCAGTGGGCGCGTCCGATGTCACGGACATCACGCGCCCTCTGGACCAAGTAGAGGCCCATCCGCGGACCGAACAAGGAAGTGAGTTCACGCACCGGACCCAGATATCACACATTTTTATTGTACCTACTTTTTGATCGTTTTAGAAAAAGCTACTGGATGGATTTACACCAAATTTACAAAAGCCTGCTTTCGGGACCAAGCGACCGCTCCTGGTGCAAATCTGGTGAAAATCCGTCTAGCGGTTTGGGCTGTATGTGTGAGCAAAATCTTTTTTATATTGCGTCTATGGGAAAAACCACACATTTTGGGACCCCCCTATAACTTTTCCCCCTAGAGAAACCTTGCCAAACTTCGCAGAATCAATCTGACGGGCCATATATCTTTTTTGCAAAGTTTCATGAGGATTCATCCTGGGGGGGGCTAAGTTATAAGCTGCCCAAAAAGTGCTCTTCCCATGGGCTGAGCACCTTAACCATAACTACAGGGCTGCTACTGCAGGCCCTGTAATTACAGTGTCTGTGCTAGCGACCCTATAGTTTTCGTTAAATTGGCTTTCCCATAGGAAGAGCAGTTTATGGGCAGCTTCTAACTTTGGTGCCGTTTGACAAAGCAGTGTTTCGTGCAGTTTTGTCAAGGGGGGCAAAGTTGTAGGTGGGGGAGGGGTCCCAAACTGTTTGATATCCTCCTTCGGTCTGAACTAGGAACTCTGTAATCAGTAAGACAAAGTAATTTTGTTCAAAAAGACAATCTTACCTCTTAGCACCCCTTTTCTCTTTTTAACATGTGTGTATTTGTATTTATACATTCATTTTGCACTTTCGTCAAAGCACTGAACAAAGTAATTAGCAGTACTAAAAATGAAGGTAAAACAAATAATACAAGGAATAAAATTACAAATGCGAAGAGAGTACATGAGTTCTAAGAGTAGAACAGTAAATAGACAAAGTAGGAGAAGATCAGATGGAGAGAGGTAAGGAATTCCAATTTTTGGGTGCAAGTAGGGCAAAGAAATCGGAAACGGGATTGCGCAGAGGGGGGCTCGGCAACTATCAGAAGAAAGTGGGACTGAGAGCATAAAGAACGAGCAAGGACAAGGAGAGAGACAAGGGATTGGCAATACAGAGTATTCAGACCATGCACACATTTAAAGACTACGCAGAGGAAGTGAAAAAGGAGATGAGATTCAAAGGAAAGGCAGGAGGTAGATTACAGAGATGAAGCGATAGAAGGGTAAGCAGCTAGAGAGAAGAGTGCGAGTAGCAGAGTTGAAGATGGAGTCTGAGGCAGCAAGTTGATAGGCAGGAAGGCCTATAAGAAGAGCAGAGCAATAATCGAGTCATGAAAGAACATCTGCTGAAATAAGAAGTTTAGTGGCTTGGAAGTAAAGAAAAGGACAGGTTTTCCTAACATTGTAGAGTTGAAGATGACAGGACCGAGCAGTGCTAGATATATGTGGAAAATTAAAGTGAGGAATCAAAAATGACAACAAGATTATGAGCAGAATGTGTGAGTGAGAAGTGAAGGGAAAAGGAGATAGCAGAAGGGGAAGGAGAAATCAAGAGAGAGGAGGAAGCGAAGAACAGAATTTTTGTTTTAGACAGGTTAAAGTGAAGAAAGCAAGAATGCATCCATGATTGGATGGATAATAGGCAGGCAGTAATGTTACAGTGAATAGAATCAGAAAAGGAAGAGACGGAAACAAATATCTGAGAGTAGTACACCTAGAAATGTCAAAATGTAAATGGATAGACAATTGCAGCAGGAGAAGTGTAAACTGAGAAAGGGAGAGCCTTGTCGAACCCCAAACTGCAAAGGAAACGTTGCTGATGTTTTTCCAGCCCAAGAAACTGAAAAAGAGCTATTAGTAAGATTGAAAAAAACAGAAGAACAGAGGGGCCCAAAGATGAGAGTAAAGAGAGAAGGAGAGGGTGGTCAACAGTGTCAAAGTCAACTGATAGATCAAGTAATATTCAAATAGAGACTAGTTTGGCATGGTGAGACGAGAGGAGGGAGATAGTCACACTAAGAAGAGCAGTGCAGTAGAATATAGAGGACGAAAGCCCAAGAAAGGAATAATGGGCAAGATATGTCTAAATTTGAGTATGGACAATTCTTGAACGGAGTGTGTGTATATCTTTGTGCAAAGTTATGTTGTACCCTATTAACATGAATTGCTGTTGTTTACTTGCAGATTGAAGCGCCACCTTCGTCGCCTTACCCCTACACGAGGTTTGGATCCCCACGCCGAGTACAGCTATCCCAGAATCACTCCATCTACATTTCTCCACACAAGAGTGAAGAACCACTCTCTACACGAGAAAAAATATACTATTTCTTTAGCTGCAGTCCCTCAAAGGTAAGCACAGGGGCATCGCAGTAATGCTATTCCCCACATTTGGGAATCGCACGTTTGGAGCGTTTGTAGAGCTTTTGCATACCATAAAACATCACATTCTCAAAACATTGTATTGTGGTAAGTTAAGGTTCAACCTGCTTTAGTAGACTTATCATGTCATGCACCAATAGTACAGGCAGGTCGTATCCCTGTATCACCGGAGAACTGGGGTATACGCACTCCAGGCACAGAGAAAGAAGCATTTCTTGCTAACATAAAAAAATGGAAGACAGTTTCCAGGTATGGCACCAACCACATGCATCCTGTGGCAACGTACCTTGCCTATTACCTCTTGAAGCTATTGGGTGAATGGGATGGGTGGAATTTGGAGGCTCTCCTGGTCACCGTCACTTGGTCCTCCTCTAAGGTACGGAAAAGTCACATGGTGCCAAATAGAGACCAGGCCCTTTTAACCTCAACACCTGTGAAGCAGAGACCATATGTGATAAGGGAAATCAGGCTCTCCCAACCGCAAAGCACACTATTGTAGCTTCCACACAAGCTGGGGAATCTGTAGCAACTGCCCCTTTAAGGCAATCGAGGGACAATGTACAATCGAGGTACAGCCTGCACACCCAGTTCCCCAGGTGTGGATGCAGAAATCCCTACAGCAGGAAAGAGAGGGACTGAATTAGGACAGTAAACTTGACAGCCAGCCATCCACCACACAAGGCCTCCACTCCCATACATTTATGAACAGACTAATGGAGCCAACCCCAGGGGCAGTGTCCGGTGTGTCACAAGCAGGAAGAGAACTACCGAAGAGGATGGACTATCCAGCCCTACATCAGAGCTGCAACCCATTCTCAGGAGTAGGACCCAACAACCAATCACTACACCAGCTAACAACCCTTAGTCCCCATTCACCAGGGAGAGGCCAAAAGGTGGGGTGTTTCGCGCAGGAGTGGGAGACTGGAGAGTGACCATAGCCCAAGGGGCTGGAGGAGAGGTTCAGAATATTGGGGCGGCCTGGGAGAAGGAGGAGATACCCAGGAGATCAAACTGAGGAGCTAAGAGAACTATAGCTGCTGGGAAGGAGCGAGAGTGGCGGGCAAAGATAGTAATGGTGAACTGAGAGATGCAGGTGTCCAAAGAGGTGAAGAACCTTGACTTTGAATGTAAAAGTAATAAGGAGAATGGTGGTGCCCAGAGGGTTGAGGAGCCTGAGGGTGAGCATAATACTATGAAGGGTGGCGCTCAGTAGTAAAGTAGGTGATAAGAGTGGGGAAGAGCTTGAGAGTTAGCGTATGCTCTGAATGGTGATGTTCATAGGAGCGAAGAATAGGCCCAGAGGGGTGAAGAGTCTAAGGGTGAGAGCAGTACAGTGGGGGGTAGTGCACATAGGACCGAAGATGGTGCAAATGGGGTAAAGAAGGTGGGAACAGCAACAACAATCTCAAACGGGGTAAGGAAAGTCAGTAAGAGGAGAGAGATTTGGAGAACAGCGACAGGAGTGCCTAACAGGAAGAAGAGGAGGACAGTCACATCGAGACTGGGATTATACCGGTCTGTGGTGGTTACGGAAGGAAAAAGCATTAAAAGAAAAAGATGGCAGCTGCTAGCCCTGACAATCCCATTGCTACCCCCGGCACGTCCCTTGCAGTGCTTCACCTGCTGGCATTCACACTTACGATGCCATGAAATGATTAAGCAATCAGTGAACAAGCATTATTTGAAAAAATGCCTGGTTTTGACAGTTATGGGGATTTTTACACAGCCCTCCGGTGAGGCGTGCGAAACCATCTACCCTAATGATGAAATGATTCCAAGTAAAAGGGAAGCTAAACGTCTCTAAAGGGTTGGTTTGGCAGAGCAGTCGGACTCAAGGGAGTAAGAAAGGCTGGTAGTAAAGTTCCTTCTGTCCAAACAGTTAACCAAATATAATCTTGGAACACTGTCATACTGACAAACCTTACATATGATGACTATTGCTGACATATCTGGCTTCACTTGGTATATGATGACAGTACTTGGGTGTGCAAGGTTTTACATGCATTTATATTAGCTTACATGGGTATATGAGGCTTCACCTTGCATAATATAGCAGTTTCATGGCATCTGTGGATGAATTTATAATGACTATACCTGGCACGTAAGGCTTTAGCTGTCATAAGATGATAGAAACTGGCTATATGAGGCTGCGCTGACTCACTGCTACTGTCCTATCCTAGTTCTGCAGGTTTACCCATGACATATCTCGACTGCACCCGTGTCATAATAAGGCTGCGCCACACGTAAAATATGTGGTTGAAAACTAAAATTGCCCTTTGTCCGATTTTGGTCCTATTTTTGTTTTTGTAATCTTAAACTTTGTTGTAGATATTTTGTTTTTACATTTGCAATGCCACTAGCGCCCAACATAAAATTATATCAATTCCTGTGATTTAATCGGGGTCAATGGTTATGTGGTTACACCGCCTGTGTTGTCATCAGGACTATGATGTTCCTTCTGCTACCCCTATCATTTTGGTGAACATATGCCCCTGGTCAGGCTTTGCCCTTTGCGACCCAAGGCATTCAAGAATCTGGTTCACTGTTATGCAGATGCCTTTGACACCAAGGGTTTTGCATCGAGCAAGCAGACCAACAAGTCCATGGTGATTCTTTGTTCCCACTAGCCGCCTCTGCGACCTAAATGACAGCAGAAGCTTTGCACAGTCAGCCTTTTTTGTGTTCATTTCATAGCTGCAAACCCCAACACTGATACTGGCTTCAAGGAACATGATGAGACAGACTTGTCAACCGCCATGTTCTTTTGTAACTTATGTCATATCATAAACATTGATCCACAGACTAGACCGAGCCTGGTGTGCGGGTATAAAGAGCATTATTTGTATTCTTAATGATCGCTGTGCACAAAACAAAAAAATTAACTGACTTGAACAGAAATCAAACCTATATTTCCTTCTCCTAGGATAATCTTAGCTTGGCCCTTTCTGCCGTCCTTGAGAGTCCTTCAAAGCATGTCTTCAAAATGATTAACAGTCCCCAACAAAAACTGTGTCCTCCCTTGAATGGTCAGAATTATGTCTTTGTCCCTACTCTATGGAAATATAACCAAGCACAGGGCTTACTCACTCTTTCTCTGTGTCTGTCTCTTTCTTTTTCTTTCTCTAAAATACTTCTTGGTAGTCCCAAAGTTTTGGTTCGAAAAACGAAAATATTTTCACTATCAAAGGTCTCCTTATGAGGTTCACAAGGCTTCAAGGCACCTCCCAGTCAGTCTTGATAATTCTCTCTCCGACAGTCCTCTAGCATATTTCCGGTTAATAGTGCGATACAAGCACCTCCAATCTCCTTGTAGTTACTGTAGATGTCACTGTGTTGCTGCTACAAGTTTCAGATGAAGCTGGAGTTTCTCTTTCACTTGATGATGGAGCCAAATGGGTGTGCTTGTTGCAGGTTTTGTAGTGGTGCTTAAAAGGACCTTATCACCCCCTTTCCTAGGGTCCTGATTTGTATCGCCTTCACCATCCACCCTACTCCACCTGTGTCCTGAAGCTCTTCAAAACCAGACCACATGCTTGTCCCTCCTCACGCCTTTGGTTTAACAACTTTTGTTTGGGTTTGCACCCCTACCACCTGCATTTGGTGAAGTGTGCTTTTTCGATCCTTCCTGCTCTAGCTGGCTACCTCCTTGCCAGCCCTTTCTGCTTTCTTCTGGTTCTCATCCGCCTCATTCTGATGTCCTGTTCCTATTACCTCCAGATTTCTTCCCGAAGCCTCCTTCCTAGCACCCCCTGATGTCAGTCCTCCCACAACTTCCTGAAATCTTCCTCCTACCACCTCATCATATTTCTTGTCTCCAGCCCACTCCACTCCTGCCTGTTTCCCTCCAAACTCCTTCCAGAGCATTCTTCCCGAATCACCAACTTGCTCCAAACTCCTGCCAGAACACCCTTCTCCAAACACCAACACCTCCCATTCCTGAGATGCCCCTTTTTATTCTAGTGGGCCCTCCCCTTGGGCCAGTGTGGGTGTTGGGGCCTACACATTTGTATTGTCATTTTTGTAATCATGTGATTGGTTCTAGGAGAGTTCCTTTCCCCCAAGAGGTCTAGCATATGTTTTAGTTAATGTTAATGTTAAAGGACATTTGTACCGCGCACTATCACCACCGGAGTGGTCCCTTGGCGTGCTGGTGGCTCCGAAAGAGAAGGGGAGGTTGAGTTAGTGGGAGGAAGCAGGAAAAGTGCAAGAGAGCAGTGATTTGCTGTTGGCGGCCTCAGCCCGGTGGGTCCGTTGGCTGGGCCTGAGGTGTTTGCGGCCCTTAGTCGTTGTGTACTGTTGTGCAGGGCTAAGTGTATTTTTTGTTTTGTTGTTGTAATGTAGTGAAGTTTGTGCGGTTTGTTGTGCTGTAGGTTTTGGTTGTGTTTGGTTTGGAGTTTGAGAGGTGTATGCAGAAAGGGAAGTTGTTAGTAGGATTGGTTAGTTTGCGTCTCTATCCTGAATTGAAGCGTTCAGCTTTTTTAGTGTGTAATCCCAGAGATGACTGGACCGCAGTTTTAAAAAACTGGCCCGTCATCTTGGATTTTATCTCTGTGTGAGTCTGCGCATGTGTGCAAGTGTCAATGGAACTCTATGCATCTGCGTCTGCAGCCATAATGGTAAGTGTTGTTTAGAGTTGTTTTGATAGTTTCTGCTGTATTCAGGGCCTGCATCTTGTTGAGACTGGGTTAGAGAGGGAATGCACTACTCTGTGTGAGGTCAAAGGCTTCCTGGCAAGGACCATCACCACCTCTTTTTCTGGCATGTGACAGCCCCCGTTAAGGGGCAGGAGACAAAGTTAGGGTGACCCAGGGATCCTTCCATACTGCCCTCAGAGCTATAATTCACTAGCTCGATGCAATCTCTGCCCCTTTAATCACCCCACTAAAATTGACCAGAATAGGACAGGATATTCCTTCACACTTACTAGAAACATCATGTCCCGGATGGGCTATAGGGCACTATAGTAATTAAGATTGGAGCCTGTCATGCCCTTAGAGAACTGAAAGGAATATATCCTCATCTAATAGGATGTGCTCAGTGTGACCACAACGATTTGGAAAAACCCTTCTCTATCTCATGGTGTAATAAAACGCTGGAGATCATGAGGGAAAAAGTCCTACACTGTGCTTCTGATTAGTAACCCTGTATTTTTTAATTGGTCCTCACTCATTTACTGGCCCCTTTCCCCAGTTGAGTCAGAATGCCTTAATTTGTGAATAGTGAGTGGGGTTTTGCCTGCAGAATATATAGAATGGCCCATAGGGGGCTCCAGTGTTACAAGCCCAGAGTCAGTTTCACAGCAAAAAGTTCCTTTTGTTTTACAGCACACTGATGGCATCAAAGAGGGGCATTACCTCTGCCTTCCTCGGTTTCTACCTGGGAAAATATGAATGTGCAGAACCCATGTGATTGGGTGGATGCACCCTTCTGATTGGAAACTGAGTTTCAAATCAGTATTCAATATTTCTGTATGAACAATGAGACCGCTTATTATTTTCTCTAGCATTGGGGCCCATCTGACTGCAAAGCTCTGTATATGGATACCAGACTTCTTGAGAGTTTAGAGGGAGACAAACTGCTAGGTGCTTCATTTATGTAACCCAGTGAGAACAGCTGGGTTAAAAGCCTCAAAGGATCCCTGCTGCCCTAGAAGCAATGCGACTCATCTCCTGTTGGATGCATGAAAAAGAGACAGGAGTGCTGGAAATACCTGGGTGTTTGTAACAGGTGTTGGCAAAAGGATATCATTGCAAAACAAAGCATACTTGCATGAGAGATACTCTTGTGTTACAATTTTTAGGGATTTGGCCAAGCCTGGTCTGCATATGTTTTTTTTCCCTCTGTAATGGTATTACAGGCTGGAAAGGTGCAGTCTAGAGGGTTTCCCAGAGCAATGCCACATGATATGATGAATTCAAAACCCGCCAGCCAGTTTCCAGCTTTGCAAATGTCACCAAGAGTTGAACAGCTATTCCTAGGTGTCAGTCCTGAACCTGCTTTGATTAAAGATCCAAGCTTCACTTGACTGACCATGTCCAGTGAGTCTGAAACATGTCCGGAGTTTCTTGTGGGCTCATAAGGAAGGGATGTGAACTAGCAGTTTGAGCTAGACTACCCTTTTTGGGGTGGGACGAAGCCTGATTTGCATATGCTCTTTCCCCTTCTTAATGGCATGAGTCTGAAAAATGATGGTCTGCAGGGTATCTCGGAGCAATGCAAGGGGTTATAACTAGTTGAAAACCTTGTGGCCAGCAATCTTCCATTTTCAGCTGTGATTGCAGACCAGTGTGTCTTTTAAAGAGTAGAGAAGATCCCTAAACCTCCTTCACACGAGAACCTTAAAGTAGAGGGTGGTAAGCCACGGGTGGATGGAACTCAAGAAAGCTAGCAAACCCCAAACAGGTGATAGGACCAATGGTTACTGCAGTTCCAAAGGGAGTCAGGGATGTTCTGTCAGTTGGAGTTTCTTAAGCCTTACGTGTAGGGCAAGGAAAGACTGATCCACCCCTAGGTTGCAGGGCTTTTTCCTTGATGCCTGACTTTCACAGGGGTAAATGTGGCAGAGCAGTCAACAAAACTATACTGTAAGGAGGGCAGCATAGGTTCAGAAAGGTACAGTTTAACATATTTCTGTGGCCTGGAATCTGATTCAAAGTTGCATGCTTTTTATAGCTCGCCATCCAGTATTTGATTTGAAGTATTACGTGTTTTTGAGTTTTAGATTTTTCGTGGATAAGGGTGGCCTGTAAGAGGAAAAATGTATGATGTGCTGCTGCTACCCACAAATCTCTTACCATAATAGGCCTCTTCAGATTATTTTTATTTTATTTTATTTTTTTCAACATTGGTATCTTGTTTCTTTCTCCATTCCTGTTCTCTGTGGAAGAAACCAGTCTGTTCAATGTAAACAGGCTGACACCAGGGATTGAGTAATTATTTTAGTCCAATTGTGCCTTGTATTTAAAGTCTTGTCTCCATGGACAAGACCCATTTAAGTTTTTCCCATCTTGCAATGATTGGTTCCAGTGGATACCTTTTGCCCATCTTGCAACCGTTGGCTCCTGGGGATTGTTATGAATCCCGAGGTATTGTCATTGCTTCAGATGGGGAAGCCCCTTCCCATTAGGACAGGGGGGTGAGGCCACTATCCGATAGTCCTCCTGGGGGTGGTTCTCAGTGGGAGGGTCTCATGGGGAGGGACGACCCCCTTGGGGTTGATGAATATCTCAGGAGAACACACTATCCCTTTAACCCTCCCACCTTCCTTCAAAACCCCTCCAGTTCCACATTGCCTATTACTTCCATGTGCTAGGGAGAATACCTGGGAAGAGGAAGAGGCCATGAGGAATGATGAAAACTCACCAGAACCAACGCACACACTCTAACCTCCCAAACACTCCTCTTGGTCAGATGTCATTTAAAGCAAGAAGGGAAGAGAACGATGCCGTCTTCAACTTCGGTCCAGCATGGACTTAGAACACGGCGAGACCTGAGCAGATCCAGAGAGCAGAACGGCAGACGGTGTCCAGAAACACACTCGCAGGAGTACCGCGATGCAGAAAGCAGACAGAAGGCAAGGCGAGGTACCCGTCAGTAACCCACCCTGCTGGCGTGCCAGAAACCTGCGGAAAGCTGCAGAGAAGGGACACAGAAGCCAGGAACGCCACTGAAGCTCCTGAGAGACCCACAAACAGCCGGAAAGTGATGGCTGAGACCCTACAGGCACCGTGGTAGCTAATCACAGGGCTGGGGAGACCCAGCGAGTACAAGGGACGAGAAGCAAAGCAGAAAGGCAATATTCAGCGGGGCAGAATAATACAGTGAAGGGGCTCTGGGGCCCACATGTGGAAGGCATACCCCTACCAGTCACAAAAGGGAATACGAACTTTGCAAATATAAGTGGCAGACACAGATCTTGGCAGGAGAGTAAACCAAGGCTGTGGAACGAGAGGAGAGTAGATAAAGAGAACATTGTGAACAGTCACGTGAAGGGGGTCTGGGACCCAGGTTGTGAGCAAGAGGAATACAAGGGACACCCAAAGACCTTGGCTGGAGAGTAAGCCAAGTCTCCGGGTGGAAGTGAAAAAAGAGAAATAGAACTGTGAATCCAGGAACATTGTGTACCCTACTTGGCAGGAGAGTGTGCCAAGAGGAGGGGTACTGAGAATAGGCTCTGAGACCCTCAAACCGGCTTGGCTAAAGATTGCCAGGCCCTTCCTCCTTGTTGCAGGGCCTGGGTGCCAGGTCAATCAAGTAAAGATCAAGATTTGGCTCAATTGTTAATGACACAGATTCATATTTCCTCTGACCCCCCACACCCCTTTTTGTGGTCAATTAAAGTCTTTGCCAATCACCATGCCACCTTTGTGTCTGTCTCTTACTGCTGGACCCTCACAGGATATATAAGCACTGTGTTTGCAATCACTGTCTTCACCTGGATCTAGTTTCCAGCTTGCAAAATATGTAAGCCAAGGACCGCAATCCACCAAACTGCGAGAAGTTTAAAGTCAGTCATCGGTGCAACAAGTCCCAAAAGAGCAAATGTTTCATCAGGGATATCTCACCGAAATGAAAAAGGGCCATTAAAGACCGGAGATGCGCGTGGTGTCAAAAAGCTACATCCACAAGATGGCGCCAAAGTGAGGACCCCCGGACAAAAACAAAAGCATGGCAAGGTGCACAGGCACAGACGTGCATTTCAAGTCTCAAAAAGCTGTCAAAATCAATAGTCAGTTTTCGGTCGATAGAGTTACCGCCACCAGAAACAATTCTGACTCTGAAAGGGCATTTTCTAAATCAAAGGGCCTCATTATGAGTGTGGCAGTCTGGAAACAAGGGTGCCAGTGATCTTACTGGCACCCTTGTTTCCAGACCACCACACTACGAGTCTGCCTGCTGGGCGCAGCGGCCCCGGTAGGCAGACTTTTCACAGCAGCACCGGAACCGTTAGCAACGGTGCCAGTGCTTCCGTCTCCCCACTCCGCCTCCCCACTCCCATAGAGTCCCATAGAGTTATATATAAAATCCGGCGCCTGACTTCCCGCGTCACCGGGACTTGTAATGTCCCGGTGGCACCAGGAAGTCAGGTGCCGGATTGAGTGTTATGGGGTTGGCAGCAACCCACCAGTCGCACTGGCAGGTTACCGCCAACCTTGTAATGAAGCCCAAAGTCTCAAAAGGAGGGCCAACAGAAAGTTTCAACACCTTATATCCTGATAAATCGTTAGCCTCCCGGCTACCCTAAGCCAGTAAAGAAAATGTTAAAAAATGTGTCCCAAAGCAAAATCTAAACCTTTATAAGTCCATCCCTGCTATACCACAACAAAACATAAGGGATCTTCTGTGAAGGCTCTTGTACTAGTTACTTACAGTCTAGTCTCACTCTCTGGCCTTTCTGCTTTCACCCTGAATTCAAAGTCCTCTCCCAGGCCATCAGACTTCTTGTTTCAGGCTCTTTGCAGCCAGATGGGGTTACACGGTTTCATAACAAGTCTTAAACTCAGACCTCACCTTTGTCAGGATACTCAATTGGACCCTCTTTTGCCTCAACCTTAACAAACTTCCTGACAGGTCCCTAGTGGATCTTAGCCTTGTCAGGTTTTTCAACAGGTCCCTCATGGATTGCATCCTACACACAGACCGGGTTCCTCCTGGACCTTGGTTTTCTTAGGGTTCACAAAATATCCTTCCTGGATCTTGATTTTCTCAGGAGTCACTGCATGTTCCTTCTGGACCATCACACTTGAAGACAAAGGTATTTCTTCCCCTTCATCAGGGTTCTTGTCAGGCAGCCAATAATATGTCAACCTCCTGCCACAGGTCGGGACTTGCCTTCAATTCCCTTGAAATCGCTGGTGGGTGGCTCCAGGCTGAGGCCTTTTAGTTCCTTCAGAGTGGGGCAAGTGCTTCTTAGGCATCCTGCTTATTGATCGTTCCAGGTTCTACAGGCCTGGCCCTTGACCAGCCTGGATTCTTGGATCTTCTTCCAAGCTTCCTGTATTCTTCTCCAGATCTTACTTCTCTCCTGGTTTTGATTCCTGGAACCTCCCTTAGTTTCAGGGAGGCACAAGCAGAGATATCTGCCACCTCCAGGATTTCCTCCCTCGCTTTCTTCCTGCCTCACGTTCATTTTATCATCACTATGCTGTGGCATTGTGTTTAGCTCCAGCTCTGATAGGTTAATCCCTATTCTCATTTGAACGTTCATATCTGGTTGGTTATTCCTCCGATTGTTCTCATCATTAGTTTATTATAGTGGCTCTGGGATTGTTAACCATGGAATTATCTTTACTACCTTGTAATGAGGGTGTGCAAGGTGTTATAAGCATGTGTGGTGTGCAGCACTATCTTGGAAGTTTGTTTTCTTGCAGTGCAGATCTGTGGCTTTCGGTGCTTGCCCTGTATTGTCAGTGACTCGGCTTTGCCTTGAGCGTGTCGATGTGGTGAATGTGTCCTTCCTTATTGCTCTCTGTCAAGTAAGCTGGATTTCCTTTCCCTCATTGGTTCCTGAATGCTGCAGGTTTGTGGCCTCACTGTTACTTGTGATGTTGTCGTGACTTGCCGCGTAGTGAAGAGTAATGGACCTCTGTCCACAAATCACCCACAGGGATGAGTGAATAAACTCCCTGTGCGAGCTTTGAAGCCACAGGTGGTTTGTTGGTTCGCCGGATCTGATGACGCCCAGGACCCCGGAGGCTGTTAAATGGAAGGTAAGGTTAGCACAGGCAAACACAGTACTGTGATATGAAGAAGTGTGTAAGAATCTCTTACCTAAACCCAACAGGGATGATACTGGGGTGTCGGGGATCTGGTGCGAGGGAGCGCCGTAGATCCGGACAGCCGTGTCATCCGTGTCCCAGATGGTAGTTGCCGGTTGTACCTGTAGCCTGACGGTAACTTAATGGGCACTTGAGTTAACCACGTAGCGCCAGTGGCCGAAAATCGTAGAGTCAAGAAAGGGCAATCCGAAAACAATCCATTAATCAAAGCCGAGTGTCCAATGTACCAATATCCGAGCGACAAGATCCGAGGAGTAAGCAAGCCAGTCCGTGATTCATAAGCCAAGGTCCAAATCCGAAGTATCAAGGTAACGTGAATGCTGCAATTGCCGAACAGAGTCGTGAAACAGCTGTGAAGCGGTGAGTAAACTCGAACTTCCCGGTTTTATGTGCGCCGGCTCCCGATCACGTGAGCGGAACTCTGGGCACGTGATCGGGAGAGCACCGCGGAACCAGGAAGTAACCGCAATCGGGTGTTCCAACCCGAACGCAGTCTCCATGGGAGTTGCCAATGGAAACGAGGCAACAGACCGGGTCGGACTTTCCGCACTGCCCGCCCTCGTTGACGATGGCGACTCCCTCGCACCCTAGGTAAGGAGATGTCTCGGGAGGTGGGCTGCAACCCGGGGACAGTAACCGTGTGTGCTGGTGTATCTGAAAAGGTGCATGGTGGCGGGACTGGTTTGTTGTGTATGACAGAGCCCCCCCTCAATGGCCCACGACCACGTGGGTAGGAAGGGTGATCCCGGTGGAAACGTGAAACAAGTCTCGGGGCATGGACGTCCCCAGCAGGAACCCAACAACGCTCCTCGGGGCCAAAACTCACCCAGTCAACAAGATACTGGAGCCCACCTCTGATAAAGCGAGAACCCAAGATAGCAGAAACCTCATATTCCACGGAGTCACCCACCGCCACAGGGCCAGGTGTAGACCGGAGACGAGTAGGGGCCGGACAAGGTTTCAACAAAGAGGTGTGGAAGACGGGGTGTATGCGCCAGGAAGCAGGGACTGAGAGGCGATAGGCTACAGGGTTGATCACAGCAGTAATTCCATACGGGCCCACAAAACGGGGTAAAAGCTTGCGACAACCAGGTAGCCTAAGGTGACGAGAAGAGAGCCAAACCCTGTCCCCCACAACATAGGAAGGTGCCACCGCCCTCCTTCGGTCCGCTGCGGCCTTCATGGATTCCCGGGCCTCCTGAAGATGAGTAAGGGTCCGAGCCTGAACAGCCGTCAAGTCGCGGGCACAGGCGACAGCAGCTGGGTTGTCAGAGGGTGCCAGGTCCGGGATAGGTAAGGTGCGGGGGTGCTGACCATACAAAACATAAAAGGGAGAAGAGCCAGTGGAGGAATGTGTGGAGGTATTGTACGAAAACTCAGCAAGATGCAGCAAGCCCAGCCAGGACTGCTGGTGTTGCAAATTCAAACAACGTAAATATTGTTCCATGGCCTGGTTCACCCTCTCAGTCTGGCCGTCCGTCTCCGGGTGGTAAGCGGAGGAAAAGCGAGAATCTATACCCAGGAGAGCCGTGAGAGCACGCCAGAACCGAGATGTGAATTGGGGCCCCCTATCCGAAACAATATTCGTGGGCAACCCAAAGAAACAAAAGACCGATTTAAAGAAGAGATCGGCCAAAGCTGGGGCAGAAGGGATGCCAGAACAAGGTATGAAGCGAGCCATTTTGGAAAATGAATCGACCACCACCCATATGGTGTCGAATCCCTTTGTCCGGGGTAGGTCAGTTACAAAATCCATGGAAACCGTGTGCCAGGGTCTGGGGGGTACAGGTAACGGAAGCAGGAGCCCCACCGGATGCCCCCTACGGTGCTTACACTGGGCACATATAGCACAGGTGTTAACATACCCTTCTACGTCGCGTTTCATGGAGGGCCACCAACACCAACGTCTGAGAATGTCCAACGTGCGTTTCTGTCCCGGATGGCCATTGATGGCGCTATCGTGGGACCATTCCAGAGCAAGATTGCGAGTGTCGGTCGAAGGTAACCACAACCTGTTTTGGATATAGGGCAACCCTTCATGAAACACCGGATCCCACTCGGTGACCTGATCGGGATGTAGCGAAACCCATGTGCGAATTGAGTCTAACAGAGACAAAGGAGGGGTGCAAAGGCAAATAACATGTTGGTTTAACAGGTTTTCTGGGAACACAGGTAAGCATACCCCACCCGGAGAGCGAGATAATGCGTCCGCCTTCCCGTGGGACAGACCGGAACGATGTTTGATCAGGAAGTCAAAAGCCGCGAAAAATAAATGCCACCGCACCTGCCGACTGTTAATGCATTTGAGCGATGCCAGATCCTGGAGGTTGCGGTGGTCGGTGAACACCGTGACCGTGTGCCTTGCCCCCAACAGATGATGCCGCCAGACTAAGAAAGCATCTTTGATGGCGAGCAGTTCTTTCTCCGTGACGGTGTAATGTATTTCTGTAACAGAGAATTTCCGGGAGTGAAATGCCACCGGATGCAACTGACCTGAATGAGGGCAACGTTGGGACAAGACCGCCCCGAGAGCGAAAGAGGACGCATCGGCCTCCACAATAAATGGGAGTTCTGGGTCGGGATGTTTCAGGACAGGAGCAGTAGTGAATGCAGACTTCAGGGCGTCACAAGCCGCCTGGTGTTCTTCCAACCAGACAAAAGGCGATTTGGGGCTGGTTAGAGCAGTAAGGGGAGCTACCAGAGATGAGAAGTCCTGGATGAAGCGCCTATAGAAATTCGAGAACCCAAGGAATGATTGCAAGGACTTGAGATTGCTGGGTTTTGGCCAGTCCAAAACCGCACGGACCTTGGACTGGTTCATGGCCAAACATCCAGGTGTAATGTGGAATCCCAGGAATTCAACGCTTTCAGTGTGAAACTGGCACTTCTCGGGTTTGGCGTAGAGTGAGTGTTGGCGGAGGCGGGACAGTACTTTGCGGACGTGCACTATATGTTCTTTTATGTCCTGCGAGTATATGAGGATGTCGTTGAGGTATACTGCCACGCATACGTCCAACAAATCATGAAATACTTCGTTCATGAAACGTTGGAAGGTAGCAGGGGCATTACAAAGCCCGAAGGGCATGACCACGTATTCGAATAATCCGTAACGTGTACAGAAAGCCGTCTTCCACTCGTCTCCGGAGCGGATTCTGACCAGGTTATAGGCCCCGCGGAGATCGAGTTTTGTGAAAACGGTAGCATGGCTTAACCTGTCTAGTAAGGGGGTGATCAATGGTATTGGGTATCGATTCTTGATGGTGATGGAATTAAGTCGGCGGTAGTCCACACAAGGACACAGATCGCCCTCCTTTTTCGGGACAAAGAATATGGGGCTAGCAGCCGGAGTGGTGGAGGGACGTATCTGACCGACCTTCAATGCTACCTGGATATAATCCTTTAATGCCTGTTCTTCTGATGGAGATAAGGAGTAGATGCGGCCCGAGGGAATCACGGAATCAGGAATTAGGTCAATGGGGCAATCATAGGATCGGTGTGGTGGGAGCACCTCCGAGGAACCCTTGTCAAATACCTCATGGAAATCACTGTAATCAGTAGGAAAACCAACGGCAACAGCCCCCACTACATGAGGCTCGAGAGCCATAGGGATATCCTCGTGCAGTGTGAGCTGCGCTATGCCCCCTAGGGCCCGTGGGGGTGATTCTGCGTCGTCAGGTGCGGTGAGACAAAAATTCTGGCACGTCTCAGATTCAAAATGGACCTGCCCTGACTTCCAGTCAATCAAGGGGTTATGTAGATGTAACCAAGGAAGACCCAGGATGATTCCGAACTGTGGCATCGTAATCAGGTCGAATGTGATGATTTCTTGATGCGTGTTTTGTATAGTGAGGGTGATGGGGGCGGTTTGTTGCTTGATAGGGCCTGATATCAGTGCTGTACCATCCACTGCTTGTACTGGCTCAGGATGTTGCTTGGTGATCAGAGGTAGGTTTAAGGATCTGGCCAAAGTTATATCGATATAGTTGCCTGTGGCGCCTGAATCGATGTAAATCGAGACGACATGGGACATGTCGGGTGTAGGGTTAAGTGTGGCCTGTACCAACACTGGCCTGATCCTGCCAAAAGCGGGGTTCCTATCCGGGGAAATGGAAGTATTGCTCGATCCAGTCCCCGGATCTAGGGTCGAGCATTCGGAAAAACCGGATTCTTGAGCTTAGGGCGTCTGGGACATGATTTTACAAAATGACCATTTAGACCACAGTAAAAACAGGCATGGTCAGTTCTTCTGCGTTCCCTTTCTGATTGCGTGATGGGGCTGCGAATGCCACCTATTTGCATGGGTTCGATGCCTGTACCAGAGGAAGAGGAGGATGAAGTGGCAATGGGGATTCCTGTTTCAAACCGACGTTCGGAACGTCTTGCGTCGATTTGTAATGCGAGGTCCACTAACTCAGTGTGGGTCGTGGGCAAAGATGGAACCACAGCCATAGCATCCTTCATGGTGTTATTAAACCCCCTATAGAAAACGACCGCCCTCTTTGGTTCAGGCCAGGATGTCTCAGCGACTAGCTGATTAAAATGAGCAATGTATTCAAGGAGAGAACTCTTCCCTTGAGTCAGATCTAACAGCTCGAGGTCCCGAGATTGGGCTTTGTGACGCGTGTCGAACACACGGGACAATTCTGTGACTAGTAGTTCAAAGTCGTACAGGACGGGGTTGTCGTTCTCCAATAAAGGGTTGGCCCATTCTGCCGCGGTACCGGCCAGGTGGGACAAGGTGAACGCCGCTTTAGTGGTGGCGTCAGGAAAAGCCTGAGGTCTACAGAGGAAATGCAGTTTACACTGGTTTACAAATGTGCGAAACTTTCTAGGGTCACCGTGGAACCTTTGTGGAGCAGCCAAGGGAAAAGGCGTGGGCATGAGTATTGGAACCTGAGGTGCTGCAGGGGCAGGAGGAGGCTGGGGTATAATCGGCTGAGCAGTTGGGGGTTGCGCTGCGGCAGCAGCCTCCCCGAACTCAGCATCAGCGGGCAAGGGATGTTGTGTGCTCTGAATCAAGTCTAACCTCTGGTGTATTGTAGCAGTAGCGGAAACCATATCTGCTCTTAGCAATGTGAGTGCCTGTACCAAGGCAGCCACGGGGTCCTCGGGTTCCATACTCTCCACGACGCAACGGCTTCACAGTCTGTCGTGACTTGCCGCGTAGTGAAGAGTAATGGACCTCTGTCCACAAATCACCCACAGGGATGAGTGAATAAACTCCCTGTGCGAGCTTTGAGGCCACAGGTGGTTTGTTGGTTCGCCGGATCTGATGACGCCCAGGACCCCGGAGGCTGTTAAATGGAAGGTAAGGTTAGCACAGGCAAACACAGTACTGTGATATGAAGAAGTGTGTAAGAATCTCTTACCTAAACCCAACAGGGATGATACTGGGGTGTCGGGGATCTGGTGCGAGGGAGCGCCGTAGATCCAGACAGCCGTGTCAGCCGTGTCCCAGATGGTAGTTGCCGGTTGTACCTGTAGCCTGACGGTAACTTAATGGGCACTTGAGTTAACCACGTAGCGCCAGTGGCCGAAAATCGTAGAGTCAAGAAAGGGCAATCCGAAAACAATCCATTAATCAAAGCCGAGTGTCCAATGTACCAATATCCGAGCGACAAGATCCGAGGAGTAAGCAAGCCAGTCCGTGATTCATAATCCAAGGTCCAAATCCGAAGTATCAAGGTAACGTGAATGCTGCAATTGCCGAACAGAGTCGTGAAACAGCTGTGAAGCGGTGAGTAAACTCGAACTTCCCGGTTTTATGTGCGCCGGCTCCCGATCACGTGAACGGAACTCTGGGCACGTGATCGGGAGAGCACCGCGGAACCAGGAAGTAACCGCAATCGGGTGTTCCAACCCGAACGCAGTCTCCATGGGAGTTGCCAATGGAAACGAGGCAACAGACCGGGTCGGACTTTCCGCACTGCCCGCCCTCGTTGACGATGGCGACTCCCTCGCACCCTAGGTAAGAAGATGTCTCGGGAGGTGGGCTGCAACCCGGGGACAGTAACCGTGTGTGCTGGTGTATCTGAAAAGGTGCATGGTGGCGGGACTGGTTTGTTGTGTATGACAGATGTTAAAAGAGGCACCAGATCACGAGTAGTGGGTATCCTTTGCAAGACCTCATTGGAAATGTGGACCTCATTATTTCTGTTAAAGTATCAACTCAGGATACCAGTTATGACGACCTTCTTTAAGGATTCTTAGGAGCGCTAGTGTTTACATTCACAATCCCTCATTGCGGAATGTTTTAGGGAAAGAGACTATAGAAAGCCTTTCTGGGATCCTGCCCAGCGATTCGTTGGTACTCCTAGGGAGCATAATACATAGGGGGTACATCACCAGTGATGCCCACATAGGGGACTCACTGGTCAAAAAGAGGTTGGTAATTCAGTTGGGCAGGCATACATGTTAGGAGACTCACATGTCGCAGGGTACAACTTTTGACCTAACACCTACGCAGCTATGGAAAGACACCCTCTCCCCTTTCAGGCTGAAGTCGTAGGGGTACAGGCAGCCAACTTGACCCACTGTTCTGGAAGGGAGCCCACAGGCATCCCTACATAAATAGTCTCAGTGGCCCAGGGAATCTGGGCTCACCATGAAGATGTTCCTGAGAACACTAACAAGTGTGTGCATCAAAGCCAGAGAAAAGAGATCTGATCTTGAGAGTTACTGGCTTAAGTGGAGGCAGTATCATGGTGCTAGACCAGACACTGCCTAACTCGGAGGACCTGGTAAAAGATACCTCTGTACCCAATAGGTTATCGAGTGAACCCCTAAAGCTTTTTCAGCTTGAAACGGTAGTCTCTATCCCAGTGTGTCTCCACTTAGCTAGGCAGTGAGTTGATTGACATGGGCAGGGTGTCTGCAGATTGTCAGGGTCGAGCATTGAACAACAACTCTGGACTCACAATAAGGTTCAAACATGTTTATTGTTATAGCACAGAAAGGACCAGGTCTTGGGATGGACCTGGTAAATGATTGAGTTGTTTCCAAAGAAAAGAACTCAGAAAGGGCAATTCCATCTTGCTTGTCGACTGTAGTCAATCAGTCCGTCTCTTACTTTCCTGATGCTGCCCCTCCTATTGATCAAACAAAAAATAACTCACAATCAATGGGGTGCTTTTAGGTGCCTTTGCACTTCTTTCTGGGCTTGCGTGGTTCTCTCTGCTGCCATTGCTGTAGACAGAATCCTAAGTTCCCTCTGCACCAGTGAGACTTTTGGGACCCAAGCTTGCTTCAGATCGTCCCAATCCTGAGCCATGTATCACAAGATTTCCCTATGTCTACGGAGCTTTAGGAAGTGCCCCGCAATACAGTTGACCGACTTTCCCATTCGCCAGATCTCTTTTAAGCCTGGATCACAAAAAAAGCAGAGTTGTGGGCCCTTACTTGTCCATCTATCTTAACCGATATGTATGTGGGTCGTTCTTAGGGTTCCGGTGGAATTTGTACCACACGAAACAAATTTTAGCAGGATATGGTTTGATTTCCAGAGACCCAGTTAAATTTAGATTATGTGGTGATCTGAAGGAGCCCGAGACTCTAAAACATCTCTTGGCCCACTGTCCTGCACTTTTCATTAAAATAACTCTTTTTTGATGAAATTTGTTTTTTTCGTTCATCCCTGTGGAAAGTGAAGTTTTTTGGGCCAATTTTCTAGCTGCTAGCTCAACAACAATTGTAATTGCTTTGACCTATTTTCTGAAATGCTTGGAACTGGATGAAATTGAGTGATTTCAGTTGCATTACTTATTTATTATGTCTAAATTAGAATGTGTATGGCTTTATGACTGCGTTTTAACTTGGTATTTTATATTGTGATAGTTTCTTAATTACATAGCTTTTGTCTGTAGTATATTTTCTGGTATTTTGTAGTGCTGCTTTTGTTAAAGGTTATCTTTTTAACCATATGACAATAAAAATAAAATAAAAAAAGATCTCTTTGTTCCCTTTTTCACTCTCCAGGTCTAGCCTGCTTTCTGTCTTGTCCCTCCTCCTTCTCTATGCCGCGTAATGATATGACACTCTTCACTTCCCGCCTATCTTTTCTCCTTCTCCCCTGGGCAATTTTGGCTTTTCACCACTCTGTGATCTTTCATTTTCTTTCTCTCGAGTACTTTCTGTATTTTTGCCCCTCCTCCACTCTACGGGTCTATTCTGCCACCTTTGGTCTATCCTCTCCCCTCCAGACCTATTGCTCTGCCTTCTTTCTTTCTCTCTCCTCCCCTTTAGGTCTGTTGCACCTCTTTTGCTCTCTCCTCTCCAGATATATACTGCTTCTTCCTACTCTCTCTCTCTCTTCACTCCAAGTCTATCCCTTCTCGCAGTCTCAATCTTTCTTACTTTGCCCACTTATGGCCCTTTGCCTTCCGCTCCCCTCCTTGTCCGCTCTCCTTCCGATGCTCGATTGCCTTGTGTGTTTGGTGCAATCACCGCTGTTTGCCTTCCACTACCCACAATATCCGTCTTGAAGTATGGCTGTTTTTTTATACTTTCACAGACTTCCCTCTCAGGTCCGTGAATACAAGATGTACAAGGACCCTTCTGTTCAAAGGATTGGCTGCTAAGATTTAAATATGCTTCCTCAGCTGCTGTGAGTTCTTCAGGGATTGTTAGCACAGCTACCTGAAGCAGGCTGTCAGAAATGGCACCTGCCTTCGTACCCATTAGACCACTATGGTAACCAACCCCTCTATCGTATATGCAACACCGCCTTCTGGTGCGGTACTTCTCCAGTGCAGTGTGAGTGGACTGCTGGATATAAATTGGAAGTAGGTAGTAGTCCGCCTAACATTAAGCCGTTCTTGATCATTTGTTAACTGTAGATGGTGAGACTGGCTGCCATAGATTCTCCTTCGGCTCCTGCTGTTATAGCCTGTCCCTACAGTTCACTGGGTCGATGCAAACCCTATTTTGGAAAATGAAGTGAAAGGCAAGACTGTTGCTTAGAAGTGCCTTCATATACCAAAGGGGCTTTCTTAAGCCCTTAACGGAATGGCACTTGCGTCTGCCACCCAGCATCCTACGACAGGCACTGCAGACTGTCCTAGTCTTGTGAGAGAAGACGTTCAAGGCTCTGTAGGCTTTCTGGTATCTGACGCAAAGGAGTGCCCTGAAAGCCAGAGTTGCAGGCTTGGATGGAGAAAACTTCTATGTAGGTCAAGGGCAGTGTTCCACGCTCATGGAGCTGTACCAACAGACCCGTAACAACAGACCCTGGACGGACAGCAATTGTTCTCGTTTTTTTACAAAGAAAGTTGCAGTCAAACAAAACTGTCCCACAGCGATTCCACACTTATTGTTTGGTTGACTAAGCACCGGTTCTCAAGGAGAGGTTAATCCCACTAGTGTGACTGCCGCATTGCTAAAGTAATTTTTTAAGGAGAGGGGATTATGTCCAAATGCGCCAACCGGTTTCTTAAAGATATTGTGAAAAAAAGACAGATACCAGTATCCACGGCCAGTCAGTTTTGATTTTCACATTTTGTTTACTCTCTCATATTAGCTCTCCCATCACGTGTTTCACCACTTTTTGTAGTGGCTCATCAGGAGAGATGTCGCATCGAGAGCGAATATGAGACAGTAAACAATAATAATAAAAAATTGATGTGAAAATCAAAACTGACTGGCCGCGGATACTGTTATCTGTCTTTTTTTCACAATATCTTCAAGAAACCGGTTGGCACATTTTGACATAATCCCCTCTCCTTAAAAAAGCAATTGTTCTTGGTCCCATCATTTTGAGCCTGACACTGCAGACAAACCAGCACTTGCGAGAGAGGCAGCTCAGGATTCCGAACGTGCTGGAGTGTATGACCTGAAGTACCTGTCCAGGTTACCAGAGCTGCTGGCAAAAGATGACCCTGGTTTGACAGGTGAATGTCCAAGACAAGGAGAAGATTCAACTCTCAAGGGACTGCTGAGAGAAGAGACCCTGTTGCATTTGAATGGGGAAGTTGCTGCAAACCACATAAATGACGCAGAGGGAAGGCTCCCACCTGATGAACCCCAAACTTTGAGCTGGGAGTCCACTGTAAGCTGGTGGGTCCCCTGAGGTCTCACCCAAGGCAAGTAGTGAATGTGGTATATATTGCCAGGCTCCTCGAGGTACAGTGATCCTTAAGGACAGTTGTCCCCTTCTACTAGTGCCCGTCTATGTGCCTATGTGCCCGAGTAAAGTATGAATGCACCGATTGATTTGCCATGTCTGGAAGTTAGGGTAAGAAACTCTTAGGCCCCCTACTCATAGTTAAGATGCCCTTAACGCCATAAAGGAGGCTTTTGGATGGACCTCTTGCCTCTACTGGTCACTGCTAAGGGACTAAGAGACTAAGAGAAACATAGGCTGTGTATGACTTTGCATCGTCTGGGAGGTCACAGAGGCAAGCTGGAGATCCGTGTGCCAGAGGTGTCCCTGCAAAGGGTCAGTGTTGACCCAGTTCACTAGATCAGTCGAGCGCCAAACTACAGCTGATTGTTCATTGCCTGTACCAACACTAAAGATACAGGAGCTGATTGTAGACAACCGATTGGAAAATGCACTTAATGCAGTGTATGTGCCTCTGACCAGGTTCTTAAATCTTGTCCCAATGCAGGCTGCCCAGGAGAAGTAGGGACATAGGACGGACCCGGCACACACAACTCAGCACCCGGCATGTCCATTAAGAAACAGCCAGGGGTTCCCCTAAAAGAAATCTGAGCAAATTAATTGAACGTTTGTGGTGAGGTCAGCTCAGAAGAGCGCCCTGCACTCTTTAAACTCTATATCATGTTGACGAATAGCAGACATGCTGACCCAACCTACCACTCATGGAGCTGGTGGGAGTAGCTGAGCTGGAGGGGCTCAGCCCTTCACGCCCAAGTGCACCAGCCACCACTACCCACAACCAGACATACCAGGTTTTGGCCAATGCAGCCCTCGCAGCCCAAGGCAGGCAAGGGCATGACCATATATGCCTACATGTGTATCCCGCACGCTCCCTCATAGGAATAGAGGGATAGCTGTTGGACTCTGTACTGGGTTTCATTCAGGGGTTCTCAGTGGGGACAGCCCCGGGGTACAGCAGGGTTATGCATGTACACCGAAGAGTTGCAGCAGTCAGTGGAGCCCATGGTGCTAATCGGGAAAGAACAGGGAACAGTTTGCCTTTTGGCACCCTAACCCTCAGAGTCGTTGGGTCTCTCAGGGGCGCATGACAGAGATGATTTTCTGATGAAACCTCAGATTACGACTCATCAGGAAAAAACTTGGTAAACCAGTCATATAGAAAGCAAAAAGTACACGGATTGCGACCCAGCTTTGGACTTTTGACCTCACCGGTTACCTGCACAGTAATCACTGCTGTGGGTTACTTGTACATTTTGCATCTGGACATCAGTTATAGATTGAGTTGCACCCATTCCCCCGAGCCCCCACACATTTGTGTGAGGTTAAGGAGGTTTTCAGTACTCTAACCATATTAAGCTGCAAAACTATTGTTGTGGGCAGTGTAAGTAACCAGTGATTGTTACAATCAGTACTTTTTACAATTCATTTCAGTAACGTCTTCTGCAGTGAAATCGCATTCCCTCTCCATAACACCTAAATTCAAGAATGGTCCAACAGCACTTCGAGCCTTCTCTGGTACCCTATTTATTCCCTTCTTCCTTCAAGTAGAAAAGAACCTGACACAATATTCCTTTTCATGTTTAGCTGTGATGCTGTGCCTTCTTTGTTCTCGCCTTCACCTCCGAGTAAGTTGTTTCACGTGCCCCTCCTAACCTACGTCTCTCTTCAAGCCTCTCTGGGCATTTAAAGTTGCTTCTGGTAACTATAGGGGTCCGTCCAAGCAAACTAACCAACTTAATACCCTTTGGTGCTCCCTCCCTTTCTCCCACACTCCTCCCTTCACCCCCTCCCCTGTAGCAGTGCTCTGCTAATTTGAGCCACATGATTGAACGAGCGGCAATGATCGCGCGCATCCGACAATTTGAAGAAATGTGTGATTTGTTTGGCTTGCCGTGCTCGTTTTCATCTCTTATGTCTGCCTTGCTTTTATTCAGAGGCTACGGGAGATTAACAGTATGATCAAGACGGGGGAAACGCCTACAAAGAAAAGAGGGATTGTTCTGGAAGACGGAAACCAATCTCCAGCCAAGCGGATGTGCCCGGAAAACCACACAGCCTTACTGAGGAGATTGCAGGACGTGGCCAATGACAGGGGCTCCCACTGAAATGAACTTTTTTCCTGCAAAGTGTTCATCATGCACTTTATATTCTTAATTTTAAAAGCCTACAGTTGAATATTGGAGTATATTTTAAAATAACTTATTTAATTGCCTGTGTGTCCTTGAAAAAGCCGCATTGTGACGAGCAGTGGAAGTGTAAAACGGACTTAATTACACCTTGTGTGCATGTCCACAATGAGATTACTTGCTAAAGGGTGCCCTGGTTGTGTTTTCGGAATGCAATGTAATGGAAGCTCTTGAATACGGTTGAGGGGGGTCTCTTAAATACGTACTCCGTGATTTGGTCAGTGACGCGCAGAACGTGATTTCATTGCAGAATATTCGCCGCACATATTTTTCAGTGCAGTATATTCATTGTAATGAAATCCACCAACCATACATTAGTTTAAAAACACTGGCAATGCCAACAGTTTTGGCTTTTGTGTGGAAAGTTATTTTCCAGGCACTGCCATAGTTGTATTAACTGCCTATCGATGGTAGCAGTCGCAAAATGTTGCGAGTAACTGGGCCTATAATAGCTTTGCCTTGCAAATGCTTAATACTTATACACAAGCCAAAACCGTTGGCTTTGCCAATGCTTGCTTTTAACAGAACTTCAGTGAAAGACGCGTATAGTGCTTGTAAATCGAATAGCAGATGGCAGACCTGGTTAAGACATTTTTATTTCACCAGTGGCACGTTCACAGCTCCAATTAAGTCTAACTCTTCAGAAGACTGCTTTGAAAAAAACACTTGTCAGGCACAAAGTTTGACGGTAAGGCTTCATAAAGCTAGCGCTCAAAGAGATCCAAGGAGGACGTGTTTTGGGTGGGCTAGGGCAGTAAGTGGATGGGAGTGGCCATAGGGATTAGCATGGCCATGAGCGGTGAATGGGTGGGTAAATAACCAAACAACACCTACAAGTTTTGTGCCATTAACCCCTAACTGTACTCTAATGCAATAGTTTAGGCTTAAGCGCAACCTAACTGACAACAGAGAGTTCGGAAAAGAAGATATTGATTGGTAAAAGGGGGGCTGCAGGGGATTCCACCACACATTTTGAAGCAGCAAGAATGTAAAAATGTGGTAAAATATCTGCGGTAGAGCCGGTGATGGTTAAGTACTGTGTTCTTCCTGATACCATGTAGCCATGTTCTGGTTGTAGCTGGGATCCATCTAATAACAACAGGAAGTGAACACTGATTTCATGTTGCAGAAAAGCAAACTATAATGTTAACCAGAATTCAAGGAGTGGGAGTGTCATAAACATCCGACCTGAGGAAGTCCATTGAATGCGGCTGAGGAATTTTGATTGTGAAGGCTTTTGTAGAGTGTGCTGTACAGCACTTTCAGAATCGTGGCCATCTGCTGCCATCAACCATCCCCAAGGGCTCACCCGCGGACTGGGTCAGAACATAGAGGTGTACAGCTAAAAGCAACATGCCAGGCCTCGATTGCCATCCTGACATGGAGGCACCACAACTCTTGGAACAGAACCACGCTCACTACCCCAATGGAAGAAGTAGCCAGAGTTGAATGTGAGCCATCAGTAACATCATGACCTTGGAATGCCAAAGCGCTGGTTGGTGGTGGACCTCATGGTGGTGTTAGTGAGAAATGCAAAGAAACGCTGATTGTTTTGGTTAAGAGGGTTGTGTAGCGGTCACAAAAGTTCCCCATCATGTTTTCACAATGTGACTTCTTTCCACTGAGCTGCCATTCGATTCTTGGTATTGGTTGCATAAGCTGTAAGACATTTTTGATCATGAAGCCTGTAGTCAGTGGTGTGTTACAAGGTGCAGAAGAAACCAATTATAATGAAGCAAGCACAGTCCATTCCAGTGTGCCCACCAATTTAAGCTGTTTCAGATAATTTATAACTAGATGCAAACCATCTGTGAGAATTAAAACAGTTTTCAGGACTCTGAGTTTCTAAACAGTGGAAATAAAATAGATGCATTTGTCAGAATGTAAAAATGAGGGAAAAACCAAATATAATCTGACTCTGAGCCCATTTATCAGCCTAACCGCATATGAATTTACTGGGTATCAGCTTTTTCTACAGAGACCAAGACTTTGACAATTACATTTAGTCAAAAAGCAAAATAGTAAGCACAGCAGTTGTCCCGCTATTGGATTATCAAGGGATGTTTCTTTTCACAAGCATTACTGTTTCCAAATGCTGCACCGATAATGGAGTTGATAGGAAATCCCACTGCCGCAGAGACATTGATATTAATGAAGTGAGACAACAACCTCTTTCTTTTCAGATTATTCGTCAAATGCTGTTCATCAGGACAGACCTGCATTTTTGCTAGTGGGTTCCGTCTCTAACATGTCAAGGTTCTACTTGTGATATGACATTTTAGCATCCAACCCCCATTGTAAGTCATATACTATCTAATCAAAATCCTGTGTGAACTGTTAGGACTTCTTTGTATATGTAACAACTAAACAATAATTATATTCTAATGGCTAGACAAAGCCAGTTTGCACAGAGCAGCTCTCTGCCTGCTACAGGAAAGGGTTTTGCACATGATTTGCCTTTTACAATCTGTGTCCCTTTGTTTCAATGGCTCGGTGGTATGGTTTACATATTTACAAAGTACGCCATTACCTCAAAGAGGTATCTCGGCGCTAGAGCAGCTCATCCATTGATAGAGGGGTTGGCTAGATAAACAGATTGTTAGGAAGAGATGCTGCTAAGCACGATAAGGAAGGCCATGCAGACATTTGGAAATTAAGCAGCAGATCTTGAACTGAATGCCTCTCTGAACAGTCAGCCTATGTAGTTGTCGCCCATACAGGAAGTTGGAATTTAATTTCCAGAGACCAAAGATCAAACCACAGCCACATCATGTACTGATTACAGCTGTTGGAGTTGGTAAGCAGGACTCCCAGCATAGATCGATTTCATGGAGTCAAGTGTGAAGTTAACAAGCGGCCGGCCCAACCACAATCTGATGGAGGATCTTGGGGACAAAAGGAAGAGTCTGTCTAAGTTGGCGTACCTTGAAAAACGTTTCCTGCACCACAGCATTTATCTGAGCATCCATGTTAATAACAGATTCCCACATTACATATAATGTGGGTCTCATTCCATACGTGCAAAAGGACAGGCCTTGGGGATGAATAGGATAAGCAAATGGCCTCTTAAATACCTTAAGTTCGCCCATTTAGAAATCATTTCAAGCTTTCCAAGGCCTGCTTCCTAACGCCCAGTGGAAACAGACACAAGTAGTGTGTCTATTTCCTCTGTGCTTTAAACCCCACAGTGTTTGCAGCCTGTTGACACAGCCAGTTCCGCTGTGGTGGGGCATTTTGGCATTAGTGTATTTTCCAGGCAGCGAGGGCTGCATTAGGCCGCGCGTTGTCACAAGATTTTAGCGCGTGGACTGAGTTGCGTTGAAGCTTGCCATTGCCAATGGAAAAAGGAAAGCAGTCTTACAGAGGACATACTTTTTGGTGAAGATTGTGCATCTTTTTGTGAGTCGTGCAAGAGCCATTCTTTAGAATGAGGACATCTTCTCCTGCCTTCCACTAAAATCACTAGATTGCAATATATTGCCAAGGAATGTAAGAGCCGTGCTCTTGCAGTACCGTTTGCATCTCAGTGCTATCTTATCTATTGCCAAACGGGAGCCTGGAAAGATTTGCACTCCTGGGCGATGTTTATTCCGCCGATTTTTTCCTTCTAAACATTTCTGTCACCGCAGAGACATCTCTGAATCTACTTAAGGTGACCTCGCTATGTGGTGCAGCAAATATTGCACTATTTAAATCAAGGCGTGCCTTATCACACATATATTTTGGGTAAGCCCTGCATCACAAGACTGGGTACCATCCTCAGACTGACTCGGCGGGAAGGCGGGTGAGCGATCATTGTGTTATCCCCTTGCCATCCCGCGTGCACTGTGTCACAGAAAGGAAAAGATGGAAGCACAAAACTAGTTGTCGGATTGTTGTGTGCATCTTCTGAGCCTTTTATTTTCGACTGCTCTGTGTTGCATGGTTCATTAATCAAAAAGTGCCAATTTGCTCATAGCGGAAATTCCTTTGCTCCACCAGCCATGCAGACTTTATGCCAGACACAGGGCTGGAATGTAAGATCTTGTATAAATTGTGACCTGATGCTGATGGCCTTCTGAACCAGAGACACCCAAAAGAGACCATTTTATTTATTTGTTTATTATTGGCTATGTGTTGGCCCCGTTAACTGCTTCAGTCTTTGATGCCTGGAGAATGACTGAGCAGGACAGGAACTGAAAAGAAGAGCTAGAATTATGCAATAAAAAAACACTGTCTTTCACGTTGCACCTCAGCGATGTAAGATCAGGCATGTCACGGAGCATTTTTTTACACTCAAATTAGTTACAAGAATTGCTCTTAGTACTGAGGCTGTTCTGTTGGCAGTGGGAGAGCAGTTAGAAGACCATGGGCCTGATTTAAAAAGTGATTTTCAATGGGTAAACCCCATTGAAAAACGCTTTGTATTGCTGGCGAGTTTAGGTTCATGCAGGTGAGGGGCCTGGAGCGTGCAGAATGACGTGCAAATAAGTAATTGTGATATACAGTAAGCAATCAAAAACAAATCGACGTCAACATAACACAGTGGCCTATATAGTGTGGTGCCTTCTTGAAAAGGGCTTTGTGCACATGCATCTTTCTGTGGCACATGTGGTTTGTTGTGACAAGTAATGGCTGCACTTCTGTTGAAGGCATTTCAAGAGTCTATCTTTAGGGAGTAGCAGGGTTTTATTCAGCCACGAGGTATGTTGTTGATGTTAACTTTTGTCCGGTCTGTCTTCTGATCATGTTAAACATGATCATCAGATATCTTGATTAATATATGCATTTGGTCAATGCCTTTCAAGTCACGAGGACAGTGTGGAAGATTAAACTGGAAAGAAATGAACTTTTATGGGATGTCCTCTAAATCGTAGTATGTCTTGTAATCCTAGGAAGAGGCAACTTCGCATTGGCTCACAATGATATGATTCTGAAGCATCATTTTTCAGGGGCGGCAACTGTTCAAGATGCTATTTTCATATGACTGCAGAACCTCATTTTGACGCTGTTTACGATATTTTGATACTTGTTTGTATGTATTTTGAAATGTTAATGCTTGGCTTGTTTAAACATGTTTACCTAAGGAAACCTTGGCACTTTACGAAACCTTCCATAATATAAAGTGGACTAATTCAACCGATCATAAGTTTGGGAAGTTTGGGTGGGGGTGGCATCACCATCTTTCCTGCAGTGAGCTCATGACATCAGTCATGCTAGGCGTGTTCTAGATATGAGGCAAAGTGACCAGACACTTGTGCGGGTGATTGGCTCCCCTGACCGAGGTTCCTCATACCTGCACACCAAAAGTGACCACAACTCAATCAGCCATTTGTTATGTATGTACTTTTGTTCCTAAATGATAACTAGCAAGCAATGCCACACACGCAGGTATTTTCCTTGGCAGCTAATACCGATAACAAAAGAAAAAATAAATGTTGCCCTTGTTTGCAAAAACCTCCAACCTGTTGGCTAGCTGCCCACAAAGATTGTGTTTGCCCTCTCCCCACCATTAACTTGATTGTGATGTCCATATTGAACACATTGGGTAAGACTATCCCTTGACCACCCGTATGCAGGCTGTTGGCATATACCCGCAAAGCTGGGAGCATTTTAATGAGAGGATTACAACATGTAAATGTGAAAGTTCAGTATTTTGGAAAATCATTTAAGAAGCTCTCATTTTGAGAGGAGTTGTACAAATTAAGTGATCGAGTTTTGCCCTCCTGGTTGCACATGCCTTGTCTGTGCTCTGAGGTGAAACAAGGTGGGCCCAATAAGACCTGTTCTGCGGCAGCGAAACAACGAAGAAGAGGCTGCCTCTACATGGCATGCAAAGCCCTCCAAAACTGCATTGGCACTAAGTCACTTATGTTATCTCAACACATGCATGCTCTAACGTGAGCCCATACCACAACTTAAATGCCTTGAGAAAGACTTCGGTTGAAACGCGCGTCGGCTGTCTTGTTGTTTTTGTGGTTCACCAACCTGGTACATTGTGCCTCATGTGTTATGTTGCACTTGAAAAAATACATATCCATGCACAACCAAAACTCAGGACTGAATTGTGAAATAACTACAGACAGTACTGAAGTACCAATCCTCTTGCCAGCGCCACCAACCAACAAGGTTTTGTCAACCCACCCACTTCTCTCCTCAACCTCCTGGGAACCTTGGAGTTTGGTTCCCTGACAAAACCATGTGCTAGGCTGCAGGCCAAACCTTGAACACAGACGACTAGTTGCTCAGGGGACTTTGCTGTCCCGACACCAAACTCCTTACCCCTTGCAATCTAACAAGCAATAGTATACTGAACAAAAGTATGAGTTGCACAAATAACATCCAAAAGGATAAACGAAATTAATCTTACTACAGGGACCGGCTCAGTGTGCATCTTAGACCAGCTCAGTCCAAACCTCTGAAGGATCCCCCAAGAAGGCTGTTCGCCTAGTGTTGGTGAAGCACCCTTAGACTATAGAGGCACATGGCATCTGAGGGCATCAATTGGTGAACATTTTCCCTTTAGACTCATAGGGGGCTCTGCAGTAGCACATTTCAATAGTATAGAAGCCTCAACGCAAAAACACAAGTTAATGATTCCAGGTCAAAAGACTGTCTTGAGATTAAAATAATTGGGCTTCACCCCCTCTACAATTTGTGCACACATATCAACGCTGCAGTGAAACAGGGTGCAGAGAAAGCACACTTGGCTGACAGGGAGGAGGGTTGCATGCCATTCAAAATGGCAGCTTGAACTCTCCCTTGACCCAAGCTCGGGCATCTTTTTTAAAACACCCAATCATTATTTTCTTCATATAAATGGTGATTTCATGCAAGACTAATTGTCCTTACACTTTATACAATTTTAAGCAACAGTACAATTAACAAATTCGATTTGCACTGTGACTCAAATATTTGAACAATGCTTCTGTAAAACATTTTAAATGATAAAAGATGTTCAAAATTACTATCAACGGCTTATCATTAAACACTGATTAAAAGGCATATAATTCAAAACTTTTTTGCAGGATGGTGTAGCGACTAGTGTAATTTGACTTCTTGAAATATTACTGTAGGGCATGAAACACCATTTTATTCCAAGACATATCACCCTAGAAGAACTACCTTGTCACATCCAGTGGGCACCACTGTTGCCAGCCATTGATAATGGATGTTACACAGACAGGTGCTTGGACTGAAATGCATTTGTAGAGAGAGTTGTAGAGTTTGGTTTTGAAGCTAGCCATGTGATGTTCTTTCATTGCCTCTTTTTCCTCTGTGCTTTAAACCCCACAGTGTTTGCAGCCTGTTGACACAGCAAGTTCCTTTGTGGTGAGGCATTTTGGCATTAGTTTATTTTCCAAGTGGAGATGGAGCTACTACTTATTGGGGTCGGGCCAGCACAAGATGGCGTGTTACTAAGTTTGACCACACCGTTTTGGCTCCCACTTGTGATTTGTCATAGACTTTCAATTATGGCAGTGAACAGCACCCATACATGTTCTTGGTGTGTGTCGTATGCTGAGTGTGTCCAAAAACGGTCCAATCATTTCATATTGATTAAAATAGCCATTAAAAAACCTACATGCAAGCGTAATACGTCTTTCCAAAGAAGTCTTTTTAAATGTGTGCATTTTCTTTGTGCACCTTCGGTGGAAATCGACCAATTACATGTAGTGGGGAGGGGGTGCGTTTCCAGATTTTATTTTAATAAAGGTCACATTTATTTCTACAAGTGCACAAAGTGCAGCGCACGTTTAAAAAGATGTATGTTAAAACGCGTAGAACCAGATGCAGACATAATTGCTCCTAAATTTATTGTGACCCAAAATCCTCACCACATTTGAAAACAATATTTTAGAAATGTATCATGTCAATGATGCAATAGTTAATGAATCAAAAGAAAGTAGAAATTGTTCTCATTTTGCTAATATTTCATAATGCACTTTTGAATGGTGACTAGTTATTTTTGACTAGTTCTTTTTATATTTTAGTACGGAATAGATCAGTGGACCCCATATTGCGTACAGCTAGCAATATCAAATTAAAAGGAAGAGAAAACGTCCTGGGATGTGTATAAATTGCTATTCAAGTAAAAAGGTGTTGCATTTGTTTTGCTGGAGACTTGAAAAATCTAAATTCCGTTCAAATTTTCAGAGTACATTTGGATATCTTACATGTAAAACCAGTTTATATATGCTGTTTTTAAAGTTGCTGTCTTTCATTGCTTCTCACACTTTTTATGAAAATATATTTTAAGTGTATTTCCCCATATTTTAATAAATATCCATTATAAAATGATTTCTTGAATTCATGCTCCTTTCTGGGGTTGTAGTCGGAGAAACTGTTCCACAAATAAGAGCCTCAATTGTACAGACTCACTTTGATTTAAATGCATGAGTATGCATAGTCTAAATCTAGTGATTGGTCTGGAATATTTCAGTTTGTGTTCTAATTATTATTGTGATCACCCCTGCATTCCGGGGTGGACGGTGTGGTAATGGCTCGCCAGCCCGAGCCTAAAATAGGCACAAGCGAAATAAGTGATCTCTGCGAGGGCACAGGAATGTTACCACCCCTGTCTGCCTCTAAACAGTCTGGGGTGCTGGTAGATTCTGTTGTTTTCAAGGGAAACAAGATTTGCGTTACTTGCGCGCAACTAATTTCCGTAAAAACAAACTATAAAACAAAATGGGCGTGAGTGGAAATAGTAAGGAGGTGTTGATGCTTCACTATTTCTAGAACCAATGGCCATGCATCCAGGCCACGACGTGGAGCATTGGAAAAGACCGGGAGGGGTGTTGATGGCGGCTTGTCCATAGTGGGCGACCAGGCATCGACTGCGACCCATTATAGAGGAGCCAGAAGGGAGCACTCCTGGGCTGATTGCTACTGTACCCCAGGATGCATGCCCAATGGGCCATGCAAGGCCACATGTGTTTTGCTTCCCCAGCTTTGCATGGCAGTGTCATGGCCACAGACCCCAAAACACAAAAACCACACCATCTAGTGATGCAGGCAATAGGTCACTTGACTCACTTATGTCCCTTTGCGACCCATAAACACAGGGGCCCTGGCTGGACCCAGTCCTGGCGTCTTTGGCGCCACGCTCATATAGAGATGTGAATAGGAACACTTTATTTCAGTGCAGGAGTGCTTTTACTTTATTTCAGTGCAGGAGTGCTTTTATTTTACAAGAACTTTCCAGGAGCTGAAAGCCTGTATTCCGGAGAACATCCTCATGTGCTGAATCATCAGGTGTGGCTCCCTAGGCCTAGTCTTCATGTGCTGACTCATCGGGTGTGGCAGGCAGGCTGAACCTTGTGGGCGTGGCTTCAGAAGCTCAGCTTTATAAACTGCTCCATCCTTAAGGCCAGTGCTTCGCGTTACTGTGCACTCGTGTGCAACATGACGCTCACCGCCTCTTGGACCAGTTTACTTAAATTTGAAACCAAGCGTTCTCCTGCATACTCACTTCCAGGAAACCGGTGCTTCATCTCTTCATCTGCAGACTCATCTCCTTACATCCAGTGATCTTGATCCCGACACCGCAGCACAGCACTCTGCATCCACGAACTCAGACCCTGTGAAGAAGAAGAAAGACAAGGTTAGAACATCCGTCCTAGGGCCGTGCCGCATTTGAACCCTGCGCGCCCCCTCGTTAACAACTTATCAGCTACTGTACTGCTGCAGCTTCGTTCCTCATTCCCTCCGGCTGCCGCCTCGAGCTACGCAGCTTCTGCCGGACCAGCAACATCACCTGCAAGGGAAGAAAGCAAAAGAGCAAACATTAAAAGTGGAATGGACAGCAATACAAGACAACAAACTTTACAATACAACAAAAACAGACGAGGAAAGACAAAGGCAAACAGGAACATTTAGCTGAAGTATAGTGGCTTAGTCGCAGCAGGACTGGATACCACGTGCAAGGGACAGTGAAGGAACTCGGTCCAGATCATACAAGCGCCCCTGCCAGAAGCATCAGGACGGAGTGCTCGCCAAAACTAATCAACAGGTGAGCTTCCCAGGGACAGCGCATACCACGGTTTGGGAGAAGAGGTCTGGAAGGGGATCAGGCGCGCAAGCTGGCATACTCATGCCCCCCTATTCTCCACGCAGGAGCAGTCCCGAGCAGCATCACCTATTACCACCAGGCACCACATAAGTGCAGAGGGCGAAGTTGGACCCGAGCGACCTCACCCCCGGGAGGGCTGCAACCATGCCCCAATGCCTCCGCAGAAAACAGGTGAGCGTAACAGAATGCGAAGCCTCTTCGAATCTCTGCCTGGGCGTTATGGAAACATCTGAAACTGACCAGTTGGCCCGATTACTGGGAGAGTTATGTGCTGAAGTTCATGCCTCAAGACAGGAAACCAATGCCCTAAGGAGGGATCTAATTGAGAACCGGGAGTGGACAGATGAACTAGCAAAGCTAATGCTCCAGGCACAGGCAGGCCAGGTCCCACTACCGGGGTATGACTCTCCTGCCGCGCCTCCACAGCCCATGCCAGTACAGGTGGTTCTTCCAGGGGGGGTTCACCTGGCCCCACCAGAACGCTTCACAGGCGATCCGAATAAGTACGCAATCTTTATGAATCAATGTCACCTACATTTGTTGTGCAGACCTGGGGCATTCCCCAACGATCAAGCGAGAGTGGCATTTGTACTCTCATATTTGGGAGGTAGTGCAGCGGACTGGTCAATACTCTTGGTAAACCAGGATGATCCTTTGCTTCGAGACCTTGGAGGTTTCCAGTGTGAAATGGAGAAAATATTTGCACAGCATACTCAAGGGCGGGCTCTGACAATGAACTGTTATCACTACGGCAGGGTAATCAAGACTTACTAACATATTTTACTTCCTTCAATCGTCTGATAGCACAAACTAACTGGCCAGAGGAGAAAAGAACTACGCTCGTTTACTGAGGCTTGCGAGGGGAACTTAAGGATGTATTAGCTCAAGTAGTAAATCCCCCCGGAAAGATGTGCTGAATACATCGACCTGACAGTACAGCTCATTCACAGATTGCAGGATCGGAAGATGGATAGGGCCAAGGCCGAGGGGCAGTCGGTCTACGTGCGACCCCTTCAGAATCAAACCAAATCACTCGATCAGTCCGAGCCAATGCAAATCGGAGGCTTGCGGAGCCCACTCACCAAGGCAGAAAGGGAGAAAAGGAGACAGCAGCAGCTTTTTTTGTACTGTGGTAAGGCAGGTCACTATCTCTGAGAATGCCCTGTGAAACCACCCAGGAAAGCAGTTTGAGCAACTGACAAGGGTGAAGAAGAAGAACAGGACTCAGGAAACGAATGCCCGGCAAGCGTAGGGGTCCACTTGTCGAGCAGTGAAAAGGAACCTATACAGACCTCGCATCTAGTCATCCCTGTGCTCCTGGTAAACCACAACACTACAGGCCCATCACCACGGTTCCCTTCCTACTAAAAATATTAGACAAGGTAGCATACACCCAAATCCAGAACTTCCTTGAGATGAACCATCTCCTCGGCACCCGCCAATCCGGTTTCCGTCCGCAACACGGCACAGAGACTGCCCTTATCGACCTAAAAGCCCAAATAGATTCACTCAGAGACGAGGGAAAACTAGCTCTCCTCCTCCTTCTAGACCTCTCAGCCGCCTTTGATTTGGTGGACCATAAAGTCCTATGTAATCACTTGGACTCGGCTGCCCACTTCTCAGAGGAGGCTACATTCTGGATTCAATCATTTCTTAGTGACAGGACTATGAGGGTGTTCTCCCCCGCAGCGGCAGCAGACCCTATCCCAATCACTTGTGGAGTGCCCCAGGAATCCTGCGTCTCGCCGACACTCTATAACATCTTCACCAAGCCACTCTTTGACGATCTTGATAATCTGGGTATCACCTACACTAACTATGCAGATGATACTCAGATTCTCTTACCACTTACTGGGGATTACGTCGAAGATCTGGCTCTGGTGAATAGAGTCTACAGCATCGTTCAGGCATGGATGGCCAACCATGGCCTATGCTTGAACGATGACAAAACAGAGCTCATCATCCTGGGCACAGCAGCCCGCATCTCCAAACTTAACCAAAACTACTCCGCCTTCATCATCGATGGCAACACTATCAAGGTCGCCAGAGAAGTAAAAACCCTAGGTTTTTACCTTGATGCGACACTATCTTTCACCAAACAGGTGAACTCACTGTCATCATCCACTGCCTACACATGCAAGTTAATACGAGCTGGGAAACCATTCCTTTCAGAGGACAGCTGTCTTATTCTAGCTAGAGCCCTCATTTTATCGAAACTAGATTATTGCAACGCCCTCTACATAGGGACTACCAAACAAATCATCCACAGAATCCAAGTGCTCCAAAACAATGCACTTAGAGCGGCCCTAAGTATCCCCAGAAGTGCACACATTTCAGAAATAAGACGAAAACACAAATGGCTTTCCACCCAAGAAAAAATCAACCTTAAATCTGCGTCCCTTATCCACAAATGCCTAAACAACAAAGCTCCCCGATACCTCTCAGAACGCTTCAACAGGAAAAATCCAACGAGACTCACAAGGACAGCCAGCCCCAACTGCCTCCTAGTGCCCAGATTCAAACTAGCCACCATTGGAGGTTCCAGCTTCCCAGTTAAGGCAGCACAGTTATGGAACTCCCTACCCCTTGCACTCAGATCTGACCAAACCTTCAATAACTTCAGAAAGAACACCATAAAATGGCTTATTGAGAATGCGACATAGCGTACGTCACTTTATACGTAACGTCTTCTTATGTTTGTACTAACCTGCTTTTACTGTTTGATCGCCATAGATTTGACTGTCTAGCTACGCCTTATCTGCACTTGCACTTGCCCTACCCTGCAGATTCGAAATGTCCACTATGCCTGTAACCTGTAACGTTAACTAATCTGTAACCTGTAAACGTTAACTAAGCTGTAAACCTCCTTGTTCTCTTGCGCCCTGCTACCCTAGGGTCTGGTGCGCACAATAAATAAATAAACAAACAAACAAACAAACAAACAAACAAGCAACCGTAAAAAATACATGCCTTGGAGGCATACATTGACAGTGGGGCTGTGGGAAATTATATGGGCCAAGATCTGGCTACCCGGATAGGCCTTCCTCTCCGACAGAAGCAAGTTTCGGAAAACGTCACAGCAGTTAATGGATCTCAGCTATCATCCGGCCCAGTGACGCATTACACCGAGAAGGTCACACTTCAGTGTCAGGACGGTCACCAAGAGGACATCACCTTCGATCTCATCGGCGCTCCTCAGTCCCAGATGATATTGGGAATGCCCTTGCTGAAGACCTACAATCCCAGGATTGACTGGCCTAAACGAGTTCTGACCTTTCCCCAAGACTGTGCCGACACCTGTTATAGCAAGGGATTCTCATTAAAAGGTCTTACCAACCCAGGTTTGTCAAAGAAAGAAACCATACTGGGCCTCACCAGTTCACTACCAAGTGAATACCTGGATTACCAAGATGTCTTTAAAAGAAAAGCAAGCAAACACCCTACATCTGCACAGACCGTATGACTGCCAAATTGATCTGGTACCTGGAGCTCAAGTTCCCTGCAGCCAAATTTACACCCTAACAAAACAGGAGGAAAATTAGCATCTAAAAATCTACCTCGATCAGTATCTGGCAAATGGCTTCATCCGTCCGTCCAAGTCCTCTCCATCCTCGCCCCTCTTTTTTGTGCCTAAAAAGGAGGGAGACCTGAGAACTTGCATTGACTACAGAGCACTTAATCAGATCGCGGTAAAAAAACAGTACCCGTTACCGCTTATCCCCGAGCTCTTGGATCAAGTCAAAAATGCTCAGATATATACAAAACTAGACTTAGGAGGGGCCTGCCATCTAGTAAGAGTCACAAAAGGAGACGAGTGGAAGACGGCCTTTCGCACGAAATGTGGCCTTTATGAAAATCAGGTTATGTCCTTTGGACTATGTAATGCCCCGGCGGCGTTCCAATTTTTCATGAATGACGTGCTCTGCAAACTGTTGGATGTCTGCGCTCTTGTGTATATTGATGACATTCTTACCTATTCGACCACCAAGGAGGACCACGTCAACCATGTCCGGGCAGTTTTGGAGAAACTGCGGCAACACCAGCTACATGCCAAATTGGATAAATGCTTCTTTCATGTGACAGAGGTAGAATTCCTCAGCTTTATTCTCACACCACCGGGCGTACGCATGGATACGCGCAAGGTAGACGCTATCCTTAACTGGCCCTCACCGACATCCATAAAGGGAGTACACAGTGTACTCGGGTTCGCCAACTTTTATCACCGGTTCATTCCCGGGTTCTCCCAGATCGTCCACCCAATCACCTCTTTATTACAGAAAATTAAACCATTTAATTGGTCCGCAGAGGCAGAGAAAGCCTTCCAGAAGCTAAAACAAGCATTTACCACAGCACCAATTCTACAGCATCCTTGACCAGAACCACCATACGTGGTCGAAACGGATGCTTCAAACATAGCGATGGGAGCAGTCCTGTCACAACGAGACCCCAAAACAGGTAAATTGCATCTCGTGGTATTCTGGTCTCGCAAGTTTTCAGCCCCTGAATTGAATTATCCAATCACTGATAAAGAACTGCTAGCAATTAAGGCAGCGTTCAAAGCCTGGAGACATTATCTTCTTGGAGCTAGACATACAGTCATCGTCGTCATGGATCATCGCAATCTACAATATCTGAAGACCGCTAAAGTGCAATCATCACGCCAACACCCCTGGGCTCTCTTCTTTGCTGGATACGACTTCGTCATCACCTATAGACCCGCAGTATGCAATGGAAAAGCGGAAGCCCCGACTCATATGAGTGAGGGAGAAGAGGCATTCACTACACCAGACCCCGTGGCCATCATCTCTGAAGGACGAATCCAAGGCACGATTGCCGCAACTACTACTATAGACAACTTAAAATCTGACCTGCAACACTTGATGAGTCCACCAGCGCAACAGGAATGGCTAGGGAAGGGAGACCGCTATACAATCGTGGACAACCTACCATACTACCAAGGACGATTGTGCATCCTAGATAAGAAATTACAGAATCAAATCATTGCAAACTATCACAATTCATTAGTAGAAGGGCATCTGGAAATAGCCAAAACCCAAGCTAAAGTAAAGAAAAATTACTGGTGGCCAACTTGGCAAAAAAGGACATTGTCCAGTTCATTGCAACCTGTAGCACCAATGCACAACACATATCCCAAAAATAAAGTCCTGCAGGGCTGCTACGTCCTTTAGAAGTAACCCCAGCACCTTGGCATATGCTATCAATGGATTTTTATTACAGGCCTTCCCTCCTGTAACAGATACAATACCATCTTAGTCGTCGTAGATCTGTTTTCCAAAATGACCCACTTTATTCCCCTGAAAGGTCTCCCAACTGCTTCTACTCTGGCTACCGTGTTTTTGGAACAGATCGTCCGGCTACACGAGTTTCCATCAATATTGATATCAGACCAATGAACTCAGTTTGTCTCTGCATTCTGGAATAGGTGTTGTAAAATTGCCAAAATCGACCTCCGTTATCTACAAGCCATCACCTCCAAACCGACGGCTAGACCGAACAAACTAACCTTGCCCTCGAGCAATACATAAGGTGTATGCTGCAACAAACCGAGGATACCTGGAAGGACATACTTTGGTTAGCAGAATACGCATATAACAACTCCATTCACACCAGTACGGGACAAAGCCCATTCTACATAGTGTACAGTCGACATCCACGGACATCCGTTTTCGACCCACTCGAATCATTAGAAATGCCCGCTGTAATGACCTTACACAAAACCATCACCCAGAATTTTAAGGAAGCAGCAGAGCATCTTGCCAGAGCCAAAGAGAAACAGAAGCAGTTTGCGGATCGACACCGAAGGGAAGCTCCCAACTACCAAGTCGGAGACAAGGTTTAATTAGCATCCAAAAACATCCCCTTGAAAGGACCACAGGCCGCAGGCATTCCGTCCCAGAATTACCGGCCCACATGCGGATCCACCCAGTGTTTCATGTCTCCCTCCTAAAGCCATTGAGACTACGTATGCGGATCGATACTCCACCGAATCCCGAAATAGTTGAAGGAGAACCAGAATACGAAGTTAAAAGGATCCTAGACTCTAAGATGGTCCGGTCCAAGTTATACTACCTTATAGACTGGAAAGGTTATGGACCCCAAGATCGGACCTGGGAACCCAGTGAGCATGTCCACACTCCATGATTAATCAGGCAGTTCCACCGCAATAACCCCACTAAACCAGGGTCAGGGGGGGAAACCACCCACGAGAGGGGCCTTGAGGGGGAGTGCGGTCATGGCCACAGGCCCCAGTACACAAAAACCACACCATCCAGTGATGGGGCAATGGGTCACTTGACTCACTTATGTCCCTTTGGGACCCATAAACACAGGGGCCCTGGCTGGACTTAGTCCTGGCGCCTTTGGTGCCAGGCTCATATAGAGATGTGAGCAGGAACACTTTATTTCAGTGCAGGAGTGCTTTTATTTTACAAGAACTTTCCAGGAGCTGAAAGCCTTTATTCCAGAGAACATCCTCATGTGCTGACTCATCGGGTGCGGCTCCCTAGGCCTGGTCTTCATATGCTGACTCATCGGGTGGGGCAGGCAGGCTGAACCTAGTGGGCGTGGCTTCAGAAGCTCAGCTATATGAGCTGCTCCATCCTTAAGGCCGGTGCTTCGCATTACTGTGCACTCACGTGCAACGTGATGCTCACCACCGCTTGGACCAGTTTATTTACCTTTGAAACCAGCGTTCTCCTGCATACTCACCTCCAGGATACTGGTGCTTCATCGCTTCATCTGTAGACTCATCTCCTGACATCCAGTGATCTTGATCCCGACGCAGCAGCACCGCACTCCACATCCACGAACTCTGACCCTATGAAGAAGAAGAAAGACAAGGTTAGAACATCCGTCCTAGGGCCGCGCTGCTTTTGAACCCCGCGCGCCCCCTAGTTAACAATTTACCAGATACTGTACCGCTGCAGCTTCGTTCCTCATTGCCTCTGGCTGCCGCCTCGAGCTCTGCAGCTTCTGCCGGGCCGGCAACATCACCTGCAAGGGAAGAAAGCAAAAGAGCAAACATCAAAAGTGGAACGGACAGCAATACAAGACAACAAACTTTACAATACTACAAAACAGACGAGGAAAGACAAAGGCAAACAGGAACACTTACCTGAAGTATAGTGGCTTAGTCGCAGCAGGACTGGACTACCACGTATAAGGGACCAGTGAAGGAACTCAGTCCAGATCATACAAGCGCCCCTGCCAGAAGCCGCAGGATGGAGTACTCGCCAAAACTAATCAACACGAGAGGTTTCCAGGGACAGCGCCTCCCACGGGTACCACGGTTTGGGAGAAGGGGTCTGGAAGGGGATCAGGCGCACAAGCTGGCATACTCACGCCCACTATTCTCCCTGCAGGAGCAGTCCCGAGCAGCATCACCTATTACCACCAGTCACCACATAAGTGCAGAGGCCGAAGTCGGACCTGAGCGACCTCACCCCTGGGAGGGCTACAACCGTACCCAAACGCCTCAGCAGAGACCAGGTGAGTGTAACAGGCAGGTTAGATTTGTAGGCAGAGATGAGCATGTGGTCACTCTTCCGTATCCCCGGTTATTTTTGTGGCCTGGGGCACGCAGATGGTGGGGCTCAGGCTCTACCTCTCATGCCAGGAACCAGGAGGATGCTTCTTGCTTCCTGTCTACAGTATGTGCAGGAGCTGTAGGGTCATTGTGGCAGTTGGCAGGAGTTCCAAGTAAGAAAAAAGGGAGGGGGAACAGGGCAGCAAGTATGCATTATGGACAAACTGGTCATGATAGGATTTCTTACGTTATTAGTAATAAATATTGATGTGCAGTGGGTGATTGGTACAGCCACTCTGGCCATGTTCATTGGTTAGCATTGTAGACAAAACAAGCATGATGAAAGTTCATATGTGTCGGGGGATTGGTGCAGCCCTATGGACATGTACAGTGGCAAAGTACTTTTGCTAACATTATGGACAAAACAAATAGGAGGAGCATTCTTACAGGGTTGGGTTACTTTGGTGCTGGCAGTATGGACATGTTTAATTACAGTGGCACATCATTTTTACTAGCATTCTGGGCATAGCTAGCTTGATGAGATTTCTTACATCATTGGCATTGGATTGGTACAGCCACTGTGGACATGCACATTGGCAAGCCTTTTCACTAGCTTTTGAGACACAATTAACATGAGGAGAGTTCTTACGTCGTGGATGGATGGGATTTGTGGGACCACTTTGTAAATGAACAGCGGCAAAGCTTTTTTACTAGTATTATGGGCAAAACAAATATTACTATAATGTCATGGGAGGAGGTGCTATATTGGTGCAACCAGTATGGACATCGGCCCTTACAGTGGCATGGCATTTTTACTGTCATTAGGGGCAAAGTCAATATGGTGAGTGGTCTGTAATAATAATATATTGGTTGGTTTGGGCCGCTTCGCTACGCCCAGTCACTGTAATTCATGGCAAATGTCTGTGCCATTCCAGTTAATAGAAATTCCCCAGCTGCCACTGGGTTGGTGAATCAGGAGGGCAGGGATTCAGGTAACAGGGAAAATCGGGCAGGGGCAGTAATGGTGGACCCACGGAGAGCATGCCGGTGGCCAGGGAAAAATTGTGAATTCCACCCACATTCCTGGTACCTGATTTGTTGGCGCTCTCGCAGGTGCAAATTTGTTATAGGTGTCAACATGGGCATATAGTTAAAGGATCCTCATTATTATATCCATGTACTATTTACAATCATCCTCTGAACATACACCATCTTCAGATTTTATTTTTCCCCTCCATTGATTCCATCATGGAAGAGGATTACCATGGAAATAACTTTGAAAGCCAGCAGCAGGCTAGAAACCAACATTGGGAGCATCAAAGAGGGTTCTAAAGTCAGGGTTATTTGTAGAAGGCGTTGGCTTGGGCTTATTACTATTAGGGTCCTTGAATGACATTAATGTAGTATCCACAATGATCCTCTTAGCAGATGTTTTCTTCAGATTCTTTTTTTCTCCAAATCGCAGACAAGCATTGCTTAAGAGAACAATGCCGAACACCAGTGCCTGACTTGAAAACCACCATCAAGTGCATCAATGATAGTCCTAGCATTGTGGTTCTTTTTTCATGATCGACTGGAAGCAAGTTGTATAAAATGCATTTTAGTCAATTGGAAAGTCCCTGTGTATTCTTTCATGCCCACAGAGAAAAATTAGTAGTATTTTGCAAAATTGTTCTTTTAAAAGATTCAAGTGGGGTGGTATGGAAAACCATAGCTGCCTGCATCTTGAGCTCTGCAAGTGCCCCCCTGAATTGACACCCTACACCTCTGTGTGACCCACTCCATCACAGACTCAGCCTGGGGGAGCAGCTCAAGTCTGAAGACTCACCGTATGGGGAGAAATCTGGTCTGACGGAGCGTGACACAAAGGGAACTAGGAGCTCTGGAATTAGCCTGGAGCAGATACAACCCACAGACACCACGGCCAAGGCCATGTCACACTCTGTAGCCCTCTTTTGCAGGAACGGGTGAAGAACATGGACAGCTGTGAGACTGCTCGGCCGTGGAAGCAGGCTCAACATCCTGGTGGCCCTGGAAGAAGGAAGAGACACTGGGAGGCAGCCAGTGATCCCCTACTCGTTGGTTTGAAAATCGGCCTGAGAGGACTAAAAGGGGAAGGCAGTTGTAGAGGATAACTAGAAAGGCATATCCAGTAGCATACATCTCTGGGAGCCCTAGTTGGCCACAGGGGTCCAGCTGCTACAGAGAAACCCACTTTGGGGTCCGGGCCATGGTAGACCTTTACAGAGAAGAGATCCAAAGGACGTGGAGGGCCAGTGGCTGGGGACCGTCCCTGAAAGGAGACTTGCCCTCAAGGCCGGCAAGATCCTTCACGAACCCCTTTAGCAATAAAAGATGGAGATTTAGAGGTAACCCACTAGATCTTAACATATTTTAGACCAAGCAAGGGTTGCAGCATACAGAAAGGTGGAGCACAGTACTGTGTTTCAACATTTGAAGTAAGCCTATACGGAAATCCTTGTCTCCTTTCTAAATTCCTGACCTCTACCTATATGTATATATATATTTCGGAGGTTTGTGGATCCGGTACAGTTCATTTTCGCACGGCCAGTTCGGCGTGAGACAATTTGGCGTGGCTGGTTAGGCAGGACCAGTCGGGCATGGAGATGTTTTGGTGCGGCAGCTAAGGCATGCAGACAGTCCTGGGATGCCTTGGCACAGAGAAAGTTCAGAGACACCACACAGCGGCCATGAGACTTCCACATGCAGAGTGCCCAGCAAGACTGCACACAATTGGACTATTTTCAGATGCCTCAGCACCTATCCCATCAGACCTTAATTGTCAGCAGATGGGCAGACAGCCCCTACCCCCATCATACTCTTGTAAGGAGAGACGCCTTTGAATCGGGAGATCACAATGAAAGGCCTGGGCACACAGACATCTCTGGTCCCATAAGACACATCTGCAGAGATTGGGGAGGGAGAGAACGAAGGGAGGGTGTGGGGTGGGGTGGGGATCTCGGCTCCTGTCAGCTGCTCTCTTGCAGCCAATGTGCTTGTTGCCTGCATGAAGTTTCAAGCCTGCAGTGGGCAACCTCCAGTATGTGGTCTTCGGTGGGAAATCTGCAGCTATAAGTACACTTAGTTTTAAATCTAACTAGTCGTTCATGGTAACTGTGCATCTGTAGTGTAGGGAAGAGGCCCATTTTTGGACGTGTGTGAATAACGCCTTCCCTGATCAGCCCAGGATCACACGGTTCAAGGAGGTATACGCTGTCAGTGTTATGATGGCATTTCTTATAAACGAAAACCGGTGAGGCAAAGTTTAAATGGGAAATCTGCAGCAAGCACGGGAAATTTAGCACCGAACAGGCCACTCCAAACTGGCTACTATGGCAGCACAACCACACCAAATCAGCCCGCGCTGAACTGGCAGCATCGAAATGTCCTACTTCCTTGTAGATCCGCTTAGAATCACATGCTATGCATAGGCCGACATCTAGTGGTAGTCGTGGAATATTGCATGACTTGTTTTCAAAATTCAAAAAAAGGACTTCGACGGGGTGTGTTTGTAATACTATCTCTTGTGTGACGTGTACTGTACCCATGGTCCTTAATGCATCAAGATCCCTCAGATTGTTTTTTCTGCCATCATAGTCGTTCGCTATTTGCTGAGTTTCTTGACTAACACCATTTATTACAAAAAGTTATAAAACTATATTAGCCATTCGCGCCTTTGCTTCCTTATTGTTAAGATGACCATACTTCAGTGGATTTGGATGAACAGCTCTAGATCTGAACCTTCGACAGGAGATCATCGCCTCTCGACGTCCATTGGCTTCGGCCTACATCAGGGCCTGGCATGTTATAGTACGGAGAGTGGGGGTTGTCATATACTCTTTCACACAAAGAATGTCTTTTCTTTTTTCTCCCCTTTACATTTGTCGTTGTGCTGCCTTTTACACTAATAATGGAAAATAATCAATTTAATTGTTGCGCATCCTGCAATCGTAAATACCCTTGGATGGACATGCATTGTGTGTGCAATCATTGTCTCCCCAGAGATCACTCTGAGAAACACTGTACATTGTGTAAACTCTTTATACCTAAAACATTAAAGGACCAGCGTACTAAACGTTGGGCAGACTAAGCCATGCAGGCCGATGTGTCCATTGATGTCCCAACAGGCACCGGAGAGGAACAAGGCAGCATATAATGATGCCGAAGATGACATGGGTTATTCCGAATCCCTAGTGCCAGTCCCCACCTCCTATAAGCAGGCTGACGGCCCTGTGATGGAGATCACACTCAACGACAAAGGCAAACATGTCCATTGCAATAAGCACACAACCCGTAGCCGTAAGTCGACTAAATCATCGGACAAACACAGTGTCGAAAGAAAGCAGTAAAATCCTTTCAAGCTCGAAGAGTCCTTTGTCCTCTGGGCCTTCGTCTTCCCGATCGCTGCATGACAAACTCTCAAAACATACGCCGAGCAAAGTAAGCCAACAAAATCATTCCATTTGCGCACCGAAAAGAAAGCACCGAAACTTTCATGGTACGTCAAAACTTAGACAGCTACGTTTAAAACACGTTTCGGAAACGATTTTAAAGCCAACTACAAAATCAGCTGATCTTTCCACACCCGTTAATATCCCGTCAAAAGAAAACATTACATACCTTAAACACCTTCCTTAACAGAAGCTCTACATTCTCAGGGCATGGATCCCAAGGATCCTTTTCAGTTTAAAAATGTCCCCAGCTCTAATCAGTGGACTAGTGAAATGTTTGTTTCAAAGGACCATGAAAAGAATTTGATGCTTTGTTGACTTCATGGACAGGCACCCGGGCCAATTTACAGACCCACAGGAGGGAGAGGAATTTCCTGCTAAGAACAAAGGTTGCACTCAATTCACCCCCTGACACATCTTCAGCTCAAACAGTCCTTACACATGTTCAGGACAAATCAGAAGAAATATACGTCAGTGATAACCAACCACAACAAGGTGACCAATATTCACAAGATGGACAATTCACTCAGGATCAGTATTATGACTCAGACATTTACGTCTTACCATCACCCAAAGACCAAGACCAACCCATTGCAGATTCCCCTATAGATTACAAGCTACAATATAATGAGCTACTCATTAAGGCGGCAGAGCATTTTTAAATTGACACCCAAGAAGCCCTGTAGGACACAGACTTTGTGGATGACATTTTAGCTGTTAAAAGGTCAGTGTTACACTCACCTGCCTGCCACAGAGGCGTCGATCTGAACTGGACAGCTGCGGTGTCCACCAATGTGAAGTGTAGGGCCGAGATGACGGACTGGACTGGCCCACCTAGCTTTGTTTGCTTGGCCTGTAGAAATATTCTTCTGCAAATGGAGAAAGGAAATTAACCGCCCGTGGCGTTGAGCATAAATCCCCCCACCCCCGCTGTTCTCCCCACTGATCACCTTTGATGTCCCCTCTATTAGTCTCACCTGATGGTTTGAAAAGATGAGCTCTCCATCCTGCATAGAGCGCAGGGGCGCGTAGGTAACCAGTTGCTTCACTGGCTCGAAGCAACTGGTGAGTTCCAGAATAATATTGACTCCGATATTCCCGGCAAGACGCTGTAAGTATGTAGTTCATAAGAGTTGAAATGCCTGACTTTCACTCTTGTCCGATTCCTTGCTTGTTGCAGCTTCACCCTACTGAAGAGTTCCTTGTGGCAACCGGTGATATTCTGGTAAGGATTTGTATTATCCAACACAGTTTGATAAAATAATGTCAATATGTAACCTGTTGCTTTCTCCCTTATTCAGGCGCTGTGAGAAAGTATGAAGTCTCGGGGAATAATGCCTCCAGCGGTAAAATCAGGTAAGGAGGGTTCCCTTTTGTTAGTCCCTTTGTTTCACCTTGCTGTCCTTTTGTTTCCCCATAGGGGCCGGGGTTCGGCTAAGATGCAGTGGAAGCTGCGCCGACCCGTGAAGAGGAATAGTACCCCCGGTGGTAAAATCAGGTAAGTCTATGGGGGGGTATTCCTCTGTGTATTCCCTTGGTTAACCTTGCTGTTTTTGTCTTCTCCTTAGGTGCCGAAGTGCGGCGGGAACATGAAGGAGGATGCAGTGGAATGTGAATATGCTGCGAAGGCCGGTGAGTTCAGCGCGGCGCTGCAGCAGGCGAGGCAACGCGCATAAAATAACTTCTTTCTTCCAGCTCGAAGGCACGATGGATCGGGAATTCAGGTAAGGATCAAAGGTATTGCTCTTGTTCTAACCTTTTCTCCTTCTTTCTCCCTTTTTCTAGGAGCTCCAAACTCGAGGCAGGCGTGGCAGAAGACTGGATGCAGACTTGCAGGCACGGTGAGCGTTACGCTGCTGGATGCAGAATAACGCGAAGCGTGTGCTGCTCTTCGGGCGTGGTTTAAATAGCACAGTATAGTTTAGTAAGTATTCCTCCCCAGCCCCACCCGAGTAAAAAATAGTCCCTAGGTAAAATAGTCCCTTCCAAGCCTCTTTTGGCTTGGAGCTCTGCAACATGGTCTGCATCAGGTAAGTTTGCAGCATGGTCTGCATCAGGTAAGTTTTAATCTATGAGCCAGGACTGACTCTCCATATGAGCCTGGCACCATAGGCGCCAGGACTGCACCCAAATAGCCCCTAGCAGGGGTTGTTGGGCTTGCTTGGGGTAACTTGATGCCTGCTCACAGGGTTGCTGGACTTGATCAGGGTCCCCGGGGGTAGGCATCATGACAGTCAGTCACACAGTTTATAGGTTTACTTCAATCAGTACAGAGACATATTTAACTATCTTTGATAACTCCATCATTAACTAGCGCCATAAACCCTAGAATCGAGAAAACCTTTAGACCTGCTCCTACAGATATATTAGGGGCCAATTTAAACCACATTTCTTGGTTGTAATGACCACAAGAAAGAGAGCAGATACCCCAATGGCATCTGCAGAGGCACCCACTGGAAAAGACAGTAAAAAACTATATACAATAGGCAGAAGAGTGGCTACGTCAGCAGCATACCAGACACACATTGCAAACAATAGCACCTTATTGGCAAGCTATAACTACCACCTATTGGACACTTTCCAACAACAACTTGATACAGTTGCTGAGCCTTTAAAATCCCAGATTTTAAAATCAGTGTCTGAAGGCAAACAAGTTGCTAACAACAGTCTCAAAAACAATTCAGACAATGCAGGCTGCATTATTTCAGAAAAGTTCGCTTTTAAAACGATACTCTTGGCTACGCCAATTGGGGTCCAAACTAGAAACACAGCTTACCTTGCTAAATATGCCCATTGAGCCCAACGTTCTTTTCGGAAAAGCAGTTGATGATGCACTCAAAACTGCAAAAGAGGAACATGAGACCCTAAAAATGTTAGGTCAAATATTAAACAAACCCTAGATGACTGGCTCATAACAGGAGAAACCCCACAGATGTGTCTAAAGAACACTGAAGCAACAATCAATCTATTGTTCCAATTGGGGTTCTCAATCAATGAGAAAAAGTCAAGAATCATCCCCAGTCACATAAAACAATCCTGGGAGCGCTAATAAAACGCAAGAGGGCTTAGTTTGTCCCTCCAACAAGAGAGTCCAAACCATGCTGTTCCAAGTTCAAATTATGTGGCCGGTCATCAGATAACCATGCGCAAGGCAATGGGCCTGCACGGGAGGTTGGCTTCTTGCATATACCTAGTCCCACACGCATGTCTGCGCATGCTTCCAGTGCAAGAGTGGCTAGCCAAACAATGATCTTAGACAAGTGGTCAGGGAGATGATCTAGTGGTTGTTTTGCAGCCCTTCGTAAAGGCCAAAGTACTAGTTTTCCCAAAACAAAACGTTAAAAAGGAAACCCTTCCGCAACCCACTAGTGAAGGCCACTTTCACAACGGACGCCTCACTCTCAGGATGGGGGAGCATTGCCGTCATCACACTGCACACAACATGTGGACACAATCAACTGCAAAGAATCACATCAACCTACTAGAATTGCTAGCAGTACTCAAAGCCCTACAAGCATTTCTCCATCACTTGGCAGGACAAACAGTTCTAGTCCTCACAGACAGTACCACTGCCAAGTTCTATCTCAACATACAGGGTGGGACACACTCTCTAAGAATGTCCAGGTTAGCCCAAAAGATTTCGAAATGGGCTCTCAAACGCAAAATTTTCCCATTGTTGCAACACGTTCCAGGGGAACACAATTCAATAGCAGACACTTTAATTAGAAATCTCCAGCTTCCTGTAGAACACGAGTGGCAAATTCACACATATACTTTACACCATATCTTCGCCCAATTGGGGCATCCACATCTAGATCTGTTTGCAACCCAGCAAAATGCAAAATGCCTAGACTTTGCATCCAGGTTTCCCCATCCAAAGTCCAAGGGGAACGCCCTGTGGATGACCTGGTCAGGGAAATTTGCTTACGCTTTTCCACGGACACCTCTAGTCAACAAGATAATCCACAAGATGCATCAAGAACAAGGCACTTTAATACTAATAGCTCCAATGTGGGCTGAACAACCATAGTTTCCTTACCTACTCAAACAGTTGATGTGCAAAGCAATAAAACATCTGTGACCATACGACATGCTGTCCCAGCACAAGGGGACAACATTCCATCCATACCCTCAAACTCTGAACTTAGCAGTCTAGCTTCTGAAGTCCACAAAAGGTGTATGGACATCTTAAAGGAGGCATACAAACTTAATACAAGACACTGCTGTTTTAACAAATGGAAAAGATTTGTCATTTGGTGCAGATCACGCAACATCTGTCCAATTGACTGTTCCCCTTCACATAAAGTACACGATATGCTTTACTTTCTAGACTCAGGTCTAGTCTTCAATTCCCTCAAAGTGCATTTAGCAGCACACTCTGCTTATACTACATCACAAAGCAAAGTACAGTGGTGGAAAGTTCCAGTAATGAAAGCTTTCATGGAAGGAGTAAAAAGGTTATACCTCCTGGGTGGGACCTAAATGTTGTGCTCACAAAACTGAAGAGTCCACCTTTTGAACCAATGCACAAGGCTAGTCTAAGACATTTAACTTATAAGACAGCTTTTCTTGTAGCAATGACGTCAATAAGAATGGTCAGTGAGGTACAGGCCCTCTCAGTTCAAGATCCCTTAATTACTATTCACAAAGACAAAATGTTTCTCATGACCCATGCTCATTTTCTTTCACCTACATTCATCTCCATGTTCCATGTTAAACAATCCACTGAACTTTCAGCTTTTTTCCAAAACCAAACAAATTCAGCAGAAAGAAGCCTCCATACTCTAGATGTAAGTAGAGCAGTCATGTACTACCTAAAAAAACTAAACCACTATGGAAAACAGATCGGGTCTTTCTTTCCATAGCAGCAGGTAGAGAAGGAGATTATGGCTCCAAGTCTGCGATCTCAAAATGGATAGTCAAATACATCCAAGTTTGCTGCTCACTATCTAAAAAATCCTTACCTTTCACACTGCGAGCCCACTCTAATCGAGGCATAGGGACTACTCTGGCTTCCATTGCAAATGGTCCTTTATAAGCCATTTGCAAAGCGGCTACTTGGAGTTCCATTCACACATTTATACAACACTACGGCTTAGATACACACTCTAAAGCGATTCACAGGTGGGTCAAGCAGTATTAAGACATCTATTTGCTGTTGTACCTTTAAACAAAACACCTCCTTATCCAGGTACTGCTCGCTAATCTATGCATAGCATGTGATTGTAAGCAGATCCACAAGCCTCAGAAGGCATACATTATGTACCGTAATCATACTTCGGATGCTTGTATCTGCTTAGATTCACACTTTGTACTTTGACTTTCTCATACTCACCCGAACACTTCATGGTCCCTCATGTCAGAAACAAAACAATCGGCAGGACCTCGACACATGAACGACCATGGGTACAGTACATGTCACACAAGGGATAATATTACAAATACGCCCAGTCGATGTCCCTTTTTGAATTTTGAAAACAAGTCATGCAATACTCTGCGACTACCACTAGATATTGACCTATGCATAGCATGTGATTCTAAGCAGATCCACAAGGGAGTAGGACATTTCAGCGTTATGAAGTCGATCCCAGAATTTGCCTGCTGTGGGGTCCAGTCACCCGTGTATGGATGGTAACTGTCCTACCTTGTTCCTTCCCGTGGGTGCAGGCACGCAGTGTGTTTTAACTTTACCTGCCTTATGCAGTGGCCTCTATCCGCCCCACTGGGGGATCTGGGGCCAGACAGCCTGCTCCTCACCTTGCCCAGTTTTTGTGGTGCCAGGCTCACCCACCTGGTCCCACGTATTATGCCGTTGGGGGCAGTTGCCGGGCAGTAGGATGCCTACCGCAACTCTACCAGGTATCCTCCCCTCCACAGGGCTCTCCTCCGGGCCGCCGTCTCATTTGATGCGCCAGACCGCGGGGCTCACAAAGCATACAGTCTGCCGCCTGGTGATTATGCACAGGTTGGGTGACCCTTCCTCCAGCGATCTGATCCACATCAGCCCCAAGAGGAGGGGCCGCCCGCATGCCGCCTTTCAATGTTGCGTTTGCTGTCGTGCCTACAGCCGGTGATTCTCTGCTCAAGATGGCACCTCCCGCCATGCTCACACAGAACAAACAATCCCACTCAGGCTTCCCGGCACCGATTATCTTTGCTATTGAAGTGAGCTGTGGTCGCACTCCTCCTCCACCAGTTTATGTGAAGATCTGCACGTAATTCACCGGGGAACTAGGACAAATGTTGCAGGATGCCGGCGGCCGCTTAGGAGCAAAAGAGGCTCCCGCCCTCAACCGCGTGTTGCGCAACAGCACCCCCAACACCGTTATATGTTAATGAACCATTAATTAAGAAACAATGAATACTGTTTGCTTGTCTTATATGACCACCCCATATAAATCAGACCCGAAATATATACCTAATCCAAACATAGAAATTGCGAAAAGGCCAGCTATTCAATGCATAACACAGGTATATCTGGAGCAAAACACTGTTATGAGAGAGTATTCTCGGAAGCGAGAATGTTGCTTGTTATAAATTGAATGGTTGGACCCGTGTACATCCATTGCAAAGTAGAAAAGAGGGGGGGGGGAGATTTTGTGCAACTAATACATAGCAGCGTTTTCTATTTTGTGTCTATCGCAGAAGTAGATCAGTTGCTCAAGGTGCAGCTGCATGTATTTATTCAGAATACAGACATGGTGTGAGACAGGGTGCGTGACTGGTTTTGCCACCTTAATCATTTACTGTACATGGGTGGGGGTGCGGTCTGGGGGTGCTTTACGAACATCAGACAGATGCACCCTGTATCGCAGCAATATCGCAGCTCTCTGACCTTAACCACAAGGGGAGTAGCAAAGACGAGCTCAAAGGGGCCGTTATATCTAGGCTCACTCCACCGGCGGAAAGAGTTGCTTATGTACACAAGGTCTCTTTCGAATAGCAGGAGAGGAGGTGACATTGCTGGAGCACCAGATGCAGCACTGGACAGGTCTTCGGTCCTTGGTGGGGCTATCTGTTGAGAGATACATTTTTGTGATCGTCCGCCTCCCCCCCTCGGCCCCTTCCTTACCTGCCGGGTTGGATCCTCAGCGCTCACGCGGGCTACGGATCTCTTCCGCTCGGCCTCCGGCGGCACTTCGCCACTTGTGGCGTCCTTGGCGCCTCTGTCCTCGCCTGTCCTGGGGCTTGCCTTGCCGTTTGCGGGCATACAGTGGTGCCCACCGACGATACGGGCACTCCAGGAATCCAGCGCCCCGCAGCAGGGGGTCACGTGAATCGATTAGCGGTCACCTGACCCGGACGATTTGTACAAATCGGTCACGTGACTAGGTGGGCAGTCACATGACCCGGAAGAGACGCTTAAAAAGAGCGTTGGTCCGTATTCTCATTGCTTCTCAGCTGTTTTTGCTGGCGAGTCGCTATCTGGACCTTTTCTTGTTGGATCTATGGTATTTGGACCTTGTTTTTCTGCTTCCCTGGATTGTTTTAGATTTTCCCACTGAACCTGGTATACTGGAACTGTGCTGACCACTGGACTGCATAATTGGACTGCTACCTGGATTATCTTTTGGATTTGTTTGTTTTGGACATTCTTGGAACTTCAAGATTTAAGTATTCAGCCCCACCTTTACCACCTTGATTACCAACATCCTGCCCTCCATTCCTTCAGACAAGAGCAGTTAGGTTCCACGCTAGCACCTGTTATCCTTGGGGTAGGTGTTTACCATTTTTCCTCTTCACCATTAGTCATTGCAGTGTTCTGAGACTTGCATTCTAATTTTGCTTTTCTTTTCAGCCACCCGGGGACCCGGTGCTTCCTGCTCCTGCCTATCTCCTGTGGCCCCAATAACTGGTCAGCGAGTAATTTTACTCATCTCTGACTGGTGCTTGGGGACGGAGGCATTATAATCTTCGTGGACCTCAAGTCGTAACATTTTGCTAGAGCAACCAGATAGATTTTAAATTCATCAACCAACATGGACACAGCCCTATGCGCATCAGATGCTCTTCTGAATGGGTAATAGGGGCATGTGCATCCGCCACCCCATTAACATCTCATGGGGCGACAAATGGTGATCCTTACAGAGCTGCGTGTGCATGATAACTAGTGAAAGGGGCAACCAATGCACCTAATTCTTTTTTTAAAGTGGTGAAGAGCTAGGACAATTTATCCTTAAATACCCTGTTAATCCTCTCCACAATTCCGTTGGCCTGCTTGTGGTAAATTGTGCACATAGGATGCTTGATGCCCAGTAATGCTGTTATCTTTTGGAAGAGCTCATTGAAAAAAGGAAAAAACCTCTCTGACCAAAAAATGTGGGCGCACATTTCGCATCTGGATGTGCACAAGGACTGGCCAATGGCCACCGTGTAAAGGGACACAGAACCACTATTAGATAACGGGATTAATTACACCTTTCTTCTGTGTCCACGTAGTCTATGTGCAATTTGTGGAACAGCTCAATAGGGTAGGGCAGGGTACCTCAGATTGTCCTTAGAGTAAGACCAGTGCTGTAAGAGCTATGTAGTACAGTTAATAACCATTTTAGTTACTGCCTCCTGCACATTGGGGACAAACCAGTCCTCCTGTATATCCACAGCAATATGTTGTTTCAGCACTTTGGAAGGATGATGCAGCTGGTCAAATGCGACCATCAGCAGTTTGTGAGATAATAAATCTGTAGGGGACTGCTTGCATCCCCTTTTTAATCACAGATCTTTCTCCTCTTGCGTGGCCCGTCCCTGCAACTCAATCAGCTGAGCAATCGGTAAGGAATTATATGAGTCTGGCAGCTGCTTTCTGCCCTGCGCTACCACTGTGTACTCGGAAGCACTTGGCACCAGTAGATAGGCTGCTTGCTTAGCCGCCGTATCTGCGGCAGCATTACCAAGTGAGTCCTTGTCTGTGTCGTTAGTATGGGTGGTGATTTTCACCACCACCATTAAGGAGGGCTGCGACAGTACATCGATCAGGTTGTCTAACAGTGCTGCATGCTGTACCGAGGACAAATCTGTCCTCTTAAACCCTCTCCTCTTCCAACGTACAAGACCTGCGTGCACCATGGTGGTGACATAGGCCGAATCAGAATAGATGGTCAAGCGGCTCCCTTGAGATGCTAGAAGCACCTCGATAAGTGCTATTGGTTCTGCTGCTTAGGCCGAATAGTGCATGGGTAACCTTTTCTGCACCAATACCTCATATACCCCCCATCTACTAAGCGGACTACTGCTGCCCCAGTATGCCTTAAGCCCGTTCCCTGGCCAATAGTTGCTGACCCATTAACGAAAAGTACCCCCGCCCTTCGAGTGGGCTGTCCCTCGCTTCAGGGATGTCGTCTTCCTCACCTTCAAATGCCACACAATCATGTATCACAAGCTCTTCGTACGTGCACGGTTCTGTCAAAAAGGTATTGGGATTTACTGTTTTACACCTCGCTACATGTATGTTTGAGCTGGTCAATATGATCTCATATGTGGATGCCATCTGTGTAGTCAAAGTTGACTTGGATCATTCAATAATGGCAAATACTGCATGTTGTACATACAGTGTTACGGAGCACCCATTACAATTTGAGCTTTTCTTGATTGCAAATGCAGCTGCAGCAAGCACCTGTTCACATGGGAACTGGCATTGCATCACTGAATCTAGCACTCTGCTGTAATATGCTAATGATATGACAGTTTATTTATATAGCGCCTATACACAATGGAGGTCATTACGACCCAGGCGGTAAGTACACCAACTTTACCACCATGCCATGGTGGATGGCGGATTTACCGCCCCATTCCAAGGTGAGTGGGGCGGTAAATCCCCATTTCCCATTTACCCTTCCCCATTCCCATTTTTGCCCCATAGGGCATAATGGGAGTGGGGAAGGCGCTAATTACGGCACCGTAAATTACGGTGCCGTAATTAGCACCAAGGCGGTTTAGCGCCATGGATTTTAACGCCTGCTAAAAGCAGCTATTAAAATTGGAATCAGGCGTTAAGGGTTAACGATGGCGTTAACCCTTAGCGCCTGGGTCGTAATGACCTCCAATGTGTTTCAAAGCGCTTCACGGCAAGGGAGGGAACAAGGGAAAAATACAATGACATTCTTACAGGCCATGAACTACAAAAATGTGAAATGATTGATCATGCTCGGCCTGGCGACATTGCAGATAGAGCAAGTGCAAAGACACAGATAGGAAGGAATGAGAAACAGACAGGCGACTACCGCACTAGGCCTGATGACATTTCTGGTAGAGCCGGAATTTTACAAGAGGAGAGGGAGAAGGGATGGGAAGGAGGGAGAGGAACAAAACAAGCGACTATCGTACTAGGCCTGACGACATTTCAGATAGTGCTGGAAGGGGGGGGGAGAACAAGTATGGGAGGGGGAGGAGACAAACGTTGCTATCATACTAAGTCAAAGGACAATTCTGATAGAATAAGTGCATAGAAAAGAAAGGGAGGGATGGAGGGAGAAGGGAAAGGAGGAGAGAACAGAGAATAAACAGTGAAAAAGAGTAGAGAAGCAGAGGGGAGCGTGAATACAGTTACAGAGGTCAGTAAAACACATGGGGCCTCATTCCGAGGTTGGAGGTAGTCATGGCACTATTAGCGCCATGACTACCTCCAATACCGGTACCGAGTCCGCCCTCGTTCAATGGGGACTTAACGGTGTATTCCGACCTTTGCGGGACCGGTAAGTCCCCATTGAAAAAGCCATTCCCCATTCCCATTTCAGCCCCCATAGGGCTCAATGGGAAGGCGCTAATAACGGTACCGCAAATTGCGGTACCGTTATTAGCTCAAGTCCCTTAACGGGCCTTAAGGAAGAGACCTGCTAAGGGACCTTGGAATAGGGCGCAAAGGGATTACCCGCAGCGATGTCCTTAACAGGGCCTGGTATCCCTTTGCGCCCACCTCGTAATGAGGCCCATAATGTTGTAGGGAACAGAGAATGTTGGCAAGGAATCAAGAAGAGCACACCACCACCCAATGTGGCCCATTGTGCTATTCTGCGTAAGTACTGCAGTCATCAGTTGGCCATTTGAATGGGAAAACAGATAGAACTCTTGCGTGTAATCAGAGGTGACTTGCACGCGGGCAGAATAAATGACCTCTTTCAGGTCATTGAAGCTGGTGATCATGTCCTCTGTCCATGCAAGCTTGCAGTCATACTTTTGAGCCTCTTTGAGGCTGTGCAACAAGGACCTGGTGTAAGCCGCATTATCTAAAATATGGGCTCTGCAATAATTGCACAACCCTAGAAATGTTTGCATTTCCTTGACAGTCTTAGGCTGGGGACTACTGCGCACTGAAGCTGCGCGAATGAATATTATTTTCTTCCCATGGACAGATATTAATTGGCCCAGATAGTGCACTTTCTAGAGGCAATATTGCAGCTTAGACGTTGTCTACCGTGTAACCCTTGCATGCTAACAGCTGCAAAAGGGTGACAGAGTGCTTCCTGCATTGTTGCTCACTCTGACTACACACCAGCAAATCATAAACATACTGAATGATAGCACTGGGCACCTGAATGTTACCTAAATCAGCATGTTATATTTTTTTTTTGTTCTTTTATTTTGTGTATATAATTGAAACAATTTTTTAGCAAAAGAAAAATCACATCTTACGTAAAATCACATCTTACAATTATTTCAAAGAAAGTTCAGTTTAAGAAGTAAAACCCAATAAGTGAGAATGTTCTCCTCCCGAAGAGCTTTCTCACAGCCATCATACAGCAACCAATGGCTCAAGGAACTTGATCATGGTGATCACATAGCTTGTCCTGTTCCCTGCGATCAGCGATGACCAACATTCCTCCATCTGCTATTTTTGGACGTCAGCGAAAAGGTGGCAGAAGTGAATAGTGTGTCTCTCTGTGAGTGCCGGGCAGCTGATGACCCAATGCTTTAATGATTCCACCACTGAAGCTACCTTGCAAAATCAATAATTGGGACTTTCTGAAATTCTACCGATGGCTCTGATTTCATTTGTGGGCTGTAGGTTCAGACGATTCCGCAGGATCTGATCTCTGAAATTTCAGACCTCATAGACGATGCATACATACTCCAGAACACAAGAAATGTCATCGTCTGCGGGGATCTAAACACCTCCTGCATTTTTAGTGTTTCAAGCTCCCATCAGGCGGCACACACCCCAGCTCGAAACACCAGAGCTGCAAAATGGAATTCACCTATGGTTGCAAAAGACATGCATATGCTTAACAGAAATACAACAGATGATATTGCCCCTCAGACGACATGGGAAAGTATGGATCAATGCTCAGTGATCGACTACATCTTTGTCTCTCAGCAGTTTCTCCCATTCATCTCATCATTCTGAGTGGTAAAAACTAAGGCCAGTGACCACCATATGCTGTGTATGGAATGGATGGGAGCACTGCCTAACACATGAAAAAGAATGCCTTTCAAAACGACCATTGACACGGGCAGCAGGAGACTAAAACTGACAAACAACAGCATCGCCCAACTCTCATCCGACCTTGCAGCAGGAGGACCGTCAGTGGAGTACACCCCCCTATTGGAACCATACTTCGCCACAGTCGGTAACAGACAAAGTTTATCCACCATCCATCTCCACGTCTACAATCAAGAACTGGTTGCACGAAGGAAGGCAGTAAGAAGGTTGGTTAGAATTGCAAAGCGCTACTGTTGCGTTTGGCACTGCATTGGTTGCAGACATTTGACCTCCGTACAGAGGGTTCTGAGCCGCCTGTGGTAGAGCATTAGGCGGCACGTGTGCCTGCATGTGTGGGGGTTTTGGTGTAAGCCTGGTGAATTTTATTGGGTATGGAGGTAGCCATTGCAGGTGGGAAAGAATATGGCTGTGGGAGAATAGGGGTGGATTGACTGTATGGGTTGTACTCCAACCCCTGCCTACTTCTACATTGCCTCACAAAATTCCCCCGATTCCCACAACTCCAACACTGCAAAAGTCCCATAGCCCCTCTGGGTCCCATCCCACCAAATCCCCCCTTTTCCACTTTGGTACCCTCCTCTTCCACGCTGCTGACCTCCTTGTTGGCATCCAGAGAACTGTGCTGAGGACCGGTGCCCCACTTCCCCTGACCCACGCCTGGCCAAAACGCTGCTATTCAGACATCTGTGCATGCTGCAGTCTGCTCTGCCGAGTCTGTCTGCGTATTTGCAGTTACTGCTCTTTCAACTGCTATTTTAGCATTTATTTTTCTGCACCAGCTTTGCTTCCTCAGCCTGCAGCCCCTGAGCAGTTTCCTTTTCTCACTCTCTTTAATCCTCTTGCAGTGGTGTATAATGACAGTCTGTATTTCTGCCCATCCCTTCACCTCTATGTCCACTATCTTCTTAAGTGCTTTTTGAACTTCCTTGGGCAACCCCCTTTTAATAAGGAAATAAAAAAGGAGGAACTGATCGGTCCCACTGGTCTCCCGTCTCCGCTCTCCACATTATTTCCTGCACTTTTAAAATGTACTATGCAGGGTCTTCATCGTGCCCCATGATGTACTACATTATGGACTGCAAGTCTGTTGTGTAAGAGTATGCATGCCGCAGTGTGTCCCACATGTGTGCTCTGATATTGTTGAAGGGTGCCCCATCATGCGCATCATCATCTAACTTCACTCCTGGATACCCCGCCTTAACCCACTCATCCCCAGCCTGTTCTCCCACAATTGCAACAAACATTTTATGTCTCTCACTGTGAAAGGGATCCCTGATGTCTGCTTCTCAAATCCATATATCCACTTCCTGGCCCCGGCAGTTTGGGGTGGGGGTATTATTATCACATTAGTCTTGTCCACCTGAGCCCAGGTCACATAATGCGCCCTCCCCGGGCATTTATGCAATAATGGCAGCTACGTACCCACACATCGCCTTGCTCTCCGTTTATCACTTCCCTTGTTCTTCTCCACTGCCACCTGTCCAAATCTGCTCCTCAGTCGCGATCCCCACAAGCTCTCTCCTCTTGATGAAACTTCTGGTGCCTCGTGGGCACCCCCTTCCTCATCCTCGAATTCATCCACGGTGTCCCATTCTCCTTCCTGCAAATCTCTATTTGCGTCCCTGTCTAAACTCACTGTCCCGTAATCCACACTCTCTGCCCCTCGATCGCCATCATTCCCCTTCTCAACATGTACATTCTTTATTACAGTGCTGTTCAACCTTAACAGAATGTCTCCTGCCCTCCACTCGTTCAACCCAGAACCCTGTTTGCTTTTGCCCTCCTTCACTGCCCTCAAGTGGGACAACTTCTCTTGTGTTGCCTCCAATGCTTCTTCTAACTCCTTCTGTGATCTGTGACTTGTTACCTTGCGTTATGGTCACGTTATGAGGTGGGTGATGTGGGGGTGGTGCTGTGGCGGAGGAAGCCACGTATGTCAGGTTGGTGTAACCTGTAGGGGGATGACTGTGTATCATCCAGGGCAGTTGGCTGATCTGTTCTTGGGGTCGACAGGCTACTCTCCTGGGTTCTGGGTTCTTCACTGTCCTCAGTATCATCTACCATCTTCCACAGATGTTCTCTTCTAGAGTTTTTAACCTTCGTATTCAGCTCTTACATATGTGCTCATATGCTCCAATATCTCTCTGTTATTAGTACCCTGCTCTAGCTAGGGGCAGGACATTTCCCCTTGTGTCTCGGCCACCCACTGTTTATGATATTTCTCTGTCTTACCCTTGTACAATGGCAATGCACTATACATGTGCTCCAATGGAGTCATTAACCCCATACCGACAATTGTATTTGCAAAAAGCTTTTTAGTTGTATGCCGCACACAATGCTATTAGAAATGTCACTACCAGTCCTCTGTCCCCACGTCCCTGTAGCCCCCTATTTGCACCCTCACTCCTGCACACACATGCCCCCACTCTGCATGCCCAACACCCACACCACTTCCGCAGGTCCTCCCTTGGCCTCCACCTACTACACAATAATATTTCAACACAACAAAACAACAAACTAAAACAATAAGCCAAAATAATAACCACTACCTTGTCTCCTTCCCCCACCCAGAAGATATTGGGCACAGGAATTCGTGCTCTCTAATTAGAGGGAGCTCCTTCTTTGGTATGCCCTTATCACAATAAAAACGTGGCACCACCTTCTCCCCTTACTCGGGAAGGATGCCACACTCCTTCAAAATGCAAAAGACTTGCCAAGTGGCCGTTCACACTCTCCCTTCTCACACACATACTACATTTACCCATTCACTCCTGTTCCCTGTTGTTGTTACTCGCAAGAGCTGTACTTACATATGCGTGTTCACCCAAGCTCCTCTGTCACATGATCCCAATAATAGCCTGCAACGCCCTGCTTCAAAGAGCAGACAGAAATGTTAAAACAGCTCCTGTACTCCACTGCGGGTTAGGACTGGTCACGGCAGGTAGGCGCGGCCCCTCCAGAGATGCGGCCTGGAAACCTCTGTCTTTGCAGGGGCTGCTGGGATCATGTCATGGTCACCAAAAATTGACCCACTAGGGAAAAAGGCTGAGCACACCACTTGCAAGGAAGACAAAGTTTATTTCCACAAAAATAGAGATCCACCATCAAAGCAAGCACTCTGCTGCAGTGGAACCTTCTGGTAAAATCAGCATGAGCAATACTTTAAAAAAAGGCATACAGCATCATCAATGACATAGTTACAGTACAACTTTGAGTGTCTGGTTGGTGCAACCGTAAACATAGGCTACCTGCTCCATAAGGGATACCAGACCATTGGTCCCAGCCCTGTCTGTCCATCTTCTTCCATGTGGGCTTTTCTTTTATGTCATCAGGCAGGAGGCTACAATTAGTTGCTCGTTAGGTGAAGAAAAACAATACAATCTTTATCTCTAAGTTAGTGTGCACCGGGTAATGCAGACATGGGCTAAGAGGATACTTCTAGGTCACACTAACTCGAATCCAGACACGTCTGCGCCCTTCCAAAACTTTCCACCCTCGTTTTTTTGTTCTTCCCCTCCCGGACCTCGCAGCCCAAATCACATGACCCATGGTGAAGGCTGCCTGTCCCGGCTTTCTGATCTTTTCTGATCGATTTGGGGGTGTGGGGGTCTAACAGCTTTATGGTCGCGGGTCTGGGACCGACTGGTACCTTGGAGTGCTGGGATCTTGGGGAGCTGGCCGCTATTACTTAGGGCTGCAATGGGGGACAGTTGGAGGCTAGTGCCCTCCTTCACGTGGAATCAATTATCACAGAGAGCTCTCAACCCCCTTGAAGCCTTGTAGAGTGCATTCTTCCTTGGACACGAAATTCTGGCAACATGAGACACGGAACGGTCTATGAATCTCTGCAGCTCTGGCCTTTCTCATCATTACCCATCATTCAACCTATTTTTTACGTATTCCCATGTTTGCGACCTAGGACTGCAGCCCTGGCTGTTTTGCAGCGTTAGGCCTCAATTTCAATATGGCTGCTTTTACTCAAGATGGTGTCTGATTCCCAGTATGTTCGAAACCCACAACATGCGCTACCCTCCCCTCAAAATAGCCCCTGCTGCCACCCCCTGTGCACTCCTCAAGCCCCTATCGTACACTTCCAGGTCTTTGCCTCTTTTTGAAACCGCTTGGGGGTCTGTGAGGATGCCCCCTCCCTTCCACACAGGCTGTACCAGTTTTATTTTGCTCTTGGACAGAAGGTGACAGACTTGCTACAGGAGACTGGGGTCCGGATACAAGCGGGTTGGTCTCTAGCCCGTGGTCTAGAGGATGCTGGAGGAATGGGAGGCAATAACCCTGTTTGATGACCTGTAAGGCGTAAGTGTCGGAAGTGGCCCTTGACCACTCTGGGCGGAACAGGGGAAAAACTACCCCACCCCAGCACCATTTAGTGGCATAGACCTTCATTGAGGTTTTGTGCACTGGGGAAGGCGTCAACAGACACCCCACCTCTCTTGGCTCCCCTACCTCTACCTTGGGGGAAATGCCTGCCCTGGAGTCCATCTGGGGCAGACTGACCAAAGCCCCTGGTGGCATAGGTGGTGGAGGAACAAAAACCCCTTCCTCGAGATGCCGACTGTGAGGGCTGTTGCACAGCAAGCCTTAAGAACTTAACCATTACTTGTGATCATTGTTCCTTCTAAAAAGGCGTCATTAGCCTGAGTTCCAAAGATGTTTGGCCATCGAAAGGCATGCCTAACAGCTTGGCTTGAACATCACCTGCAAAACGTGACGTCCTCAGCCAGGAGTGGCACCTGACCACCATGCTCCACAGCGTCTAGACAGGATTGTAACATCTAGCATGCCGCCTACTTGCCATCAGTGACCAGGGACATGAAACGGCCCCTTATTTCTCCTTCCGGGACAAAATCAGCAGCATTGGCTACAACTGCCCAAAGGAGAATTTTGCCATGGTGCAAGAGGCATTCATGGCACGCAGTGTAAGACTGCCTGGTGCAACAATCTTCTTACCCCATGTGTTACACCTCATACTTTCCCTGTCCGGTGACAGGGATGGAAAGGTAGAAGTCTTCAGGCTAGCTGTCGTGGCCTGAACTTCCAAACTCTTGTGTGAAGCATGGGAGGAGAGAAAGGCCAGGTCCAATAGGGCTGGACAGTGTTTCTTTGCCAGTTCCCTATCTGCTGCAAGAACAGAGGCAGGTTTCTCCCACATCTGCAGGGAGCATCACCCAGTATGTCACGTAGCTCGTACTGAACATTTGACCTGGACAGTGCTGACAACCCTAGAGTACTGGTCACCTTATCCATCAAGCACTGCAATGCCACTATAGGCTTACCTGGAGCGGGAGCTAGCAGGATGTCCATCTCCAGGGAGGTGTCAAGACCACTGGTGACCTGGAGGTTCTAGCCCAAAGGGAACCTTGTCACCTTCCTCAACATAGATGTTGTATATCCTTGACATGAAGGCGCCCATATGGGTTGGGGCATATTCCCACTGAGCCATGGCATCAACACTGATTGGCTCCAACAACTTCAAGTGGAAGTTCTCCCATTCCTCCGTTGAGGAGGATTGGGTGGGAAAATGTACCAGCGCCAGACACTCAGGAGAACCCCTCTTCTTTGAAGAGGAAGAGGAATGCTGGTATGAGGATTCACTTGGAGAGTGGGACCTCTTCCGATGTTTCTTCTTCTTATCCTTTTCCTTGCATGGAGTAACCCCTACTTCATAGTACTGATCCGCGCTGTACAACCTCGAACAAGACCACAGCACCTCCGCCCCTTGCCCTGTGAAGAGTTTCGGCGCCTGCTTCTGAAGGACCTTCGGGTGCATGTACTGGCATGATCCACAATCCTGTGTGTTGTGGTCCTCGCCCAAGCAATATAGACAAATCCGGTGAGTATCCACGACTGACATCTGCAGTCCGCACTTGGCTTGAATCCTGAGGCCTTAGACGGAGCAGGCATGGTGTAGATAAAAAAAGTTAGCTCGATGAGTGTGTTTCTGATTAGCGAACAGAGTGCACAGGAAAAAGGAACTGAGGTCACAAAGCGCAGTGCCACTATATATACTGGCCCCGATGTCATATCCGACGCAGGATGAATAGAGGGATTGGGCGAAGCCGACGTGGAGCTGCACTGTGCCCCATGGGAGCGGGAAGATTTCCAGAGAACAGCTGCGATAGGATAGGGATATCATAGATGAGGAATCCGTGAGAGGAAAGAATATATTAGAACACCTTAACGCTCTCTTAACTAAGGTTTTTTCAATGAATTTCAAGGGGTTTTCTCTAGTATTTCTTCGGTGCTGACTGTCCATGTAGCACCAATGATTTTCTTTTTAACATATCTTCATTAGATTGTATACAGAGATCCAAAACAAGAACAAATCCTACAATCTTGATTGGTAAGTATTCCCCTCCTTCCTCCCGCAACCCTCCTTCCCAGGAATTCCATAGTATGTTAATCGTGTTGGTTTTGGATTGAACGTGTCACAGTTTAAGTCCAGGAGTCGTAGTCTCTAAGGGCACCATTGTTGTACAGAGTCCCCATTCAAAAAGTCCATGACCTTGGCCCACTCTCTCCTATAAGTCAACAGATCATCTTGTAGTGTATAGGTTGACCATTCCAGTGCCACGAAGTCCCAGATCTTCCTCACCCAATCATGGAAGTTTGGGACTGTATCACTCCTCCAATCTTTGGCTATCAGTAGCCACACGGCCTTCAATAATATCCCCACCACTTTTTTTGTCCTCCTTCAAGACCTGGTCCTGATCTGAGGGCCACATCATTAGTAACCAAAATGGGATGTCTGCTGGAGTCAGGAATCCCAATACCTTTGTTAGTGAGCTCCTTATTTTAATTCAGAACTGCTTGATCTTGGGGCAATCCCATCATATATGTACCCAATTCATCATCTCTCCGCACCCCCTCGAGCAGCCCTGGTGAATTGCACTATTCATGGCATGTAGCCTTGCAGGAGTGTAGAGCCATTGCATCATCACTTTATACCAGACCTCCCTGATTTGTATCGCCCTGGCTATCTTGGGTACGTTGTTCCATAGGCCCTCCCATTGTGTTCTCATTACATACCCCGTGAATATGTTTTCCCATTTAGTTAGATATTGTATTGACTCATTTGGTGTGGCTGTCATTATTTTGTCGAGTGATCAGATAAGATGCTTCAAGCCTGGGTTAGTTGAGAGAAATGTTTTAAATAGGGTGAAGCCCCTGGTTGCTGCCTTTTGAGAGCTGGATTGGTCACCCAATGTCCCATTTGATTGTACCTATGTCTATCTGATTCCGCCAATCCCAACATCTCCTTACTGGCTATGAAAGAGCGTGGAGCGAGGCCATCAGAAAGGTCTCTCATTCACATGCACCCTGCTCTTTCCCAGGTTGTGAATGCACAACTCTCTAGTCCCGGGGTGAATTGTGGGTTGTGACATTGGCGTGAATGTAGAGGGGCATGTTCTTCTCCCTCGCTTACTCGCCAGTTCATCCCAGACTGCCCGCAACAGCTTCGTTATTTGACTGCTTTGCATATTGGGGGGCCTGTCCTCTTTTAGTAGTCATAATACTTCCTTTAATGGGGATCCCACCACTGCTCTGGCCATTGGCGCCCAATTCTTCTCTGGGGCCTGAGTGAACCCTTCCCTTATTAATCTTAATTGAGCTACCAGATTGTATACCTTGAAGCCAGGATATGATAAACTTCCTCTGTTCGGTTCCATGTGATAATGTCCCTGCAAAAATGTTGTCTGACAAAAATGGCTGTAGTTTGCAGTGACATTATCACATTGAACATACGGGGGACACCCGTGCATCCCCCAAAACCTTTTCTTTTCAATGGGAGCGAGGGACACCCCCGCAACTCCCGCTGCCCTTGCCCCATATATATGGTCACCATATATAAAGTCATCACTGCCTTTTCCCGGCGACCATATGTACACTGACCATATATATATGGGTAAAATATTACCAGATACCCTCTGTTCCTCGTCAGTGTCAGGTCCTCTTGGGACACCCTCGGTTCTGAATCGAGTGGAAAGGTCCAGCAGTACTTTATATCTCTCCGGGTGAGGTCTGTAAGGACAGGTATAGCATTTTGCCAAAATATAATAACATATTGTTTTACTGCTAGCAGACAATAGCATTTTTCCAATATGTAATATAGCATATTTTTTTTTTCTCCATTTGCCAGTATAATATAGCATTGTTGGTAGTATTCAAAGAAAGTACAGGATTTACAACACAGCAAAGCCCAATTTGAAACTGAAAATAATGAAATGCACGCATAGAAAAGGCTTAGCGTGCTGCCAGGTCAAATAATGAAGTGCACCTTTTTTGTTTTTGATGCTTCATGCATGAAAACTACATTGGAATATACATAACTGACTAACATTATTTAACATTACTAAAATAGTAATTCTAACTTATATAACATTAAAATGTAGTCTTCTATGCAAAATGAGGTGAAATCCCTGTTTTGGTGGCACTGCTGAAATTCATTTTTAAATGCACACTGGCGTTTTCTTCAGCTTGTGGAGAGCAGAAAGAATGCAAATAGCAGGAAACAGATTGAAACAGTAACAGGGGGGTCTAAAGCTTTCTTTGTTCTGAAAATGAGGGCTGATACAGAACACACATTTTTACTATGATTGGTTGAAAATGTAGGCAGACAAGCTACGCCAATAAGAGGACGGATAGGAGATTTCTTGGTAATAAGAAATGGGGAGAGGAGTTAGTTCAGGCTGGGCTGAGAAGACTGACGGAGTTCAAAGGGCTAGAGCACTAGCTATGGGACATTGATAAGCTGGCGCTCCCCACTCAAGATTACACAAGCCTGCTGAAGAATTTCGCGCTGACACTGGGTCTGCATTTGAGAATACAATGAGGTTGTGCGGAGTACTTCAAAGAAAGGGCGACCTTGGTAAGACAATTACAAGTGAGGACCAGATAAGAATGCCGTATGTTTGGCTAAGATTTATTACAGTGTAGAAAGGTTAGGAAATCATTGCATGTTTATTTAGCATTATTTTCAGAATGTGGGAACATTAATCTATGTTTAAAAGAAAAGATCTGCTTGTTCTGTTGTGTTCTCTTGTATTGCAGATGTTGCTGCAATTAACCCATGATAAGACTTAATGACATGTAAACAAGATTCAATATAATAAGTATTTATAAAAATCAATGGGATTTTGTGTCATTCATGCATCTGTGAATTATTTTACATAGGTGATGTATAAAGGGGAGGCTCATATCAGTGCAGTAGAGCATTTGCCAGTTTACCAATGTAAGTAAAATAGCAAACAAGAAAAGCTAGCAATAAACAGTTATAAAGCAGAGGTTAGTGTGCGATATGATTAATGTTTCCTTCATTGCATGCTGATGGAAAAGTGTCTGATCTTATGGCACATAGATTACTGGAGGTAAATAAGCCAGTAATGTCTTATGGCACATAGATTACTGGATGTATATAAGCCAGTGATACCAGCCACAAACTATAGATGGCGCTGTAAATAAAATCATTGGGTTCTGATAAAGTGCATAGGTCTGAAGCTCTCTACAGACAACTAGGAGGTATTCTAATAGAAAGGAAAGGTTTGTTATATGATGGGGTTATAGTATAAAAAGAAAACCATGCTCACCACTATACCACAGGTATAAATACCGCAAAACAAGATACCACTAAAATTACCACCAATATAAGCTAACAAGGTATGGTCACTGAAATAGCGTGATACCAAACCCAATATAAATGCAAGACTAATTTACCGCCAAATTACCGCCAATATTTTACTGTAAGAAAATTCCACCAAATGCCGAATTTACCCCAATAAAACGAAATCTCTTACAAATAATGGTGCCTTGGCCGGGAAAGTGACTGGAGAGCACCTACTGGGTGTGGCAAGTGTGTCTAACACTACCATACATTCATTAAAGGGAAACCATTTCATGAGAGCAGTGTGACAGAAAGTGAATTTCAGAATGTCTCAAATGAAGGCCACATTCCCAGAGTTAGTGCAATATCTGGAGGCAAAATTATATGCACATGGAACATGGTCATCAAATAACGCCTCAGAGTGGCATGACCGTATACATGGGGAAGTGCAGAAAGAACCATTGGACAACATTTTTGCAGAAGGTAGCATAATCCAGGTCTGTCTTTTGAGATGATTAAATTCTGCTGATAAACATGCAGAGAAAGATTGTCTGATACGGCTATGTGCCAAGACATGGTTCATTTTAAATAGGTCTAGAAAATGATGCCAAGCTGATTAGTAGATTAAAAATTGAACTAGATGCAGCTAGTGAACAAGAGGAAAAGTTAAGAGCAGAACTGGAGGTATGTCAAAAGGACATGCAGTCAAAGTGTAAAGATCTCGACACTCAATTGTCCCAAAGAAAGAAACAGTTTGAGAATAGTGAGCAAGAATTAAAACACTTGAAAGGGTTGGTAGATCATACGAGACAAGATAAAGATGAGGTTATTTTGGAAATGCAGATTTTACAAAAAGAACATTTTGAAAAAGACAGTGATCTTCAAAATGCTGAACAAGAGATAGTTAAAATGTTTCAAGAAAGACAAACGAGACAAAGAATTCAAAGAATGCCAAATGCAAATAAGCTATATGCAAAATATGATTAATAAGATGGGTGATGAAAACAATTACTTGCGTAAGGAGGCAGATCGACTCCTTAAAAAGTGCAAGGATTTGGAACTCCAAATATGCACTTCCAGGTCCCAGGAAAAATGACAGGGTACCACATTCAATGGAATTGAGGTGAATTCTATTTCTACACAGAGAGATAGTGCCCCAGTGGCTGGGCCAGTGACTGAACTTGGTTGCAGCGCCCTTGGGGGGTTTGACACACCCATTGGGGGCCGCCACCAAACCCATATGCCTGTAACAAGGGTTGAATCACAAAGTAGTGCAATCCCAAGCATAGCAATAAGTAGCCCTATCAAAATAATGAAATCAATCAAGGCCCTAATCAAACCGTTCAAAAAAAGAGGGGAGTGCTGTATAGAAGACCATTTAGAAGTGGTGCACGATATTTTTAAAGCCCTCCAGATACCTAAGGAAAATTACAGACAATACTTTCACTTAACTCTGAATGCTCCCACAGCCAGTATCATTAGAGGATTAAATGAACAGCAGAACATGACATGGGCAGAGTTTGAAAAAGAGATTAGACATCATTTTTCGTCATTACAGGAGGCAAAGAAAGTTGCCTACATGATTACGGCTGGGCCAAATATGTCCCCTTGCCAGTTTTTGCAAGACTTAAAAAGAGCTTTTTCTCACTTCGATGTATCTTTTTATCCCAATTCCAATTAATTTAAAACTGCCTATTTCTATGGGTTGCAGAAAGACATTATATCACAGTTAGTCTGCAAATTTGATCGTGACAAGTCTCTTGAGTGGATTGTGCACCAAAGTACAAAACTATATGACGTGCTATACTGTCAGGGTAGAGAGAGTGATAAAATGAAAGATACTAGACCAACATCTAAAGAATCACCGGCAAAAGTAATGGAGATTAGGTCCGCTAAAATGTTACTTGAGTCTGCTAAAAGTCCAGGCAAAAATAATGTGACAACCGAACAGAGGGGTAATCAACAGAGGTTGCCGCTCTCTGCACCGATGTTTCAGTCACATGATCCTAGTAACAGGGAGAGCTACATTAGCCCTAGGTACTTAGGAGACAGGGCCGGGCAGGATATCGGCCTGATATGTCAGGTATGAACAATAATCAGGGACAAAGCCAGGATCAAAGAAATAATGGACCCTATCAGACATTGGGGACACAGAGGAGATTTGACCCTAGCACCAAGAAATATGGTAATCAGGACAGACCCCGGTATGTGGATCGATTTACTGAAAAGGGGAATCAGCATAGGGGACAATACTCACAAAATGAGAGACAGGACATGAGGCAGAGTATGAATTATGACCCACGTCACTACAATGAATCCCTGCCACAAGGGGAATACAACCAAAGGATAGGTACACCCCGCTCCCTGCCCCACATAAATCAAGAGTTCAGAAACAACACCAATCGGAATCACTCTCCTGAGAGATATCAGAATAGATTCAACTGGGGGGAAAACAACCAATATCGGCATAGGCCGCAGAGAGAAGATCCTAGAGAGATGGAAAGATTCCAGTGTCTCGAGGCACAAGTGAAAATTTTGGCTGAACAAATAGGAAAACTCTGTACAGTTCAAAAAGAGTCATCAAAGGAGGGGGCAGAAGGCCATAGTAGAGACCGGGTGGCTTCTGATAATAAGTGACTACATTTTCATGATGCCTGCAATGCTAAAAAGACAGATTACCCTGATCTGGTTTTGCATAATGACTCTGAAATGCTTAATGATTTCAAAATGAAAATACCGGCAAATGAACATGTGACAGAAATTGCAAATACATCTAAAAAAGAGGTTTGGTTTAACCTGGGGTTAAATAAAACGTTGGAAATTTGCACAAATGAAAAAGGAAAACAAGAAGGACATGAAACTCCAAAAAAACAAAGACAGATTTAAGAAAGACAACTCATGCACGGGTAATACAATTGATCAGGTAGTAGGTGTTGATGTTAGAATGCTCTCCCTTGACAATCAAGATGCTAATAATATACAAGCAGGGAAAATAAGTACTCAAAGGAGGGTACAGATCCATCATCTAAAGAGTCCTTTGAGCCACAGATTTTTGAGGAAGTTAAAAATATTGGTACCATGCCAAATAGACACAAATGTCCAGAATTAGAAAATGCCAAATTATCAGGTGAAGTTTATACGCATATTCAGTTGGAGAATTGTAGTGTGAACTTTGATGATCCCCGGGCGGAAGGGCGAACAGTGGCCACACTCCAAAGGACCCCTGAATATGGGGAGATGAGTAAGATTTCTCCAACGGAAATGGACAGAAAGGAGGAAAAAATGTCATTTCATTTACCAATGTGCTTAGCCAAAAGTGAGAAGGGTCTGAGAAAAGTGAATCCTGAAATCAGTAAGAATTCTCACTTTTTGTGTGTGTTAGCGGAAATTGAAGACAGATATTATGCACCCATTACTGTGGAAGAGAAATGTAATACATTTGCAATGATTGACACAGGCGCACAGGCCACAATTATGTCCAAAAAATTGGTAAAAATTATCAATGAAGGGAGATCTCCACAGAATCAGATCAGACTGAGACAGAGTGAAGGCCCAATGCATAACTTTAACGGTGAGGAGGTCCCTATCGTGGGTGTTACCGAAGTTGACATAAAGATAGGAAAACACAGAATGAAACAGGAAGTATTGATCACATCTATTTGTGAAATTCCATTCCTGATGGGAACAGATTGCCTAAAAAGATGGTCTCCTTTCATAGATGGGGTAAATGGGGTACTGCGGTCTTTAACCAAAAAACCATTAAGACCTAAAACAGCAATATAAGTGAATGCCCTACTGTTGCCAAAACGAATGATGCAGTGGAGGTGTATCTACAGAATAACTGTGTGCCTAGTGTTACTGTCATTTTGATGTGTCAGGATAAAATGCAAAGTGAAAAAGAAAAAACAATCTGTGCAGATTTATTTGGATCCTAGAAAGAAAAAGCAAACTGAAATAGATGAACACACATTGCGCTTCTATTTAAAAGAGAAGAAATGCAAACAGAACACTATTCCTAAAGCAGACACAGAAAAACACATCACCACCCTTGCTGAAATACACAAGAAAGATAAGCAGCCATAGGTTCACATTGGTATAAATGACCATTCTAAAATGATAAAAGTCACTTTGGCGCTTGAACAGGAAAGGAGTTTTATTAATGAGAAACTACTGCAGAGAATAATGGAAAGGGAGGAGATCCCAAAATTTAGAATTAAAAACCAATATGTATCTGGCTTGGACAATCCAGAGTTTGAAAATCGAATTGCAGGAAGATGCATGCTAAAGATTAACATTGGACAAAAAACCATCTGCCACAATGTGTGGATAGTGAGTGGAACACAAAATGATTTTTATCTGGGCAATGATATCATGCACAGAATGTCCATGGTATTAGATTTTCTTAACCAAAAAATATGGTCCCAAGTAGGTGGGCCTGCACCCGAATTTGAAGACAAGAGAAAGGCTTATCATTGTGCACAATTGGTCCCATATGCAATTGAATTACAGGTGAAGAAGGATATTACTGTTCCTGCATTCACCAAGCAGTTTGCTATAACACTAACGTGCAATGGACAGCAAATTAAGGATTCTGATGCATTTGTGTGCTTGAATGAATCCATGAAACATCAAGGCCTGGATTATGAATATACCCCATTGATAGATGTTTGGAAGGGTCTGTCCAAATTATGGTGAATAATAAAGGATGTCAGGATGTTCATTTAGAAGAGAATTCTTTATTAGGAATGGCCATACAAAAATCACATTATACTGCAGATCTCAATAACATGCTAATTGGAAATATGCCTGAGAGATATGTAGATGCACAGGGTGTGTTGCCAGAATATATGGATTCTCAACCCAAAGGGATCTTTAAAATTCAATCTGTGAACCCTTATGATTACAATGAGACTGTGTGCTGTCACCAAGAGAATTGTATAGTATTTAATTTGAATGAAAATGAAACAGAAAATCAGCACATTGAAATGGAAGCTGATATACCAAAATATTTAAAAGTGGCAGCTTTACAGAGAGATACAGCCACACAGCTGAAAGAAAGCACAGAGGTTCCTCCACTGGAGGATTTCCCAGAATTTTCAAAAATGGTAGAGGAGCAGATTCTGTTAGCAGATGCTGGTGATAGTGAAGAGGATAAGAATGAATTGAGAAACATATTTATGGAATTTAAAGACGTTTTTCCAAAGATGTATATGATTGCGGCCTAACTAATTTACATGTTGCCACATTACCAGAGGGGTGTGGTAGAAATCCAGTATTTGTGCGCCAATATCGATTACCACTGGCATGTTTAGAGTCATTGGCAGAGATAATTAAAAACTTGGAGTCTAGGGAAATTATCATGCCTATTCCTAGTACCTCCAACACTCCTATTTTGGGTGTGTTAAAGCCAAATGGTCAATGGCGTCTGTGTGCAGACTTGAGGGAGTTAAATAAAAGAGTGCCAGTGTCTAGATGGCCGCTGCCATTCATTGATCAAGACCTTGCTCAGGTGCATTGGTCAAAGGTATTTACCACATTAGATCTTACATCTAGATATTGGTGTGTGCCACTGGCAGAGGATATTCAGAATTTATTTTCATTTCATTTGATAAAATGCAATACGCATGGGATAGAACACCATTCGGATATGTCAATAGTGGGAGCGAATTTGGCATATTTTTGAGAAAGGCTATGCCAGATGCAGCGGAAAGAGGAACTATAGTTTATGTGGATGATGCCCTGATAAAAAATGAAAACTTGAAAAGCCATTTTGATGAAATTAGACATGTACTTGACCAATTGCAAAAGGCAGGTGCCAAAGTATCTTTACAGAAAGCCCAATGGTGCAAGAAAAAGTTGAATTTCCTAGGACATGAGGTAACTGAACATGGGCTAAATCCACAAAGGAAAAAGGTGGAGGCCATACAGAAATTGAAAGATCCTAGAAATGTGAAAAGTTTAAAAAGTTTATTAGGAATGACGGGATATAACAGGAAATTTATTGAAAATTATGCTGAAATTACTCAACCATTCACTACACTATTGAAGCTGAATACACCCTGGAAATGGGAAAAGGAGCAATCTGAGGCAGTTGCTTAATTGAAGGAATGTCTCATAAAGGCACCGTGTTTAGTGTATCCCATACAAAACAGATTTCTTTATAGAAATAGGTTTCACTGAACATTGTATGTCAGCAGTGTTATCTCAAAAACATGATTTGAACCACAAAACCGTTGCTTATGCAAGTAAGGCATTTTCCCAGGTTGAGATCAAATTCAGTGAATGTGTGGGCATTGCAACATTTCCGCCCCATTGTTCAAGGGGAAAAGGTAATCATTCAGACAAATCAACTGTTGCAGTTTTTACAGAGTAAAATAATTAGGTCAGGCAATCTAGCACAGTCCAGAATTACTTCATGGACATTGGCATTGCAAGGCTTTCCTGTAGAAGTGAGATATGGCCAGAATAAAAAGAGCCCAGTTGCTCAAGGATTAGCAGATTTACATGACTGTGCAGCGGAATGTGCATCAGACGAAGTAGAGGTGGAATCTAATTTGCAGGAGTTTGAACAATAACCACACAAAGCTTTTGATGAAAATACATGTAAGAATTTACCAACTGTATATGTTGATGGATGTGCTTTTCACATTGAAAAGGACAGCAGTAAACAGTTGGTATCAGGGATAGGAAATGTCTGGTTGAAATGTGAGGACATTCCTAGTATAGGGATGAGAATTGGGACTAGGAGTAGCCAGGTAGCAGAATTAGCAGCCATTTATCAAGCAATTACTACTGCAGTTGATAACAAATTCAGTGAAATTGTTCTGGTGACTGATTCTGATTATGCACGAAATAGCTTTGTAGAATATTTGCCTGGCTGGAAAGCAAGAGGCATGCTTACATATAATAAAAAGCCACTCAAGCATGGAAAAATGATATAGGCTATTGACAAATTAGTGTCAGGGAATGATTTAACAATATATTGGAGGAAAATTTGTGGACATTTAAAAATTCCAGGAGAAGATAGGGAGGGAAATGATAAAGCAGATCACTTAGCCAAGATTGGGGCTGTTATGGGAAGAGTTGTTACCCATTGAACACTTAATTGGTGAAATACAAATATATGCAGTTACACGCTTTAAGGCTCCAAAAGAGGTAGAACAACCAGTAGTGCAATGGAGTTATGATACACCAGCTCAAGATCTGATTAAGGCGCAAAAAGATGATCCAATATTGGGGATCTATTATAATCATTTGATAGACCCCGAACAAAATCATTTAACTGAAAATGATTGTACAGGAAAAGAAGAGTTGAGGGTGTTATTAAACAATAAAAAACGAATTAAACTACACTTTGGACTTCTGATCAGGGAATCCTTAACAGGACAGATACAGTGGGTGGTACCCCTTTCATTCAGAGGGCTAATGCTACACCATGCACATGATGCAATAACTGCAGGACACAGAGGTTCACAAAAGACTTTAGAAATACTGAAAGATTATGCTTACTGGCCACATATGTCCCACAATGTGGAATTATGCACTAGGGTGTGCCTGGTATGTGCCCAATTTAAATCCGCTTCACCAATGCAGGGAGCTCCACTGATGAAGAGGCTTAACCCTTCCATGGTCAGATTTGCAAATTGACTATGTAGGGCTTGTAAAAAGGTCGAGTAGGGGGAACTGTCATCTTTTGACCGTGGTTTGTTTGCTGTCGAAATGGGTAGAGTGTATCCCTGCACCAGATTGTAGTGCACAAACCGCAGCTACATTACTGGTAATTCATATATTTTCAAGATTTGGATTACCACAAAGAATAGAGTCAGACAGAGGAAGTCATTTCACAAGCACCTTAATGAGTAAGGTGTAGCAGATATTGGGGGTGAAAAGGAAACTCTATATTGCGTACCGGCCCGCCTCTTCTGGAAATGTTGAATGTTGCAACAGGTCTGTTGTGGAGATATTAAAGAAGTTAGTAGCGTAGGCAGGTTTCAGTTGGGATTTACGATTACCTCTGGTATTGATGGCAATCAGATCGATTCCTGCCAAAGCAACAGGTATCAGCCCTCATGAGGTGTTAACAGGAAGGAAAATGGTACTGCCACAACCTTTATTATACAGGACACATGAGCAAACACTTGTGAGTGCATCTACAGTTCACGAATATGTGGAAGAACTGAGGAAGCATTTACAACATGCATTTGCATTTGTGCAGCAAAATTTGGAGAGAGCTGCTGACAATGGAAAGTCATATTATGATAAAAAGACACCTGTGAAAGAGTATAATGTAGGGGATCAGGTATATAAATTTCATTTTGGAAAAGGTAAACATAAAAATTCTAAATTTTTTGCGGCTTGGCAAGGGCCATTTCGAATAGTGGATAAGGTGTCCCCAGTAATTTACAAAATATTGAAGACAGAGGGTGAAATGGTGACAGAACAATTTGTTCATGTTAACCAAATAAAGCCCTATCACCCCAAACATGAAATCAGGAGGCTTGAGCAAGTAGAAACAGCTTAAGTACCCTGAATACATGGAAAGAAAGACACAGTGGCTGTCTTCATAGTGTCCCACACCATAAAAAAAAAAATAGATGCAGTCTTTATTGTAGAGATAAATGTAGATCAAAATACCATAGGTCAGAAACATTGATAAAAGGTGCTGAATCAGGTGGAATTACTATGGTACAATGCTGAAGTATTTTATATGAAAATTGTTGATGTATGGTAATGTCATATGTATGTTGTTGTTTTCTCCTTAACATATGCTTGGTTTCAGGTATTTAAATCATATTTTGAGCCACATATTTATTTTTGGTGAAGTGGTAGAAAGGGTAAGATTGATTTTGTGCTATGAAGTTAATCTGTCCTTTTTCTATTTAATTTAGACAAATTAACTGGTCTTCGATTGGTGTCGGAGGTCACAGGACTGGAAGACACGAAGGGTGGCGGAGTTCGGGAGCCCACGGGATGAAGCTCAAGTAAAGCCTCCGGACCGAAGTATGGCGGTGAAGACAAAGTGACTGGGATGCTGAAAGAGATGATTTCTATGGAAAAGCATCCAAGAGTGCCAGAATGAAAGAGTTTCACCGAATGAACCAAATGATGAAAAGTTGATGATCGGGACATCTCAAAGGTGTGGTCATAAAGATGGTGAATGTCATTAATGGAACAGTAGTGAATTGAACTTAATTCTACAGAATTGTTGATGAAGATCCTACGGGACTGAAAGAAGTGTGGTAGAGATTCACATGTTTTTATTTTAATTATTTGTTTTACTTAGTTATACTAGTCATTTATTTTATTGTTTTTGTTATCATATGTGAAATGTTGGTGTCGGACACTTTGGTTGGAAAGAAAATTATACATGCACATGCACATGTGTATGTGGACTCATGGACCCATCTGGGATATGTTTTACTTTTATTATGATTAAGCAGTGGTTTATTATGAAATATTTCAATGTTCATTTTATTAAGTTGCTATTATTTCAATTGCGATTCATATAATGGAAAGAGAAAGAAGAACAATTTGGGTTTCCTCCAATTGTGGATTTGGGTAGCCAGAATTGTCGGAAAAGGAGGGTAAGGACAGGTATAGCATTTTGCCAAAATATAATAACATATTGTTTTACTGCTAGCAGACAATAGCATTTTTCCAATATGTAATATAGCCTATTTTTTTTCTCCATTTGCCAGTATAATATAGCATTATTGGTAGTATGCAAAGTACAGGATTTACAACACAGCTAAGCCCAATTTGAAACTGCAAATAATGAAATGCACGCATAGAAAAGGCTTAGCGTGCTGCCAGGTCAAATAATGAAGTGCACCATTTTTTTTTTTGGGATGCTTCATGCATGGAAACTACATTTGAATATACATAACTGAGTAACATTATTTAATATTACTAAAATACGAATTTTAACTTATATAACATTAAAATGCAATCGTCTATGCAAAATGAGGTGAAATCCATGTTTTGGCGGCACTGCTGAAATTCATTTTTAAATGCACACTGGCGTTTTCTTCAGCTTGTGGAGAGCAGAAAGAATGCAAATAGCAGGAAACAGATTGAAACAGTAACAGGGAGGCCTAAAGCTTTCATTGTTATGAAAATGAGGGATGATACAGAACACACATTTTTACTATGATTGGTTGAATATGTAGGCAGACAAGCTACGTCAATAAGAGGACGGATAGGAGATTTCTTGGTAACAAGAAATGGGGAGAGGAGTTAGTTCAGGCTGGGCTGAGAAGACTGACGGAGTTCAAAGGGGTAGAGCGCTAGCTATGGGACATTGATAAGCTGGCGCTCCCCACTCAAGATTACACAAGCCTGCTGAAGAATTTTGCGTTGACACTGGGTCTGCATTTGCGAATACAACAAGGTTGTGCAGAGTACTTCAAAGAAAGGCCGACCTTGGTAAGACAAGTACAAGTGAGGACCAGATAAGAATGCCATATGTTGGCTAAGATTTATTACAGTGTAGAAAGGTTAGGAAATAATTGCATGTTTATTTAGCATTATTTTCAGAATGTGGGAACATTAATCCATGTTTAAAAAAGATCTGCTTGTTCTGTTTTGTTCTCTTGTATTGTAGATGTTGCTGTAATTAACCCATGGTAAGACTTGATGGCATGTAAACAAGATTCAATATAATAAGTATTTATAAAAATCAATGGGATTTTGTGTCATTCATGCATCTGTGAATTATTTTACATAGGTGATGTATAAAGGGGAGGCTCATATCAGTGCAGTAGCGCATTTTCCAGTTTATCAATGCAAGTAAAGTAGCAAACAAGAAAAGCTAGCAATAAACAGTTATAAAGCAGAGGTTAGTGTGCAATATGATGAATGTTTCCTTCATTGCATGATGATGGAAAAGTGTCTGATCTTATGGCACATAGATTACTGGATGTATATAAGCCAGTGATACCAGCCACAAACTATAGGTGGCGCTCTAAATAAAATCATTGGGTTCTGATAAAGTGCATAGGTCTGGAGCTCTCTACAGACAACTAGGGGGTGTTCTAATAGAAAGAAAAGGTTTGTTATATGAGGGGGTTATAATAAGAAAAGAAAACCATGCTCACCACTATACCACAGGTATAAATACCGCAAAACAAGATACCACTAAAATTACCACCAATATAAGCCAACAAGGTCACTGAAACAGCGTGATACCAAACCCAATATAAATGCAAGACTCATTTATCGCCAAATTACCGCCAATATTTTTACGGTAAGAAAATACCGCCAAATCCCGAATTTACCCCAATAAAACAAAATCTCTTACAGTTCCCTCATTACCAAACTCATCTCTTTTTTTGAAGGGTCGTCAGTGCCAGGTCTTGGTACAGCTGGATTTCCTGTCCCTTCTTTCTCGGGGGGTGGGGGGGCTTTCTTTCTTGCCTCTGATAGGATTGCCTCTTTTTGTTGATAATCTCTCAAGGTCGTGACTAGATCTCGGGCGTGAGGCCGGTCCTCCTCTCCTCTGGCCCATCCGGTGTACCCTGTACAGTTTTGTATTTTCTGCATGCGAGCCCCCTAAGTGTTCACTGAACAGGGTTTGTACACACTTCTGAAGGTTCCCATTGCCTACCACTTCTGATAGGTTCTTAATGTGGATATTAGACGGCCTAGAGCGATTTTTTAGATCTTCACATTGGAGATCCAGATTAGCTGTGACCCTGCTGAGGTGTTTGCACAGTTCTTCGCTGGACGGGGCAGCATCTGCTAAATCTTGTATAGCCCTTTTGTTAGTATCTATCCTGTGCTCTAGTTGGTGGAGCTCTGTTCTGATCTCCCAAATCAACTGTTAAATATCCTCCTTAAGATCCCCAAATTGTTTCTGGAAGCTCTCTACAATTGTTTCTAGGAATAATTGCAGGCACTGCAAGAGGTCTGTTTGATTAAGTGGAACAGCTTGGTCTCCCTCCACGGATGCTCCACTGTTCTCCATGGTGACCTCTTTGGAGCAGGACTTTGTGCCCAACAGTTCTGAAGGCTGCCTTTGCCTCCTTTGGCCTAGCTCCCCTGTTGGGCCCCCGCCTCCTTCATCTTTGCTTTCGGCATACAGCAGGTGACAGAGTAACTTGGGGGCGCTGGTCTCATCCACTCTGGAGTCTTCTCCCCCATTTGCATTGTCTCCCCCGTGGCTGCGGTCGTGTGTTAATCCGATGGGTGGCTACTCCGCTTCTGGGATTTGTTCTTTCTTCCCGGTTTCCTAGCTACTAGTGTGCGGCTTGCTTGTGTCCTTTGGATCTGGTGAGGATGCGCCTAAGGTCATGGCCGTCTGTCCCTCAGGGTGTACATGTTGAGGACTACTCACCAAGCTTTTCAGGCTCTCCTCTGGCCGGGTGAGGGGGGGTTCTTCAGTGTTGGTAAAGCCGGTTCCGATCCTTGTCCATCAGCCAGAGTTACTTTCATTGTTCACTCCTCTTCTCTCCTGATCCGCGACCCTTCTAGGTCCGAGTGAGTAGGACTTCTGCTACTGCTGAGGGCACCTCTGCCTCTCCTCCTCCACTCACACAAAGTGCTTCCTATGTTCTTCCTGGGCCGGCTTGCACTGCTGAAATGTAGTGTCGTGGGGCCCTGCCTCTCCTCCACTGTTTGCTATCTTCCTTTCTCTGAGATAGTCATGTCCCACCATGCGCTACCATATCATGGAGGTCGGCATCCCCTTCTCCTGCACTGGTGTACCTGTTGGCCCTGCTCTTCCTTCTCCCCCCACGGGCCGGTGGTTCCACCACCTCGCTCTTGCTCTGGGACTTTGTCACTGTGAGATCATCGCCGCCTGCTGCTGGTGTGCTTTTGAAAGCTCTCTGTTCCCTCTGTGGGGCACCCGCATGTCCGCATGAAGCCCAGAATTTATGCTCATAGAGCCTGGTTCCTTTTTTGCTCACACTCTTGAGTGCTGCGGATAGCCTCCCTCCGGGCCCGGTCATTCCCCTCTCACTGCGCTGCTTTTGAACCGGCTCCTCCTTGCTCTGCTGTTATCCCCCGGGCCCTTCCACCTCTGCGTTCTGTTCCAGAGTCGGTATGGCCTGTCGCTCCTCTTCAGGGTTGCCACTCCCGGTGCCTCTGCAGATGTCTTCTCGGTTTCAAGTGGGATGCAATCGGTTGTCTCTGGTTTGGTTGCTTGGCTGCCTTCGGCACGGCGCGCAGCCTGGCAATTCTTTCAGCCGGGGCGTCTCAGGTGCTGCGTTCCCGCTCTTTCTGGTTCCTGCCTTTTGGGAGATCCCACTCGACTTGCGGGGTTCCTGGATGATGCAGTAAGCTCTAGGGATCTAGTTCTGGACCCCTAACTCTGCAAGCCTTAATTCATGCAGGTAGAATGCTTCGTTGTTACTTCTCCCCTCAGGAGCTGTCTGGATTATGTCCTCTTCTGAATCACCGCCAACTTGATCTGCGCCAATGAATATTAAAAGAGGGAAGGTCACTGCCCAGGCCCATACCCTCCTCCCTAGTATCTAACTGGACACCACAAGCCATAGTCCATGGCCAGCTGCCTCAGAGTCCAATGCCCTTCAGCATTTGCCAGTGGCCAACTAGTCATGGGTTCCAACCATGGCCGTTGGCCATTCTCACTGTCCAAGTTGTCCCAAATGTTTAAATACACAGAGGGACGTAGCCGGCAGCCTCAGAGTCCACAGACCTTTAGCCACTGTACAAGTGGCACCAATTCTTATAAAAGACCCAAATCCCCCTGTCTAGTAGTTCTGATCCAACCTTTCCCGATAATTATTCCTCTGTAATACAGAGTATGACGATTCCCATAGTAACATAACATTTGCCGATTCCTGTGGTAACGGGAAAATGCTTGAAAATTAAAAAGGCTTCCCTGTCCTGCCTGAGACTCACCATGCTTTCCCCTCTTGTTTTCTTCGTCCCCACCACTACCCTCCTTTGGAGCTCATTTAAGAAATAAAAAAAATCAGTTGCCCGGCTGGGACCACTTACGTTTGCAGTTACGTGCAAACAGGCTCCCTGAGGGCACTTTTCATCATTTGCGCTGCAGAGTGTTGCGAGGCTGCAGAAGCCTGTTTACACCTCTCTCTTTGCACTCTACAGTGACAAAGTCAACACTGCCTGCCATTTATACATGTCAGGCAGCGTTTACAATGATGTCCTATGGAAAACGCCAGCTTGCAGAGGAAATCATTGGTTTTTACCCCTGCATGAAAATCTCAAAACCAATTTGTTTTTGAAGGTGGAGGGCAGAAGGGAGGCAGAACTGTAACTCTTGTTCCACCCCTGCCCTCTGCCTGCAAAAACAATGAAAATCCCCTGTAGCATGAAAGGAGGCTTGGAGATAGGTGTAACACCCTTACGCATGTCTTTAGTATTTCCATTTATGCTACGGGGACTTGGAAAATGATCCCCCTTGTGCTTTACCTCCCTGACCCCCCTGCCATTACCGCCTTTCACACTTCTGTTTGTGCAACGCATTTTCAACGTTACCTCAGTAGTATTCCCGCAATAAACCAAACATTTTCTCCCCCAATCCCACCCCCACTACATATATGGTTCTCACTCCCATCCCCACCTGTGGCCTGATATGAATGCACCCATTGTCCTCCAAATATAATTGAGTCATTTTCATTTCTGATCCCATGATTTCACATCAGGAATTGGTCACATCGAGCCCCAAAAAAATTCTCGGCTTTTCATTTCTGAACAGCTTCTCAGCCACAACGCACCCTTTGAGATATTTAGATGTTTTTCAGGAGCAAGGCCCCCCCTTCTCTGTCGAGTATTTTAGAAACTACTGTGCGGATTTAACCCAGTGAAATAAACAACAAAGGATGTTTTAAGAAAGCTGGTAAAGGATGACCCATTAGCTACGTTTTCAGTTTCAAACTGTAACCATCAGCTAGGAGGCAAGAAGAATTTAATACCGCCAGAAGTACATATAAGGTGAATGAAAGACAACCAATAAATCATCGTTTCAATGGCCATGTGAGTCGTGGTTTACTAGTTCAACTGATTGATTCAAGTGTGCCATTATCTACTAGAATGACATTATGGAGGATTTACAGGACACTATTCTAGCCTCTGCAAGCCCCTGGGCTGATGTTGAGGAGATAGGTGGGTAGGAGGAGATAGGTGGGTAGGATCTGGGTGCAATACTAGCCAATAATAAAAAGAAGCATACCCCGAGTTCAAAAAGACTTAAAGACATAAGTGAAATTGTCAAACAAACAAAAGACACCTTGAAAGAACAATTTGAACATAGAGAATGAAATATAACATGGGCATGACCTTTTCTTGCTTAAATGAGGTAATCCCTGAAGAAAAAACTATTAGTTAATGTTAAAGAACTTTTACCAAGAGTTCTGGAAATGGTAGTGGATATTCCAAACACGTTTCCTCCACATCCAGGCACGGGTATCTGGCGCATCCAACAACACGGCTGAACTTTTCAAAATCTGCAGGGAATTAGCCAACCCTTCCACAGTCTCCTCCTCATCTCTTCCTTCCCAGGCCCTCTGTAACACACTGGCTAATCACTTCACCCCCTCAACTCAGGACATCCTGAACAGCCTTGTTAGTCACCCTCCCAACCCAGCCGCCTCCCTTGGCCACTCACCCTCCTCCTTCCTCCTTCTCCATTGTCACATCTGAAGAAGTCACCAGAGATGTCCACTCCATGAAGGCCTCTTCCAAACAGGTTTCCCATTGCTCATCCAGAACCATCAAGAACAACATTGTATCTCTTGCCCCCACGCTTGCTGTTCTCTGCAACCACTCTTTTGATACTGGTTCTTTCCCCTCCTCCCTCAAACACACCCTAGTGTGCCCCCTCCTTAAAATAAACATCAGCAGACCCTATGTGTCCAGCCAACTACTGCCCCATTTCCATCACCCCTTTCCAGGGGAAACTGCTGGAGTAGCTGGCCTTGCCTCAACTCATCTCTTACACTGAACTTGTTGGTGGTCTCCACGACCATCAATCTGGATTCTGAGCATCCAGAGGAACAGACACTGCTCTTCTGAACACCCGTGAAGAACTGCTTGCATCCCTGGATTCCAACTCCCCAGCTGTCCTCATCCTACTTGATCTGTTCTCTGCCTTTGACACGGTCAACCACTCTGTCCTCATACAAAGGCTCCATGACACTCTTTGGATCTCGGAAGGGGCACTGGACTCACTGACCTCCTTCCTAGATGACCGCTCCTCCCAAGTCATCCTGGGCACCTTCTCCTCTCCTTCCTTCTCCACCTGTGGTGTACAGCAGGGCTCTATCCTCTCTGTTATGCTCACCTGGTCTCGGTGGAGGCGTTGGGGCACCGTTGCAGCCCTAATGGGGTTGAGGTCGCTCGGGTCCGACTTCACCCTCTGCGCTTATGTGATGACTGGTAGTAATAGTTGATGCCGCTCAGCACTGCTCCTGCGTGGAGAATAGGCGGCGTGAGTATGCCAGCTTGTGCGCCTGATCCCCTTCCAGACCCCTTCTCCCAAACCGTGGTACCCGTGGGATGCGCTGTCCCTGGAAAGCTCACCTGTTGATTAGTTTTGGCAAGCACTCCGTCCTGCTGCTTCTGGCAGGGGCGCTTGTATGATCTGGACCGAGTTCCTTCACTGGTCCCTTGCAAGTGGTAGTCCAGTCCTGCTGCGACTAAGCCACTACACTTCAGGTAAGTGTTCCTGTTTGCCTTTGTCTTTCCTCGCCTGTTTTTGTTGTATTGTAAAGTTTGTTGTCTTGTATTGCTGTCCGTTCCACTTTTGATGTTTGCTCTTTTGCTTTCTTCCCTTGCAGGTAATGTTGCCGGCCCGGCAGAAGCTGTGGAGCTCGAGGCGACAGCCGGAGGGAATGAGGAACAAAGCTGCAGCGGTACAGTAGCTGGTAAGTTGTTAACTAGGGGGCGCGCGGGGTTCAAATGCGGCGCTGCCCTGGGACGGATGTTCTAACCTTGTCTTTCTTCTTCTTCACAAGGTCCGAGTTTGTGGATGCGGAGTGCGGTGCTGCAGTGTCGGGATCAAGATCACTGGATGCCAGGAGGTGAGTCTGCAGATAAAGTGATGAAGCACCGGTTTCCTGAAGGTGAGTATCCAGGAGAACATTCCAGTTTGTTCCGGGCTATGTGTAAAGTTTGGGAGGCCTTGGGGGACCATCCTTTTTGTGTTCAAGCTCTGCGGCGGCCACTACATTCTCGAAGTGTTTTTTGATGTTCGTTTGGTGTTTTTTGTATGCCGCCGCATGGGCTATTAATCCCCCCTACTGACCGCTTTCATTGCCTCTCATCTTGTGGCTAGCGATGTAAGTTCACAAGTGTTTTCCTTGAAATAGTTTTGAATGGCTTTAGTTAGGTCATCCCTGAGTGCTATGTCACTTAACATTGGGTCATAGAGATTCCATCTGGGTTTAGGGGGGGGAGCGTTTCATGAATTCGGAATGTGAGGATCACTGGGGAGTGGTCTGAGATTACTTTGGTTCCAATGTCCACTTCTTCCATGTACTGCATAATCTGGGGGAAAACCAACAGCAAGTTGATATGAGAGAAAGTGAGGTGCACATTTGAAAGGAGAAGTCTTTTGTCTCCAGGTGAAGCACCCTCCAGGAGTCCACCACTCCCAGGGCCCTGAATAGGTGCAGCAGGCACAGTGCAAATTTGAAGTCTCTTTCCACTGGTTGGTGGGACCTGTCAATGAGGTGGTCCGGTACCCCGTTGAAGTCCCCTCACCCCCCTAAGATTACTTGCCCCTCCAGGAAAGGTAGTAAGTTGGATTTCAACTCTGCTAGTAATTCTTCTTGTTTATCGTTAGGGTCGTACACTGATACTAGAGTGTATAAGACGCCAAACAGCTTACCTTCAACGCCAATGTATCATCCATCAGGGGCTCCTTTCACCTGAGGATTGCTGTGCCCCCTTTCTTAGCGACACTAGACCATAGGTATTGTTTCGGGAAGGCTCTGCAGCAAAACCGTTGGAAGTCCGTCTCAATCAGGTTAGTTTCTTGGAGGAATACCACTGAGCTCCCCAGGTCGTTTAGGCATTGGAGTGCTGACCTGCGTTTGTTTGGGGAGTTCAGGCCTTGTATGTTGAGGGAGACAAAGCATAGATTCAGTTGTGGAGGGGAACCTTCTCGTCTCTCTGCCAGGTGATGTGGGGGTGAGGGTTCTACGTGATCCAAGTCCAAGTGATAAGCTGTTGCCATTTGGTTCCAGTGTCTTTCCTTCGAGCAGCTGCAACTGGGTTTTCAACCAAACGTTGTAACTGAACTGTTCAATAAAAATATAAACGAAATTGGGGCTAGAGGCCATTTGGCCAGCGAGGGATTGAACTCTTCTAGGTCGGGGTGTACCGTGAGGAGCCTGGGCTCCTTTGTTGTTCAGTTATAGAGAGTCATACTTAAGTGCCCTTTTGCCCCTTGACAGGGAGTCCATGGGACAGGCTGGTGGAGACGGTCATGTTTATTGTGGGGAGCTTAGCTTGCTGGTTTCTGGTCTGTTGCTACCTTTGCCCAGATATTACGACTTTGTTTGGGCTCTCTATCTTTACCTCCCGCTGGTGATGGTGCTGTGAGGCCCTTGCCTGTGGTCGAGGGTTCCCCTGTCAGAATGCTCTCCGCTTCTTCCAGTGTGCTGATAATTCACGTCATACCCTCGTTTGGTAAATTGGAGAGTTGCCAGAAAGAGACAGCGGTATCTGATTTTCCAGTCTTGAAGGAAGGTGGTTAGTGGTCTGAGCGCTTTGCGTCTTTGTACCATTGTCACTGCCAGGTCTTGATATATCTGGATCGGTGCTCCTTGAAAGTTCAGCTCCCCTTGTAAGTGGTTTGCAGTCATGAGATTTTGGTTTGTGGAGAAGTGAATTCGGGTGATTACGTCCGGTGGGTATTCTGTGGAGGCCCTACTTTGGCTGTGTAGTCTGTGGGTATGCATGGATTTATCACAATCCGGGAGGAGGGAATGGAACAGGTTGCTTACAAAGCCCTGTAGGGCCTGCTCTGTTGTCGATGCAGGAACCCCCCCTGATTCTTACGTTGTTCCTTCTCACTCTGTTTTCGATATCCTCCTGCTTGAGTGTGATCGCTTTGTTTTTCCCATCCAAAATTGGAACTTTCCTGTGCAGCTCCGTTAGTTGGGTTGTTTGCTCCATGGAATGGTATTCCGCTTCACTGACCCTGTGTTCCAGTTCATCCATACTGACGTCCAGACTGTCCACCCTGGAGGCGATTTCAGGCAGTTTCTGAATTACAATTTAATGTCCATGGGAAGTGATTGAATGTCTTCCTTTGTGGCCCATTGGCCTGGGGGTCTTTCAGGTGATTGAGTTTGGGGTGCCCCCCTTCTGATTTTCTCCCTTTATCTTGTGGCTGCAGGAGAGTTGCTATATCTGCAGATTTGTGGGGTTTCTGGTATTTGGCCATCCTTATTCATGGCTCTGTGTTTCGCCCCAGATCCAAGGGTATTTAGGCCCCCGTATTCGCTTGCCGGGGGTGAGGAATGTGTCCCGAACTTTCATTGGCTTCCTGGCTCAGGGACGGTAGATAAAGTGACCCTTTGCTGTTTCCCCTAGTGCTCCAGGAGCAGATTTGTGTTCTGCTTCGGCTGGGGTTGCTCACCTCCTGGTGTCCGTCGATGGGCCGGATGTGTTGCCTCTGCCCCCTCTCACAAAGGTTGGAGTGGGGGGGGGGGGAGCTCTTGTTTTCAGTGTTGGCTTGTCTCCCTCTCTCCTTGCTGTGGTGTTGTCCCTTCAGGAATGGGTTATTCTACGTGATTTAAAGAACTGGGCAGCTCAAGCTGGAATTCTAGACGAGCGACAAACTGCCTTTGTGAGTGGAGTGGGCACCTGCCTTAACCTGTTCCTGATCAATATTCTAAAAGCGAAGGCCCTAAAAGGGAAAACAACTATCTACCTGGCCTTTATTGATCTCGAGCAGGCGTTTGATGGAATAAACAGAGAACGGCTCTGGGCTAAACTGAACGCTTGGGGATGCCCTGTGGACCTACTGGAGGCAATCCAGGCATTGTACACCGACACCTCAATCCAAGTTCAGATTAATGCAGACGGTGGACTATCAAGGAAGATCAAGACATCGCGAGGCATTAAGCAGGGATGTGCCCTCGCCCCTTTTCTCTTCATACTTTACATGGCTGACATGAAATCCTCACAAAATCGGATTCGGGCCTTCCCTCCGAAGATCAATGGCATAGATATACCATGGATACTCTATGCGGATGATGTAGTGTTCATGGATCAGACGCCGATAGGTCTTCAGCGTAGGATTGAGGCCTTTAATGAATATCTGAATATGAATGAGATGAAAGTAAATGCAAAAAAATCAATGATCCCGACTATGAAATCAAGTCACGGAAAGAAATCGGCAGGGAAAATATACCCATGGTCGTTAAATAAAGAAAAACTGGCAGTGGTCGATACTACGATCTACCTTGGGATAAGAATTAACCGAAGCTATAATGAGCAGGCACATTATACTCTGATCAGAGGAAAACTAAAAAGTTTGGTTAACCAAGGGCTACTTGTACATCGCAGATATGGGAAATTCTCTTTATTGCCGGTTATAACCTTCTACAAGCAAAAGGTAGTAGGAGTCATCACATATGGAGCTGAGGCTCTTTTAGCCCTACGTTGGGAGGTCTGGAACCAATGTGAAGCCTACTTCTGGCGAAAGATTTTGCGCCTTCCGAATTCATTACCCCTGGAACTTATAAGAATGGAATTAAGACTGCAATCCATCATTTCAATCACGGCGTGGAAATCATTATCCCTCTATAGAAAGTGCATCTTAGATAATCCACCTGCACCATTCAGAATCCTAGCAAAGCCAGGCGATTCCAGTAGTGATTCAATTCTCCAAGACTGGAAAAAGAGGTGTGAAGATACTTTGAAACACCTGTCGATCTCCGAAGATACTCTGAAAAACAATCCAGAAAAGGCTAAAAGAACAAATCGGGAAAAAGATTGGGAGGAAACACAGGAGAAGAAATTAGCACGAGACCTATGTCACAATGTCATCTGGGAACGCAAAGTCCTGAATTTATTACCCCCATATTTGATGAAATTCCCCTCACAGCACTATCGAGATCTGCTCATGCGCTGTAGGTTTAACATCTGGCACTCGAGAGAAATAAGGTGGCGCAGAAGGCAAATTGACAAATCACTAGCACACTGTAGATTTTGCAGAACGAAGACCCAATTGGAAACTATAAGGCATGTGATGTTGACCTGCCCCAACCTTAAACCGATTCGGTTGATGTATATGGGAAATTATACGAGCCTGATCACGGAGGAGAATGAAGAAGAGTACTGGGAAAGGCTCATCACAGCAGAGAAAGTGGGCCGTACCTTGGATGCTCTGAAATTTGTTGAATCTTTGAATCTGGAGCAGGAGGAGGGGGAATCTGAGGTGGATGCCACCCAAATAACTAATGCCTCGGGCCTAGGGACGATCATCTAGAGACTTTGGGGGGCCTCCACCTCTTTGAGGAGGGATTGTTAAGGGAATGTTAAAGGTTTAACTTTGTCAAACCAATAAAACAAAAAAAAAAAAAAAAAAAAAAGGAATGGGTTATGGCACCTGTGGTTGTGAGGGGCGGGTGAGAGGGTGCTATCCTTGGAGATTCAGCACGTTCTGGATCCTTAGGTCACTCTGAATATGCCCTCCCTGGCGGCAATCCGCTTTCGGCTGCAGTTTGGCTGGGGATCGCGTACCTTTGAGGGATCCGCTAGTCCCCATCTTCCATCTGGGCTTGTTTGTACTGGATCCTCCGTCTCCCAACGAGGGGTTGCCGTGGCTCTTCTTTTGTCCCTGCGAGTGATGGTTGCCATTCACATGGGGTCCTCACTTTGTTTTGTACTGCTCCAGAGGCTCCGGTTTCGTTATAGCTCAGCTGCTGTTATCTGTGATGGATGCACTAACTCCACATACCCAGGGATTCCATGCGTAGCGTCCGTCTATTCTCCACGGGTTTCTGTTAGCTCCAATGCATCCTGGGTCTATTCTCTTACCACCAGCACCATGTTGGATTTGGCTTTCTCCAAGGAGGTCACATTTTCGGATGGGCGTGTTTTGCTTTGGCCGGCTCCCAAACTTGCTGCAATTTCATTCAGGGCTTCCCTTATCATTCTGCTTTTGGTGCTATTGTTTATTGTTCTGGTATGTGCTCCCCAACCGCTGCTATAGGCGGGCTGCCACAGGCTCCCCACAGAGGCTCTTAAAGAAGCAACTGCATTGCCGGCGCTTCAAGCCAAGTCTCCCATCATTCGAGAATTTGTGAAAGTCACAATGAGCCACCAGCTTATGCAATCGAGTTGCAAATGCCTCCATGGACTCACCGGACATTTGACAGGCCGTGTTGAAGGTGTACCTTTCATGGTCTATGTTACACAGAGGGTCGAAATAAGTACATAGCGCCTCCTTGAGCCCCTCATACATTTTAACTTCATCAGTCGGGAACGTAGGCAAGAGGTCTTCAATATCGTCACCAACCAGGTTAATAAGCAATCTCCTGCCGAACTTATCTGGGGCCTTTTCAACATAGGCTGGTTGATCTCCCATGTCAAAAGGGCCTGGTGGACGAAATGCAGCTGCACTGGGCTCTTTGTCAGATGCATCGCCTTGCTCGCCTCTGGGCATCTCTCCTTACTCGCTGCCATTGTGCTGCAGTCAGGCACCCTTAGTTGTGCACGTTATGCAGATGCATCACTTGCTGCATTTCTCTCTTTATGTGGGGAGGCGGTGTCAATATTCCATCCTCGTCACCAGTTTTCCTGTCCTCTGCTCATGAGAAGGCGTGTGTGCCTTTCCCAGCCCCCAACACCCTGCATCGCCAAAATGAGGGACACAGAGCCATGGAAATGTAATGCGTTCTCTTTATTACACTTTCTCTTTCTGCCCAACACGGCAGACCTCCTTCATGCATGCGCAAGCCTGATTCACTGTATTTGACGTGACAAGATCACCCTGTCACGCCGGGTTAACTGTGTCTGTGCCGGACACAACAGGCAGGAATAGGTGGGATTAGCCACAGGGATTACATTACATAGGGGCAGGGAATGGGTGGGATTACAACTCTGTATACCTCCTCAAATAGCTCCATTGGAGAAAGCATTACAGACCCACATTCAAAGCCCATATTTGAAGCTCTTATGTTAACATACATGCCAACGCTCCAGATTTAGGCGGGAGACTGCCGATTTTTCAGTGAAAAATATTGCTAAATTAACTAACTAATACCAGATCCTTAATGATACACTTTGGCATAAAGCCTGTGCAGTTGATGGCGCCAAGACAGTTCATCATAACGCAGTGACGTCATCACATTTTGATTATGTCACACGTCTGTGTTTTTCCGGCGATTTAGAAACAGTTTAAATAACAGATGCAGAGCAGCATCTAGTTGGGAAGCAGCTATCCTTCACATGAAGATCCACTAAAAATACTGCTTGGTGCGTTAACCAGAAGGGCAACAGTTTCGTTTTCATGCACCATATTTGAGAATGGGGCTATCCCGGATATGGTCAGAGTGCTCTAGGTATGAGTTTAGAATAAATTGTTAGATTGAGAATAATTACATACTGGAGCGCTGCTGTCAAAGTTACAATGAGGCTATTCGCCCGCCTCATAGTCAAAGAGTAGTATACTTGTACCCTATTTGACTGTGCTGGTCCTATTGTAGTGACTTTCAATTTATAATGCTGAGTCTGCATACATTCATTCTATGTTTAATTTTCACAAACTGTTGATGCACAGAACAATGGTTACAACCACTTCAGGATAACAACAAATGTTATTATACAGAGTCCTCAAAAGTTAAACAATATTCACAATCAATTTATAGTCACAGCCAACACATGTTTCGACCACCGGTCCTTGTCAAGTCTAACAAATGACAAAGCCCAAATCGGTCAGTGAAAATAGTAAATCATACATATATCACTATTACATAATTAAGGGTGATAGAGGATTAAGGAGCATACGAAGAGAGACAAGAGATTTTTTTGAAAATGAAGAACACAGTAATGTCATAGAAAACAAGAGCAAAGTACACAGATTAAATGAAGTAAAATAGCTATCTGCATATTTCTGCAGTGCAAAGGCTACAATAGTTCATGATGCACACATTCTACCCACATTGTTGTGCATCATGCATCCCATTGTGTGGGCCTCAAACACCTTGCACCAAATGTGAACTTCCTCATAATAGTACATAAAGCTTAAGAGAAGCTGTGCATCTGCACTGTCTAGTAATATGTGCTGCAAGTTCCTGCCTAAGACACCATTAGTAGTGGTATTGGTCCCTTGATAGATTGGACTCATTCCTCATTGGCCTCAGTGCATACTGAACATTGAGTGATAGTTTAAGTATCATGCTACTAGACTATATGTGCAATGAGTGTTACTGATATATATATATTCAGTAAAAAAAACTTTGTTTAAGGGACGTTATGGTTAAGTTGCGCTACTAAAAACCTTCGAAATTCAGTAAAAAAACCTTTATTAAAGGGACGTTATGGTTCAAAGTAAAACCGAAAACCCCCTGAAATTCGTTAGTTATGGTAAGCTAAGCAACCATAGCTCGCGCCACCAATGTGCATTGTTAAGACTAACACCCAGGACATCAAAGATGACATCACAAATGTCATTGATGCCATCACTGATTACATCAAATGTCTGACTCACTGTTTTTTCCTTTAGTGATATATCTTACCCAGTAATAATTAGGAACAAAGAAATCAAAAAGTACTATATTTGTAGACTTCTACTTCAAATATGTTCTTACAGTAATTCGTTTGGGGTTCACTCACAGCATATGAAACATATACATAAGGATAATACACACTTGAAAGATAGCAATGCTTTCTGTGTATGAAGACAATCAGTAAGGTTATCAACACCTTCTTATTGTTCTGCTGTTTTCTTATTACTGTATTTTCTCTGGATATGCTCATATTTGCATTCGCATTACTCTCTTTAGGGTGCAGTCACATCATGTGATAGGTATAGATAGGGAAGTAGTAGGTTTGAAGCAGAACAATCATTTCTGTGCATAAAGATAATCATGTCGGTTATGAACAATTTCTGGTTCTACTGCTGCTTTTTTGCGTATTTCACTTTGCCTGTGCATACTTATATTTGTATGTGTTGTTATGTTTTGTGTGTAATAATAAAATTATATAGGAAGTGGGTTTCATTAGCTACTCATAACATGTTGCACAGTACACAAAACTCTAATAAGAAAGCATTTAGCATTTTACTATTTAACATGGAAAGATTATGAATATTGCACCTCCATCATGTATGCTGCACACAATGCTTATGTTTATACATGAGTACATTATACTGTAAAGAACTTCATAATAGAATGCTATTTATATCAATGCATTGCTTACTGCACTACATAGCTCATGACATCTATTCCAATGATCTTTAACACTTTTTTTGTCAACATTATAATAACTTTTCATAAAAAGTTCATGCACATTTGATATCAGTGATGTCATCAATGACATTTGTGATGTCATCTTTGATGTCCTGGGTGTTAGTCTTAACAATGCACGTTGGTGGCGCGAGTTATGGTTGCTTAGCTTACCATAACTAGCGAATTTCAGTGTTTTTTTCGGTTTTACTTTGAACCACAACCTCCCTTTATCAAAGTTTTTTTTACTAAATACACATATGCATACTGTGAATTTGATAGATGTTTCCTAGGATTCCCTTACTTTATATACATGTAACATAGAACATACCGAACGCCCTGCTAGTGATTTTGATGTCCGCGGACTGTGCGTATGTCCGCGGGCGGACGCGGACAACAGCAACACTACCCAAAAACTTAGGGGGTATCTTAGATTGTTCTATCGTGCTATATAAACACTGAAAAACTTCAAAAAGCAGCATGTAAACATATTATATGTAATAATAAATAACAAGTGGAACCTATATATGTAACACATCAACCATTCATTTAAATACCATATGTACTAAAATGGAATACACCAAAACAAAAAAGATATGCTTCCAACATAATTACCTCACAGAAACTGCACAGCTAGGAGCAACAGCAGACCTACACAACAGTAAGAACACAATTTACCAGAAACTAGTAAGTAAACTTCATTTTTCTTATATTTTTTTTACACAGAAATGTCCAGTGCTTTGGAATGGCTTGAGGAAAATTTCCCACGTGAGGAAATGTCTCAAGAAAGTGATACTAATGGTAGACACTTCTCTTTATAAGCAAATTAATAATCATTACTTTATGTGGACTTAACATATATATATTTTTTTAACAGACCATACAAACATTGAAAATAATACACCAAAAGAGAGATTAGAAAATACTCTGCAGCGCATGGAACAAAAAATAGACATGCTTATGTAAAATGTCAATCTTTTGAAACATTTTGTGGAGGACCACATAAAAGAAAAAATTAAATATTGTCCCACATGCACCTGTTCCCCCACTCCATGTCCCATTCAACTATCCCCAAACCCTCAACACCAAGAAAAACGTTTTGATGAGACTTCCATCCCTTCATCCCCTCCCATCCATCCTCTCCAAACCCCTAATTCCCCTGTATTTGTGTCAGTTTCTGCTTCCCCCTCTCTTTCATAAATGTTATATCTGTATATAATAAAAAAAAATATTATGCGTCTTTTAATTCAGTCCTTTGTGTCTTATTTTTTTTAAAAAGACAGTTGGGATGTCCGCAGACAGCACAGGTGTCCGGGATGTCCGTAATTAACCAAAATCAGGGTGTCCTAAGGACACTGTACCTGTCTGTACTGTACGCAAGCAACATTGAACTGTTCTTAGAACACACCCGGTGTCCGAGATGTCCCTAATTAACCAAAATGGAGGTGTCCTAAGGGCACTATACCTGTCCGTACTGTACGCAAGCAACATTGAACTGTTCTTAGAACACACAGTGTCTGGGATGTCCGTAATTAACCAAAAATGGAGGTGACCTAAGGACACTATACCTGTCCGTACTGTTCGCAAGCAGAATGGAACTGTTCTTAGAACACACCCGGTGTCCGGAATGTTCAATTTTAACCCAAATGGGGGTGTTCTAAGGACACTATACCTGTCCGTACTGTCTGTGGAACATCTACGCACGTGCGCACCACACCCCATAAGTCCTACGGACATTGCGCCTGTCCGTAACTGTCCGTCTCACTTGTGTCGCACTTTTAATTAGTTTGAGGACCTGAACACTGTCCGTAGAACAGCCGTGCGCACATGCATGACCATTCCTGTGCATTTGGTGTCCTGCGGACACCTGTTCCCTTTGCGGACGTGTTTGCAACGTCATCATGTGACTGCACCCACGCTGAGCGTGTGTCCTGATTTGCGGACACTGTCCGGGTCAGCGAACATGTTAAAAGTAATTTTTCAGGCAATCCAAAGTATTTTATAGTAAAAATTCACCAATGCACATGTCCCAGACTATGATCCTGGCTTTCTACATACTTTTTGGAACTTTTTGAGCCTTTTTGGGGTGTTCGATCTGTCCGCGGACAGCACGGCTGTCCGTGGAGCGCGCCCCTGCACGCCTATAAAAGGCCATACCCCAGAGCTGATCTTCATTGTGCTTCTGGCTATTGCAGTTTGACTTTTGCTGCCTTTGATGCTCTTACTGAGATTGTTCATCAAATCTGATGGCATCCATGGCTGCTGTTGCTACATCTGCCTCAGCACCACCCCCAACCCCTCCATCACCTCCCCAAGGGCCTGCAGAGGGTAACAGGCGTGAGGATGTAGAGGAGGAGGATGAAGAGGATGACGAGGATGAGGTAGTGGAAGTCCCTACTACCAGCACTCGCGGTGAGTCTTGAGTGTGGCGGTTGTTTACCATTCATGGTGACATACCAAAAGCACGTGCAAACAAGGTCACCTGCAACCAGTGTAAAATGGTGCTGAGTCATGGGAGGCCTGGTTCGTACAGCTTTGGTACGACATCCATGAAGCGACACCTAAGGTCGTTCCACGGTGGGGCCATTCGCAAGGTTGTACCTTGTGATCAACGTAGTAGGTTGAGTTCCTCTACCACATCCTCCGTTTCTGCTCCGCTCACCACAAGAGACACTCCTGTGGGAGAGCGCATCCCTCCAGCTGTCTCACAGGCCATTCATGATGCTGTTGACCCTTACCTTTCGAGGGTCACAATATTGTGTATGTACTGTGACGCAGTACTCTGCAGGGGGGGAGAGTCTTCGAAGTGCTTTCGAGACTATGGTCACGGAGCACCAGAAGACTTGCTACCTACCTAAGTAAGGTCCACCCTACATCTTCCTCTCTCCACCTGCCCTTTATTATCCCCCTGTGGTTGGTGTCCCGTCCTTACCCTCCTTCCCCATCTCTCCTAGTGCGTTGTGTGTAAAAAACCAAATAAAATGTAAAACAACAAAAATCCCCCCAAAAAGAGGCTCTTTTCAGAGCTGCCTTTCACAGTTTAAAAATAGAAGTGGCAAATAAATGGTGCAAGGCACTGTGCAGTTCGCGGACATCTACAATTTTGGGGTGCTGCCCTAGCAAAACCATTGCACCTTTCTCCGGGAGGAAGTGGTGGCTCTGAAAAGAGCCTTTTGGTAGTGTTTTTTTGTGTTTGAAAAACTTGAAATGGTCAACACCTACTGCAAAATGGATGGCTGTAATTCCAAAAAAGGTTGCAATGCATTTTGTAAATTTCTCAGAAAAATCTGATTGCCAGCATAAGTAAGATGGACTCCATCTCTGCGAAAAATGTATGTGCTACGAAACATAATATTTTCATTGTGAAAAGAGGACATGCCAACATCTCTTAGAAGGGCACAAACAGCCTTATTGACATTGCACCTCGCTTTCTCCATTTGTGGACCAAATGAAGAACGACGCAGCCACATTTGTCTTTGCGCAATACGAGAAAAAATTACTTGGGAATTTGGAAACATGTCCATGACCTTCTCAAGTCCTTCTTTCATTGCAAATTGCAATGAAATTCCAGACACATGTCCTAAACTGTTCCCTCCACAATGAATTATAATTATGTCTGGATGATGCTCTGTCTCCAGAGTAGCACAGAGAGGTACCAAATCCAGCCACTTCATTCCACGTACTCCATGCCAGTGCACTTCCACATGAGGGAATCCAAGATCTACAGCTACTCCACAGCGTTCTGCATGCACCTCCAACCAATGTATCCATGAGTATGCCAAAATCCAGATAATCTGTTTTCTGAAACACAGCCATAACTATCTGTTCTTTTGACAAATTCTCTCCTTACACAACACACCCAGTAAACTTTACTGACCAATCCCTTGCTCTGCTCATTCTCATTTACATACCTCTCCACCCCAAAATCCCTATATGTAATACGCAATGTCCGCGGACTACCGTCATGTCCGCGTACATATCGAAAATCTGAGCGTGGTGAATTTAAATTTAAATAGTGTGCCCCATTTCCCCTTTGACGTTGGCTCTGAAAACAGCTGGGGTTTTTTTGCAGATGCTTGACAGACACCTGATATTTTGTATTTTTTTTTCTTTTTTTTTTTTCTTACTTTACTCCTAAAACCTTCACATAACCTTCTCCAAACCAACCCTTACATTCCAAAACAGAATGGCATTTCCCATAAAAGAGAAGGAAATGCCATCTTCTTTAAAATAAACCGCATTACTGGAATCAATATTCTCATTATTACAGAAGAACATACCAGCGCTAAGCATGAAAGCACACATGCCTCGGTTGATTGCACACCTAGCAATGTTTTGCTGAGGACAAAAAACAGAACTATTGCCCCATATTGCCCTAGGTACTAATCCAGAAAAAATTACTTTGGCATTTGGAAGGATGTTCATTACTGCTTGAACCAAGTGTTCCAAATCTGCCAACAAAGTAGGGGCACTGACATAGCCCAAATGGAAAGCACCATAGTGCAAAACTACCACATGGAGACTGTTCATCCTGCCCATATCTTCACAAACTTGTACAATTCCCTATACATTGCAATCAGGCACAGTGCTCCACACCACCTCCACTCCTTTAACATCAAAATTCTTTGCAACATGCCTGCATTGAGCATACTGCTGTAAACCATGCACAAACATATCTCCAAGCACCAGCACCCTGACTTTCTCCACCTCTGCCATCTTCACTACACACAGTCTCTTTCAAAACAAATCCAAAACCTCAACATCTTATTGGCTGATCCCTACAGTCCCCTTTCAATGCTGGATTTGCTGGAAAACCCCAGATGTGGCACGCCCTGTCCGCGGACAGCTGCGTTGTCCACGGACCGCTTAACTCTTAGACAGCCCTTCTACCCTTTCCACATAACTCTCTGTGCCATTTCCTCATTGGATACAGCTAAGCACTCACACAACCATCCACCAATCACATCCAAGACCTCTACATCTAACTCCATCATCAGAGTTCAGCACTTCAAATGTACTGTGGATCACTGAGTACAAGTCTCATATCATTGGAAAGCACCTACTACAAAACTACTGTACAAGTCTCAAAGATTTCTACTTGCAGCTGCATCCCATATCCACTTGGATGAATACAAACTACAGATATGCATATTTTCTGCACAGTACATGTACAACTTATGAATGCATATAAACAGAGTAACTGCCACTTAACCTGTATAACCTATAAAATGAACTTACTGTCATTTTCTCATCTGCTATAATGAACTGTCACTTCCATACCTGTCTGCTATCTAAAAATGCTTTTACACACACAGCTATCTAAAAAATTATAATATTAGAAGATGGGAGAAATAACAGTTTAATTGTAGAAAAACACTTAGTAGTGTATTATAAAATTACACATAGCCAGGATAAGGTCACGCATCTTCATACACTCACACAGATAGACACCAGGAAATCACATCCTTCTGATTTATTACCCACATCTGCACAAATGCATACATCCCATGCTTTTCTATACAGTTTCTGCCATTTATCTTATAAAAATTGCAAAATAAGTATATCATTATTTCTTCTTTCTCCTAACATTCAACAATACAGCCTTAAAAAACCAAGTGAGTTTCATACACTTAGTATTCTACTCATTTGCAAAGCATATTGAACTAACATATTGTAAGTAAAATATAAAGGCTGCACAGTCAAAGGAAATTGCATGCACACACTATGTTCAGATATGAAACAAGAATACTACTACAAAAACAAAAATCAACGTCTAAATTAACATCAGGGCTATAAACACACAAAATTACTAACTTCTTTCTTTTACAACTGCAGTGAAGACCACTCTCCTGAAAAGCAGCAGCATCTGAAGTACAAACAACAACTCAGAAGAAACCTGCTTATTCCACACAAAAGAGTAAGTACAATACTACCATAAAATTCTTACTGTTACTCAAACACACTGTGGGGTTGATTCATGGAATTTGTGCACCGAAAAACAGAGATTTGTGCACCATTCTGCCCACAAATCCCCATTTGTTAAACATGGATTAGAAGGCAGAATGGTGCACAAATCCCCGTTTTTCAGAGCACAAATGACATAACTCAGCCCCTAGAATCTTACTATTACAGAACAAACAACTGTTTTAATTCTGTACCATTAGATTTAGTATTATTGCTTATCCTCACCCCTAGCTTACTTTCTACTGTCATCTGAACCCCAGTATAGTAACACATAAATAGAAAAGCCTTCCCAACTATTTGTAGCTGCCCAATGCACAATCATACACCACCATATACATCCTTACCATCATACTCATACACTCATGCACACAGCACACATACATTGCAGAACAGCCTAACCCATACATTCTTTTCTTTTTCCAACAGACCCCAAAGAATGCCTACCAAAAGGCAAGTCTGTAGAAAGCAACGCAGAAGTAAAGCAAATGCAAATAAAAGTGTCCAAAATAAGCATCCATCTCTAGCAGAATTTGTACAAAAAGTTCAAACAAAACAGCTAATACAGTCATTAAGCGAAACAAAACAAGCTTGCAGTACAAAAACTTTGCCTCCTCTATCAAAATGTAAAACGATACAAAGTGATTAACAAGAATTCAGCTACCACTACTGCTAACACTGCTCCTATAAATCTTGATGCAGTGGCAAGTCACCAAACCAAAAAAAGTATTTTAGCAAAAATGTTCTGCCACAGAGTCCTTCAGAATCTTATGAAAACAGGAGACAAATCATGCACAACCCTTAAAACCTACCGTAGAAAATTAATCTGAGAAGCTTTGATAGACAGTGCAATCCTTCTCAAAAGGAAGTTATTCATTTTATTGTTAAACAGAATGAAACCACTAACAAAACTAATGACTAAATTACAAAAAAGACTTCTCAATAAACGGAATGTCAACAAAAATAACTTCTTAAATATCTGTGGAGGTGATGTCATGATCTCTGCTTCCAAAAGGTCAGGGTTTTCCCAACTCCCTTGGAAGCAGATCCATAACCCAGGTTCCGAGTGCCAACCAGTCCCAATTGGGACCTTTTGGACCCAGTCCTGGCGCCAGTGGCACCAGGCTCATAAATATGCCCAGTCCCAGCGCTGGAAGCGCCAGGCTCATAATGCTTGGGTGGATTTACCTGCAGCAGACCATGCTGCTTACTTGCCTGCCAGTTGAGCCTCTGATCCTCTTCTGTTTGGAACTACTTTTCCTGTTGGGTGGGGCAGGAGCCACTCCCTAGATTCAGAACACTGGAACTCTTCTGGAAAGCAGGAACTCTTTTCTTACCTAGGCGTGGCTGTGGAAGGAGACACCTAAGCACTACAGGAGGCTATTTAAACCACACCCGATGGATGAATCTTGCTTTGCGTTATTCTGCATCCTCTGCAGCAGAACGCTCATCGTGTCTTCTGCATCTGATCCTGGGCCTAAGGAAAAAGGCTTACCATCCTGAATCCAGTCTTCAGCAACACCTATAAAGACAAGAAAGAACAGGTTAGAATTACGGTCTTCAGTGACAGCTCTTCACTTACCTGGTCCATCGGCTGTCACCAACGCCTCGCGCTGCATTCCGGCATCTGAAAGACAAAGGCTTACCTACTCTTCGTGCGCTCCGGAGGTCTTCACACTGCATTCCGGCATCTGAAAGACAAAAGCTTACCAACTCTTCGCACGCTCCGGAGGCCTTCGGCGCTGCATCCCGCATCTGAAAGACAAAACAAGGTGCGTTTAAAGACATTGGGGAACTTTAATACTCACGTGCCATTACTCCTTTCCACATCTAACCCAGTGGGTATTCCGGCACCCTGCAGCCGCTCCGAACTTGTACCTGCAAAATAAAAAGACAGTTAGAGCGCATCGTGAAGCAGGCAACAAGCGCTTACTTACGTGCTTCCAGGCGCTTCTATTCATCACACGGGCTCCATCTTCAACTCACTTCAGCCCGTCATCCGCCATCGCCGGAACCCTGCAAAACAAGAAACATCATTACTAAAGACTTTAAAGACATTAGAATTACTCGAAACTTACCGTTCGTGCAGTAAACGACGGACAGCAGTCCTCTGAAGTCAAGAGGCCTGCTCCCCTTATCCAGTGAAGAAACTGGTTACAGCACCCTGCCCCGAGGCAGATGGAGAGCACGGCGTTCACTTACCTAAGGTGAGAGCGTTAACCTTTGGGGTTCTACAGGAGAAGAGAAAGGGAAGAAGAGAGAGACATTCAATAACCCAGTTCCTTAATCCATCTGCAGACATCTTACCCTTCAAGTCAGACATACAGTGCACAGAGGTCCAGCCCAAAGAGCCAGCCGTGTGTTACACATCACCTTTGAAGATACGGTATACGCCCAGTCAAGACCGGCGCCTCTACGGGAATCAGGTGAGCATTACAGGTGAATGGAGTCACACCACGAACACAGAACCATATTTCACTGAAGAAACATACAAACAAAAGCAAATAAACACAATTGCCATACATAGCAGTGGACGAGGGTATGAAAAACTGATCTTGGTCTGTTATGAACTGAGGACATTTTGGAGGAGTGTCACTGAGAAGATTAATGAGGTTCTATTGCTGCAAGAGGATTTTGATTATAACACTATCATCTTGGGTGAGGATGATAAAGTGGAAGATCTCACTTATCCACAGAAATGCTGTTTTTTTAGGGCTGCAAATTCTGCGAAACAAATCATTTTGAAAAAATGGAAATGTGATGAGAGGCCGACCTGTTCAGAATGGGTGGAGTACTTGAGGCAAGTTGCCAGAATTGAGAAGGTTATCCTTCGCAGAAACAAAAAATTGAAATTGTTTGATGATATGTGGGGTGGGTTTTTGGATGGCATGTGATAACAAGTTGGTCTGTTTTGCATTTTTAATTTTGTGAAGGTTGGGGATGGTTATGGGGGTGTGGATTCTTTGCGATGAATTCTACAATTACAATGCTGATAAGTTTGATGTTTGTATGTTTTCTATAAATTTCAATAAAATTAATAATAAAAAACTTAATACCATAATGCAACAAGAAATACTGCTTACAATAATATCCCTAGAAAACACAGTATCACCTCTCCATTCGACTGACCCAGAACGTCCAGTATACAAATGGCCATGCACGTCAATGTGTAACATTGCCAAAAAAGCTTTCAAATCTTCACGCCAGTTCCTCAATCAGTATGTAAAAGGCAAAGACAAAATCAAAATGAAACTACTACAAAATATGGATACCTGTCCAGTGTGCAAATACACAGGACTACACGGACATTCATTAACCTGCATTTCAGGACCTATTTGCAAAAGCACCATCATATCAAAATGATATCAACACATCATTCAACTATAAGAAATCTAATCTATAAACTGTACTATGCTAAAAGTCCTGCTTTAGCACTAGCCAATTTAAATAACAATCGTCTACATGGTACAGCCAAAGACCTACTCAAAGGAATAGAGCCTATCCAGAGAAATTATTTTGGAAGTGAATGCCACTTATAAAATGCAATAGCTTTACAACAGACTAGCAACAATTGTACAGATGGCAACCTTCTACTACACACATACAAAAAAGAAATACTAACATTTAAAAGTACATCCACTGAAGTACCAAACCATGTGTGTGTGTGTTGCCGCAGAACTTTTTATAAAAGTAACACAAAAACTGTAGACATAACATACAAAAAAGAAGACAAGGAAGATTCCAAATGGTTTGAATTATCTCTCTACCTTATAGCAGAAAACAAATATGAAATAACTGACCCCTTAATACTTTGCACTTACTGCCCTACAAATCTTGACAACTCCTTCACGTGCTATCAAAAAACTTGGAATTATTCCCACTACCAAAACCCCTGCAACACCTCAATTTATATGAGAGCATCATAAGTCAAACAGTGCACCCATTTCAAGCAATAATCCGCCTTCAACCAAAAACAGCAAAATTACCTCCCTCTGAATTAGTGAAAGGCATAGATCTGAAAGAAAATGTGCACACTCTGGGAGTGCAGCGTCCAATAGAGCAATCGTTAATTGTCTTAGTAAATGGTGTACCTACAAAAGACAAAAGAATTTGGCAACAACTCAGACTTACATAGAGTTAGACAAGCCTTGCAATATCTAAAAGACAATGAATACTACAAAGAAATGAATATTGACGAAAACTTGAGGGAAACCACTGAAATAATTCAAGAGTCACCAGAAACTGGTCATTTTGAACTTCTAGATCCTGCTACAGTATCCAATATTTGAGACCATTATACAATTCATCCATTACACTCTAATGACACAATAGATGATGCACTAGAAACATACCAAATGCGACAAACCAAAGGATCACCAATCAGCATATGGGAAAAAAGTATAGAAGCAGGTGCTTTTCCTCTACTCTTCCCTACTGGGAAAGGGGGAAGGTACAATGATAAATCCATTCAGATAACAGCATCAGAATACCGCTCGTTACGAATGTATTCTGAAGATCCACATTTTGTCTAAATCTGGGAATACATATTCAACCTACTCTTTGAAAGTGAACTAGCAACTCTATGTTACAGAGTTGCACACACATTGGAATCAGGTACCCACTTTCAAAATATGCAATTACTCCAAAAGTGCAAGAAAAAGATGAGGTTTTACAATCAGGCATTACAAATCTGTTAGCAAACATGCGTGGTACTAAAGAGTACTGGTTCCGATGTCACGGAGATGTACGATGTATGATAAGAAACCTTGGCCCGCCCACTTGGTTTGTTACATTAAGTTGTGCAGAATATTCATGGGAAGATTTACATGATTTCCTACGCATATCAAACAAAAACAAAACAAACAGATATACTAACACCTGGAGAACTTTGCTCTCTAGATCCTGTTAATGTTTCAAGATATTTCCATCATCGCTTCATTGCTATGCTACACTTTATTTGTAATAAAACTGTTCCTCCCCTCGGAGAAGTGCAACACTTCTTTTGGAGAAAAGAATACCAAAGCAGAGGAGCACCACATATCCACATGCTTTTATGGATTAAAGATGCTCCTAAATTTGGTCAAGACAGTGATGCCACCATTTTACAGTTCATCGGAAAATATGTCACTTGTGAAATTCCATCAGATTATCATAGTGATCTTCATGCACAAATTGTACAATTTCAAAGACACAAATGTGGGAAATATTGACGTTGCAAATACCAAAACAAAGGGAAATACTACACCAAATGCCGCTTTAGTTTCCCTAGACCAGTTACTGAAACAGGTGAAGTGAACAACTTCATGTCTTCAGTTAGACATAGTGTTAAAGGTAAATCACCTAAGAACACATATTACATAAAAAGAACAGAAGAAGCAAAATATATCAATGATTACAATGCAATTATTGCCCTCTTATGGAATGCAAACATAGATGTGTAGTACATTGCAGACAATTCCACTGCAGTTGCACGATATGTTACAGCCTACTTAACCAAAACAGAAAAAACAGAGCTTCAAGACCTCTGGAATGACCTATCATCGGACAAAACACTGTCTCAGAAATTGTACATCTTAGGCATAGAAATGCTCTCTCAGAGAGAATGTGGCTGCTATGAAGCTGCAGATAGTTGTAATGTTTTGTATGGAAAATCTGAAAATATAGTTTGGCTAAGTCCTGGTCCTGCTAAATCTAGAAAAAGAGTTCTCAAATCATACGACGAGAAACAATAGCCAAAAATGATCCCAACAGCAAAGACATTTTTAAAAACAATTTACTGGACACATACTACCCAAACAGCAGTACCACTTTGGAAACCATGTGTCTATACCACATAGCCCAGAACTTCACATACAAAAATAATATAAAACCAGATGAAAAAAAAAGGTAGATACAGAGTGACAAATTGTGATGGCACCTTAGTGAAACTTACAAAACAAAGCTTAATTAATCATATCAAATTGTCATTAAAAACTCCTCAACATAAAGCACTATATTACATGTCCCTGCTACAACTTTTTAACCCATGGAGAAAAGAAGAAGAGATACTAGATATCTATGACTCCTATGAAGACGCTTTCAAAGCAAATGAAAGCACTATAACCGATGTAAACTTTATACAGTACAAAACAATGTTGCACAATGAACAGCAACACGAAGCCCAACTAGATAAGGACACTCCCAACAGTAGTCAACCTTCTGTAACAGGAAGCCAAGAACCACTGGGACAGCCACTAGTAGCAAATGAGGCAGAATTAGCTATGACAGAAGTAGAAAACACCATGTGTCACTATGAAGAAGATACAGAAGACTTAACTATACTACAATCAAAACTGAACAAAGAACAGCGTACCATTTTTCAAGAAGTAACAAAAGAAATTGCACATGGTGTACAACATGAAAATAAGGAATGTACCTGCCAAAATTACAAACCTATACTACTATACGTCAGTGGTGAATCTGGTTCAGGCAAAACATTCTTAATCAAAATCATCAGCAAGTTCCCTCAACAATTGACAAACAATAAACTGTCAGCTGTTGTAACTGCCCCCACAGGTTTAGCTGCCTACAACATAGGCAGTGTCACTTTACACTGATTACTTCTCCTTCCAGTAGAACACCAAAACAAATTAGAATATTACAAAGCTCCATTGCACTCTTCCAAGGCAAATCCTTATGTGGTGGATGCGAAATGATTCACCTCAAGCACCTGCCCACTGAAAACAACTGCCTTAACTTACTAGTAGCCTATCGACCACCATCTCCCACCCCGGAATTTAATGACAACTTTACACATCTCCTAAACCTCCTGAAAGGCCCAAATTGTGTTACATTAGCGGTCGGAGATCTAAATAGATGGTACGGCAATCAGGCTGACAAAGAGGCCATCTATCTAGAAAGCTCACTACTAAACATAGACTACACCATCACAAATAAAGAACCAACCATGAAAAATGGTCACCAACTGGATTGGATAATTACCAACAACCTTGAAACACACGACTACCAAACCAAACCTTGTATATGGTCAGACCACTACAGTGTCTCGTTTCAGGTCTCTCTTCCTTCACCTAAAGAAAAAAATCCCAATCCCCCCCAAAAAAGTTATGCAAAGGAACTTTAAACATATCAAGAAGGAACAACTCGAATCATGCATAAAAGACTTCACCTCCACTACTAAAGAAGAGGACACATGCAACATTATGATGTCGACCCTCTTAGACTTTCTTAAAATGTTAGTAGAGCAAAACGCACCCTTACAGACTAAAACTTTTAGAACCAAAAGCAAATTGCAAGAGTGGTTTTCTAAAGAACTATTCGAGCTTAAAGGAGCCAAAAGAAAACTGGAAAACACCTGGAAAAAAAATCCTACACTTGAAAATAGGGAAAAATGGAAAAATACGGAAACAAAATACAAGAAAGAAATAATAGAGGCTAAGAAACAGTATTTCAACAAACAAATCATGGCAGCAGAAAACGCCTCAAGTAAACTTTTTAACATCTTGAAATCTTTAGACAAAACCCCTGCCATCTCGCCATCTTTTTTACCATCTCAACATGAACGCAACAACACCCAAAAAGCTTTTTTTGAGAATTTAGAAAAGGCAAGAGATAAAATCACAAAAGCACAACTAAATAAATCTAATACAATTAAAATGCCAGCGGAAGAATCACTTGTGAACATAGAACCCTTACATTTCTCGTATATATAACCACAGAAGAGATGAAAATAACCCTCGCCTCCATGAAACCTACCTCATGCGCAGAGAACATCCTACCCGCCAAAATAATCTTAGAAAACCCAGACATCTTCGCCCCTACACTTGCTAAGATCGTCAACACTTCCTTTAGGGACCAACTAGTCCCCCAGGCCATAAAAAAAGTCAGTTACCCCACTAATAAAAAAACCTCATTTGGATCCTAGAGACTTAGGCCAATAACCAACTGTAACTTCCTGCTCACGATCATGTATAAAGTAGCCACCGCACAACTATAGGCACACATTGAGGCCTCTGACGCACTCCACCCACAACAATCTGGGTTCAGACCATCTCATAGCACAGAATCAGCTATGCATGACTTACAAAGATGCTCAGCATCTTAGATAAGGGAAAAATGGGACTTCTCATCCTGTTAGACCTCAGTGCCGCCTTTGATCTACTGGATCATAATCTACTCGAAGTAGCCCTGGGCAAAACAGCCAACTGCTCACAAGAGGCAAAAACATGGATAATGTCTTTTTTAAAAGGCCTGACATCTCGAGTCCATTGGGGAGACAAATTCTCCATGGAAAGGGAGATCCTCTGCGGGGTTCCCCAGGGAGCCAGCATGTCCCCACTGTTGTTCAATCTCTACATTAGATACTTATGCTACATTTTAGATCATGCAGATATATTCTTTACCAACTATGCGGATGATACGCAGCTGGTATTGGAACTTAGCGGGGACCATAAAACTGACAATGACCATCTAAACAGAATTTATAACATCATAGAACATTGGATGGATTCCAATGGGATGTGCTTGAACAGCAGCAAAACCGAGATAATGGTTTTCGGATCCACCCAAGCCAGAAACACATTGCCCCACGACTACACAAACTTCAAGATCAAAGACTTTCTCAAAGTAATTGAGAAAGTAAAAACCCTGGGCATGCTGATGGAAGCATCCTTAGGAGCAGAAGCCCAGACTCAATACATACATGCAACTATTATTTGAGACTCCTCAGAGCGATTAGACTGTATCTATCAGAGAACAATTGTGCCAAAATGGCTAGAGCAACCATCCTCTCTCGGTTAGATTACGGGAATGCACTTATGCTAGGAGCCAACAAAAAAACCATACAGGCGTTCCAGATTATCCAAAATAAGGCAGTCAGGATAATCAAAGGTAAATCCAAATCAGACCACATCAGTACATCCAGGAAGGAATTACACTGGCTCAAAGTTGAGAGCAGAACCCACTTCAAGGCTCTTACAGTAGCCCACAGATGCATCCACGGGAAGGCACCAGGCTATCTAAAATCGAAAGTACGTCCTTATGCCCCAAGCCGCGCCTAAAGATCCTCGGATCAAAGTAGGATCGCAGTAATGCCTCACAAACGTAAATCTGGACTTGGAAAATCTTTCCCAGTCATTACAGCAGGTATCTGGAACAACCTGCCAGTCCACATAAGGAAAGAACCCAACTACCTACGCTTTCGTAAGTTAGTGAAAACGTATCTCTTTAACTGACCTCACAATCCTTGACTCTCTAAACCTTTGATTAGGAACTGTCTCGTCCCATTTCTGTTGGTCTTAGTGTCCATGTTTCTGCGCCCCGAAACTTGCGAGTTACCGGCGCATTACAAATAAATAAATAAAAAATAAATAAATAAAACAAACTTTCTACAGAAGCTGAAATGGAACTACGCAGAGTGTTAAAACAAATGAAAATGGTACTAATAGATGAAGTGAGCATGGTCTCCAACCTAATGTTGGCTTTGATTCACCTCAGATTACAAGAAGTACTCAAAAGAAACTACGAAGAGCACTTTGGACGAAAATACACTATTGTTTTCGGAGATCTTCTATTGACACTAGTGAAAGGTGAACCTATTTTTAAAACCTTAGGACACAAACTCTGCCGTAAAACTGTTGGCAGCATAGGAAATGTTAACCTTTGGCAACATTCCCAATACAGAGAATTAACAGAAAACGTGCGCCAGTCTGCAGACCTCACCTACGCCAGCATTTTAAAAAGTATTAGAGTTGGTTTACTATCTCAAGAAGCACAAGCAATATTAAAAACCCGGCATATCCATGCACTTTATGGCCATAACTCATGTGCTACTGATGTCATGGAACAATTAGCACACAAAAATGTCAATTGTATGTCCTTGAGGCCAACTCTTGCAAGCTATTCCAAATTCAATGAAACAATGTTGAAAAAAGAAATGAAACCAATAATTGAAATTTGCTCCAAAGACAAACTGGACGTACATGGTATGACACTACCCATGTGTCAACAAGCCACAACAAGACTAAATACCTTAGAAAACTATCTCCAACACAGCTAGTTTGGAGAAAATATTAAAATTATCTTTAAACTGTAGAGTAATGCTTAAACGTAACCTTGACGTGGAGCAAGGACTAGTTAATGGAGCACTTGGTACAGTTGTTGGCTTTCAAACATATCCACGTCACAACAACATTCAGTTTGTCAATATTCTCTTTGACAAACTATCAGAAGTAAAAAGGATAGGACGCTCAACAGCTCGATTCCTTCTTTTCAAAGACATGTATGTACGCAGAGAACAATTTTCTCTAACTCTAGCATACGCAGTCACTATTCACAAATCCCAAGGTCTTACCCTAGATAAAGCATTGATAGATATTGGGAACATTGTCTTTAAAGAAGGCATGAGATACATAGCACTATCACGCTTACGTACACTTGACAGTCTATTTCTAATCAACTTTGATTCAAGTAAAGTAAATGCTGGTATTCCTTGCATTTTATAATACAATAGACTACGTTCACTATACATCCCCCATCTAAAAACCTATCCTGTGCCACAAAAAGCAAAACGTTCTAAAAGAAAACTACTACAAACAGAAATGCAACAGGATCTCACTGCAAATACTCCAAAGAGAATAAAAGAAGCTAATACTGCATCAATTACTCAATTACTACAACCAAAGAAGAATGTTCTACTCAAAGTAACTCAGGTACTTCTTCAAAGAAGCAACACACTCTGAAGAAATGACTTGGACACAGAACTATCTGGTCCATTCAAATTTTCAAATATAACTGGTGTAAATTGCTAAGCAAATGTAGCAATAAATATTCTATTTCAATTGCCACCAATTATTGAAAACATTTACTTACACAATACAGACCAATTGTGTTTGCAAATGTTAGTCCTTCATAGAAATGCAAGCAACAATCCTGACAACACATTTTCAGGCCGATTCATGGAATTAATGTGCGCTGAAAATTTCCGCGCAAGCATGCGAAAGCGTGTGAATCGCAGCGCAAGTGCGAGAATCCCACCGAAACCCACGCACAGCGATTCATGGAAGTCCGTGCGCGTGTAAATCCATGGATGTGCGTTAAAATCCTGCGTGGCGCACACGTCTTCAAACAGCGTGCGCTACGTGCACAGCGAAAGCGAACATAGCGCAGCGCACACAACAAAAGTAGGCGTAACACGGGGCGTAACGCGTGGAATGGGGAACAACGCGTGAAAATGTGGGTGTCACGGGGGAAGTACAGGAGGCAAATGCGCGGAACGCCCACACGCGCACCTACAACACGTATTCATGGAATCGAACGGGGTGAATGTGTGCGCCAAAAAAGACGCGCTAATCCAGAAACACGTACGCCAGCAGGAAGCAGGCGTACGTGGACCCTCGCAGCATAAAAGTGCGCGCAAACAACAAACAAGCTCAGACGCTAAGATGAATATACCCTGTTCCTCGCAGCAGTGGTCGTGGGATACCGCAGGAGGAGGAGGAGGATAGTCGGGGCCAGAATTTTTACACCCAGAACCAGCCTTTTCGGGATGCCTGATGACCAGGTGTATGGGAGGTACAGGTTTCCACCTCACATAATACTCAACCTGGTGAGTGAGTGGGAGGATGACCTCACATCACCCACCCTGTGCTCCCAAGCACTGAGCCCCTTGGAAAAGGTGCTCAATGTACTGCACTTCTTGGCCACTGGTTGATTTCAGCAGACAAGTGCCATAGTGGGGGGGTGGGGGGGGGGTTGTCACAGGCCACGCAGTCACGCTGCCTGCACCAGGTGTTGGCCATCATGACTGCACGCCCATCAGTCCGCAGGCACATATACCTGCCCAGAACACCTGCAGAAAGGCAGGCTGTCGTCCAGGATTTTTACGGGGTGGCACACTTCCCCAAAGTGCTAGGTGCCATTGACTGCACCCATGTGGCTCTACGTCCTCCCAGGGCAACTGAGCACATCTACAGAAACCGCAAGCACTGGCATTCCATCAACGTGCAGGTAGTATGTGATGCCAAGGGAATCATCACCTCAGTATATGTCAACTATCCAGGGTCCACCCATGACAGTTTCATTTACAGAATGTCAACCCTAAACCGGGACCTAGAAGCTGGGCGGCATGGCGATACATGGCTGCTTGGTGAGTATAAATGCACATGCACATGCATGCATGTCAGATACTGAGTAATGTCACAACCCCACTAAAGAAACCCATCATAACCTCCCCAGGGGACAGTGCCTACCCTCTGAGCACCCACATGATGACGCCAATTCGGAACCTCACCACACCACCCGAGGTAAGATACAACACAGCCCATATTGCAACCCGGGGCATAGTGGAGTGCACATTTGGAGTGCTCAAGTCAGGCTTTCGCTCCCTTGACCGCTCTGGTGGGCAGCTGCTATACGCACCCCCAGTAGTGTGCACGATCATAGTGGCAGCATGTGTCCTGCACAACGTTGCAACACGCCGGGGCCTGCCGGTGGACATGGTGGTGCCCCCACATCCCCAACCACAAGCACGGCTTCTGCGCATGGGAGGGGAAAGGGCACGTGGTGAGGCAGCCCGTACGCAGCTGGTGGCTAATTACTTCACCTAAAATCACACCCCTGTGGAGTGCACACAGCCCTGGCACATACCAGCTGACAATCAATGATGATGACATAGGGACAGTCAACTGTCACAACCATACCAGCCTGAGATTGGTCACCTGGAAGTGTTACATTGTGTGCATTCCTACCTACCGAAAGACAACCAATGCTGTGTCACAAAAAGACACACATTTATGCTGCATGAATGTCTACCCCCTTGCAAAATACAACATGAAAATAGTGCCATGTCACCCAACCCCTCCCAATCTCCGCCACCCAACACACCATGGCATGTCCTGGAATGTGAAAGCAAACAAAGGAATGCACAACACATGACACAAGTGTCACAAAGTGCACTGTCCCAAATGGAAACAGGCCACAGACAATATGCTCCCAGTAATCAATAACAAACAGCACACATGACCAAATACTTACCAGCAACACAATACAGCAACACAGCATGAAACATCGCCAAAATATGACAGTACAAACTCAAAGTAAGTCATACAACCTCAATAAGCCAGCACATCGACCCCTTCCAACTCCAGAGTGTTGCTGTCAGGGAAATGTGTCAGTGTACTGCATACAACATGAACTGCATCTGCAAAAGAGACGGCCTTGTGAAGACACGAAGAAGGTATCTGCGGATAAGGAGGAAGACATGGATGCACAAGCACATATCAATACACCATGCAGTGTTCAAAACAAACCCCACTAGGGATGTCCACACAGTTATGACTACAGACTGCCCACACAGCTCATGGGAGCCCAATGTCACTGTGTAAGTCACTGTCACTTGGTCACACCCTTTGCAAGCTCATGGAAACGGGAAGCAGGAGGGGTGTGTGTGTCAGGAACCCAAGCTACTAACCCAAACACAGGACAAGCCTGCATGTGCCCAGCCGTAATACACAGTGGATGCCCACAGGAGCCACACAAGGCAACACACTGTAAAAAAAAAAAAAAAGAAGAAAAATCAAAAATGGCCATGTGGGGGCCAGAGGGGGGGCACCCAGGAGGTCCGAGGACAGGGTGCACACCAACACCCACCTGCGTGGATGTTGCGAAAAAAAAAACACCTTCATGGGCTTATGGCCTGCACGGCTACACTACTGTGGGAGAAGTGCTGCTGTCGCTCTCATCACCCTCTGCTGCTGCATCAGGAGGTGGTGGTGCTATGGGAGGCAGCCCACGCAAAGCCTTGGTATGGTCCTCCATGGCAGCAAGCATGCGGGCATGGAAGGTCTCGTTCTGGAGGATGATAGTACGGAGATCTCCATGCAGCACCTGATGGGTTGCCTGCATTTCTGCACGCATGGCCTCCCGTGATGCCCGGATCTCCTCCCGAGTTGCCTGCAGCTCAGCTGAGAGTGAACGTGTGAGCTGCTCCAGCTGCTGTTCTGTCCTCAAATTTGTGGAAGCCTCAAGTTCAACAAGAGTCTCCCTGAGGTTATGGAGTTCTACTCTCAGGGCTTCCCTGTGGCCCTGTGACTCTATAGAAATGGCTTCCGACGGAGTCTCCAGTGCCGCCCGTCGGTCCCTGTTGGACGCCAACATGTCTTCCCTGTGTGATCGGCAAATGGAGTCTGTTGCCTGCTGTTGTTGCTCCATCTGCCTTTCAGGGGGGATAATGGAAGTGGCCACCTTCTCCATTGCCTGAGCCATCATTTCAACTGATGCTGCTGTTGGGTTGCCATACCATACATGGAGTTTTCCCATACAGTATTGCCTGGTGGCGTACGTCCACCGCGTCGGCGGGCACCACACCTGTTCGGGGCAAGGCGATCTGCACCTTGCTGTGCTGGCACTGCCTGAGGCTGCAGGACTGCATTCCCTCTCTGATCTGCTGGCCCAGGAACAGGATCAGATGTTGTAGAGTGTGACCCTGCATCCGTAACCGCCAAAGGCGGACTTACCAACACTGACATCCCCATAAAGGGTTCTACCCCTGGTGAAGGTGGGTTGGACAGAACAGAATCCCTGCCAGAAACACTCACCTGCGACGGCACATAATTCTCATCATCTGATTCAGCACCTGAATAGAGGTCTGGGGAGGTGCACCCAGAGACACCCCTGGACAGTATGGTCTGCAGTAAGATTGCGTTTTCACCTCCTGGGTATGCACCATCTCCTCAACCTCAACAGCATCAAGTGCGTCATCACCTGCAAAAACATGAAACACAAAAAATGGAAACAGGCATTAGCACCATAGCACACACATAGGCCTGACAAGCCAGAAATCCAGTACATGATTTACACATGTCCCACATGACTATAACCCTGGCATGCATGCACCGTCACTGAGTTGGAAGGGGAGGCAAAAAGCAGACACTGATGACACCAAGATGGAAAAGCAACACATTTTCTGCATGCTGGGTAGCACTGGCATCACACATTAGCCTGTGAGTGGCATGTCCAATACACATACATGACACATGCCAGCACACAGATGGCATGTAGCATAGCCATGGTACATTTGACAAGTACAGCCATATGTCAGTGAATGAGTACCGTCAGCCATCCATGTGAGAAGGACATGATGAGATGAACAATGCTACATAGTGTGACAAAATACGCATGTGCCACTCACTGCAACACATCCAGTGTACAAGAATACAGTGATTGCAGGCAGATGTACACATCAATGGTTGGTCACTTAAACATCACAGGAAACAACTATGAAGTACCACATACAAACAGGCACCAAAAATCAATGTGAGCAGGCCAATACTCAGCCTGAATGGTCTAATCATTCACATAACAAGGTAACAAATGTGGGCCAATGTGGGGTGTAATCAATAACAGAAGCATGTCACATATGTGACAATAGGGCTGCAAAATGTGCTGCAAAAGTGGGAGAATTGAAACAATCAGCCTGAATGAACACTGAAAAATTCTGAACAATGTTGTTGCAAGATGACAGTTCAAGGGCAACTGCAGTAATGTGGCGCTAAATGGCTACTGTGGGCAGAAGGGATACTGTCATACCCAAATCCAAGGCCAGTGAATGTTTTGGAGGAACCTAACATCCCGTGAGCAGCTTTGCCCCTCTTTCCATCCGCAGCTGCTTAAGGTGTGCAGGTGAGCCCATCCGTGTGTTTCCAATCGTGCAAATCCCCCATTTTGGTGTGTAAGAATCCCTCTAGCCCGCATTGCCCGCAATCCTTCCCGCTTCCTGGTTCCCTCTCCCAGCCCTACCCTGTGCCCGCCCACGGTCCCTGATTGGTCCGCTTCTCATCACCCACCGAACCTAACATCCCGTGAGCAGCTCTGTCCCTCTTTCCATCCGCAGCTGCTTAAGGTGTGCAGGTGAGCCCATCTGTGTGTTTCCAATCGTCGAAATCCCCTATTTTTGTGTGTTAGCATCCCTCTAGTCCGCATTGCCCACAATCGTTCCCGCTTCCTGGTTCCCTCTCCCAGCCCTACCCTGTGCCCGCCCACGGTCCCTGATTGGTCCGCTTCTCATCACCCACCGAACCTAACATCCCATGAGCAGCTCTGCCCCTCTTTCCATCCGCAGCTGCTTAAGGTGTGCAGGTGAGCCCATCCGTGTGTTTCCAATTGTCCAAATCCCCCATTTTGGTGTGTTAGCATCCCTCTAGCCTGCATTGCCCGCAATCCTTCCCTCTCCCAGCCCTCCCCTTAGTGTATTTTGTGTCCAGGATCCCCCCGTGCCCCTATTATTCCCTATTCCTCTTCCGGCTACACCGACCTTCCCTCCCTCCCTCCCTCCCTCCACCCCGCCTACCATCCCGCCCACCCCCGATCCGATTGGTCGAGATGAAAGATTCTCCTCCATTACCAGCTCTCCCAGGGCAGCCCTCTGCCTGGCAGCCCATCAGCTAAGGACCTGAGGCAAAGGACGACTCCCTCAGCGACGACTCCAGATCGTATCTGCAGGTATCCGCAGGAGAAACAAGAAGCCAACAATAAGTAAGTGTGGACTGGGCAATCACCGCCCCACTCAACTAAGAAAGCCTCTGAGTGGAAAGTTGCATTTAGAAAGTGTGCTCAATAGCCTCTCTGAGAAAAGTTGCATTTAGAAGTGTACCCAATGGCATTTAGAAGTGTACCCAATTGCATTTAGAAGCTGTGCCCAATAGCCTCTCTGAGAAAAGTTGCATTTAGAAGTGTGCCCAATTGCATTTAGAAGTTGTGCCCAATAGCCTCTCTGAGAAAGTTGCATTTAGAAGTGTACCCAATTGCATTTAGAAGTTGTGCCTAATAGTCTCTATGAGAAAGTTGCATTTAGAAGTTGTGCTCAATAGTCTCTCTGAGAAAAATTGCATTTAGAAGTTGTGCTTAATAGCCTCTCTGAGAAAAGTTGCATTTAGAAGTGTACCCAATTGCATTTAGAAGTGTACCCAATCACATTTAGAAGTGTACCCAATCACATTTAGAAGTGTACCTAATCACATTTAGAAGTTGTGCCCAATAGTCTCTGAGAAAGTTGCATTTAGAAGTTGTGCTCAATAGTCTGAGAAAAATTGCATTTAGAAGTTGTGCTCAATAGCCTCTCTGAGAAAAGTTGCATTTAGAAGTGTACCCAATCGCATTTAGAAGTGTACCCAATCACATTTAGAAGTGTACCCAGTTGCATTTAGAAGTGTACCTAATTGCATTCAAAGTCGTGCCCAATAGTCCCTCTGAGAAAAGTTGCATTTAAAAGTTTACCCAATTGCATTTAGAAGTTGTGCACAAAAGCCTCTCTGAGAAAAGTTGCATTTCAGAAGTGTGCCCAATTGCATTTAGAAGTGTGCCCAATTGCATTTAGAAGTTGTGACCAATAGTCTCTCTGAGGAAAGTTGCATTTAGAAGTGTCCCCAATTGCATTTAGAAGTTATGACCAACAGCCTCTCTGAGAAAAGTTGCATTTAGAAGTGTACCCAATTGCATTCAAAGTCGTGCCCAATAGTCCCTCTGAGAAAAGTTGCATTTAAAAGTGTACCTAATTGCATTTAGAAGTTGTGCTCAATAGCCTCTCTGAGAAAAGTTGCATTTAGAAGTTGTGCCCAATTGCATTTAGAAGTGTGCCCAATTGCATTTAGAAGTTGTGACCAATAGTCTCTCTGAGAAAAGTTGCATTTAGAAGTTGTGCCCAATTGCATTTAGAAGTGTGCCCAATTGCATTTAGAAGTGTGCCCAATTGCATTTAGAAGTCTGCCCAATTGCATTTAGAAGCGTGCCCAATTGCATTTAGTAGTGTACCCATTTGCATTTAGAAGTGTGCCCAATAGTCTCTCTGAGAAAGTTGCATTTAGAACTTGTGCCCAATAGCCTCTCTGAGAAAAGTTGCATTTAGAAGTTGCCCAATTGCATCTAGAAGTGTACCCAATCGCATTTAGAAATTGCACCCAATAGCCCCTCTGAGGAAAATTGCATTTAGAAGTGTGCCCAATAGCCTCTCTGAGAAAAGTTGCATTTAGAAGTTGTGACCAATAGCCTCTCTGAGAAACGTTCCATTTAGAAGTTGTGCCCAATTGCATTTAGAAGTGTGCCCAATTGCATTTAGAAGTGTACCCAATCGCATTTAGAAGTTGTGCCCAATCAGCAGGACAAAGACTGATATGTTTGGGATATTTCTTCTCTGTGAAAGATAGTGAGCTAAAGACTTTGGGTAAGTCTCTCGTAACCAGGACTAATGTCTGGCAGAGAGACTCCCAGGACCCCCCCTGTCAATTTGCATATTTAAGTAACTTTGGGTCTCACCCTAAATTACTAGGGGAATCCAGACGTGGACCCCTTGCTCACTATTCTTAGAGAGGCACAGCTCCTCCCTACTGATGAGGTCCAACCAGACCGAAACACGTGTCTGGGGATGCTGTTGGTACTCTTGTTCAGAGGAGATTTGCCTAGCATTTCGGTGCTGGACTGCCCCAGGGCAGGACAAAGACTGATATGTTTGGGATATTTCTTCTCTGTGAAAGATAGTGAGCTAAAGACTTTGGGTAAGTCTCTCGTAACCAGGACTAATGTCTGGCAGAGAGACTCCCAGGACCCCCCCTGTCAATTTGCATATTTAAGTAACTTTGGGTCTCACCCTAAATTACTAGGGGAATCCAGACGTGGACCCTTTGCTCACTATTCTTAGAGAGGCACAGCTCCTCCCTACTGATGAGGTCCAACCAGACCGAAACACGTGTCTGGGGATGCTGTTGGTACTCTTGTTCAGAGGAGATTTGCCTAGCATTTCGGTGCTGGACTGCCCCAGGGCAGGACAAAGACTGATATGTTTGGGATATTTCTTCTCTGTGAAAGATAGTGAGCTAAAGACTTTGGGTAAGTCTCTCGTAACCAGGACTAATGTCTGGCAGAGAGACTCCCAGGACCCCCCCTGTCAATTTGCATATTTAAGTAACTTTGGGTCTCACCCTAAATTACTAGGGGAATCCAGACGTGGACCCTTTGCTCACTATTCGTAGAGAGGCACAGCTCCTCCCTACTGATGAGGTCCAACCAGACCGAAACACGTGTCTGGGGATGCTGTTGGTACTCTTGTTCAGAGGAGATTTGCCTAGCATTTCGGTGCTGGACTGCCCCAGGGCAGGACAAAGACTGATATGTTTGGGATATTTCTTCTCTGTGAAAGATAGTGAGCTAAAGACTTTGGGTAAGTCTCCCGTAACCAGGACTAATGTCTGGCAGAGAGACTCCCAGGACCCCCCCTGTCAATTTGCAATCACATTTAGAAGCTGTGCCCAATAGCCTCTCTGAGAAAGTTGCATTTAGAAGTGTGCCCAATTGTATTTAGAAGTGTACCCAACTGCACTCAGAAGTCATACCCAATAGTCTCTCTGAGGAAAGTTGCATTTAGAAGTGTCCCCAATTGCATTTAGAAGTTGTGCCAAATCACATTTAGAAGTTGTGCCCAATAGCCTCTCTGAGAAAAGTTGCATTTAGAAGTGTGCCCAATTGCATTTAGAAGTGTACCCAATTGCATTTAGAAGTGTACCCAACTGCACTCAGAAGTTATACCCAATAGTATCTCTGAGGAAAGCTGCATTTAGAAGTGTACCCACTCACATTTAGAAGCTGTGCCCAATAGCCCTTCTGAGAAAGTTGCATTTAGAAGTGTGCCCAATTGTATTTAGAAGTGTACCCAACTGCACTCAGAAGTTATACCCAATAGTCTCTCTGAGGAAAGCTGCATTTAGAAGTGTCCCCAATTGCATTTAGAAGTTGTGCCAAATCACATTTAGAAGTTGTGCCCAATAGCCTCTCTGAGAAAAGTTGCATTTAGAAGTGTGCCCAATTGCATTTAGAAGTGTACCCAATTGCATTTAGAAGAGTACCCAACTGCACTCAGAAGTTATACCCAATAGTCTCTCTGAGGAAAGCTGCATTTAGAAGTGTCCCACATTGCATTTAGAAGTTATGACCAATAACCTCTCTGAGAAAAGCTGTATTTAGAAGTGTACCCAATTGCATTTAGAAGTTGTGCCCAATAGTCCCTCTGAGAAAAGTTGCAGTTAAAAGTGTACCCAGTTGCGTTAGAAGTTGTGACCAATAGCCTCTCTGTGAACTTAGCCTTTCTGTGGAAAGTTACAAATTGAAGTGACCACAATAGCCTCTGTGAAATTGCAATAGCGGAATACCATGCCGGACCGAACCGATCAATCTCCCTAATAACCTCTCAGTACAAAGTCCCTAATACCCTCCCTGTATAAAGTCGAATTGAAAGAAGTGCACCTACTAGCGTGCCCTAAATAATCATATTAATATGACTAACAGTATAGCTGTGTAATGTAGAATCTGAAACGGTGACTAATAATCTAATACAAAGTTGATTTAGATTCATGCCTAATATAATACTTCATACCCTGTATAAAGTCGAATTGAAAGAAGTGCACCTACTAGCGTGCCCTAAATAATCATATTAATATGACTAACAGTATAGCTGTGTAATGTAGAATCTGAAACGGTGACTAATAATCTAATACAAAGTTGATTTAGATTCATGCCTAATACCCTCCCTGTATAAACGTGAATTGAAAGAAGTCCACCACTAGCGTGCCCTATTCAATCCTATTAGTATAACTAACAGTATAGCTGTGTAATGTAGAATCTATAACGGTAACTAATAATCTAATACCCCCTCTAAGCAAACTGAATCTAGAGACTGACCGAAAATATCTTCTCTGTGTACAGGTGAACTTAGAAGTGTACCTAATAAACTAATATCATCTCTGTCTACAATTGTATCTAGAAAAGCACCAAATAGTCTAGTATCGTCTTTGAGCAGTTGAACCTGGAAGTCTGCCTAAAAGCGTGCCACCTCCGATCTTAGAACTACAATCAGAAAGCCCTCCTAAATCAACCTAAAAGCTTGCACCAATCATGAGCGCACCCACTCCACCACAGTCTGTCAGAAACGACCCCCGTGGACCACCCCCACTCTCTGATCTGCCTTCCCTCCCGTCCCCCCCCTCCCAAATCACCCCACCCTCCTTCGCACTCCCTGCCTTTCCCCTCTCCTAACACCAAGCCAGGGGGGCACGATGGCGAGCCACTCACCCTAAGACCACTCAACCCCTGATCCCCATCCCCGACCGGCCAGCGTTAATCAAACCCTATCATACCTGGCACACCGCACCCTGCAATCACCCACCCCCCGCCTTGCCCTCATACCCCAGCCACCTTCCCCCACAGACTGCATCCTTTGCCTTCCCTAAAAACTGCACGCCTAGCCCTAGCAAGAACCGAAGCTGCTTCCCTCTCCCCCTCTGACCCCCCCTACCCTCTCTCACACCAATTGCAGCAAAGAAACAAAAGAGGAAACGTTCCTGGTCCCCCTCAATCTCTCAGCACTCCTCGCCTCCCCTGTCTCGACCCACCACCTCTCTCCCGCAATCGCCTCCTTCCCCCTTAGCTTCCCCCTTCCTGAAACCCATCTCCCTCGATTTCTCATCAACTGCAACGGAAACTCCTAACCGCCCACACCCCACCTTCAAATCCCCCAACCCAAACCCGATCATCCTATCACATGCAGCCACCCAACCCCGCCCGAAGCCTGCCAAATTCTCTGCTCGCCCACTATTCCCATCCAGCATCAACCACCCTACCCCTCTCCCTCCACTCTCTTCACCACTGCCCCATCCCACTCCAGCACCGAGACCAACCTTGCCTGCCGATGTGAACTGTATCCTATTTAACGCCCGATCTGTAGCAAAAAACAGACACTGCATCTTTGACCTCCTCGTCTCTGTCAAACCAGAACTAGTTTATTACTGAAACCTGGTACTCAGATGACTTCGGCTCAATCGCCAATTAAGCCTTTCCCCCTGACTACTCCCTCATCCCACTGAACCGTCCGTCCAGAGGAGGGGGGGTAGCATTCATCTTCAAATCTCTCCTCCGCGCCTCAATCATCGACAACCAACCCTCCATTCTATCCTGCGAATCTCTCCTCGTTAAACTATCCCTCTCCCCGTCGCTCTCACACAGCTTCAAACAACCTTTGCGATTCTATCGCCACCCTCCAACTAAACCATCCCAACATCACCATTCTTGGAGACTTCAACATATGGCTCGACATCCCCACCAACCCTATGACACACGCCCTAGTTGACGGCTTATATGCAATTAATCTCCAACCCCACATAATCGGCCCGACTCACTATAAAGGACACACTCTTGATGCCATCTTTAGCTCCAACACCCTGATTCATTTAAAGCCCCCCACCCCTATCATCTGGTCCGATCACTTCATCCTCTCGTTCACCATCCACTCACCCGACCCCCTTCCCGTACTCCCATCTGAACCTCCGAATCTACGCAAATGCTGCAAAAAACTAATAATCACCCCGGACCTAGCCGAGGCACTCCTCCAGTCTCCACCACCTACCTGCCGTCTCAACAACCAACTAACCCCTGAGGCCTTTGATTCATGGCTCAACGCATCTCTGATGCGGCTCACCCCCCCTTGCAAACCATCAACCTGCCGTGGCCTTTTCCCCAAATGGTTCACTCCTGAGTTGAAGACCACTAAACGACAATACAAATACCTAGAACGCAATGGCAGAAAGAGAAAACCCACGAGAGCAGGACCACCTTGGCCTGACACCTGTACCGGTACAAGGCCGAAATCCGGAAAGCAAAAAAAGCCCAATACAATGTGGAAATCGGTATAATATTGTGACCCCAATCGCATTGTTTAAATGTATGTTGGCCTACGCCAAGCTGTCTAAAGAATACTATGTACATAGGTTCCGCGGCAAGGTCTTGACCTTAATGTATTGTGTAAGCCGCCATCTTGGATCTAGCCGCCATTTTAGGTATTCTTGCAGTGTGGAAGTCACCCTGAATCACAAAATGGAGGCCGAATGACATTTCGAGTAAGACTTCGGCTATGGTGACCTCCGCACACGTGAATGAATAATATGTCCGCAGGCTACCCGTTAGGGTCATGAACTAAGACCCTGTCCTCTGTTTAACCTAGGTGTAAATATGTAACTGTATCAGCGGAACCGATCTAATATATGGAGATTGCATGTTCGACCTGGCTACGAACCCTAGCCATGGTTCCAGAAATGGTTAACTTGTAAGAGGGCTGGCCAATGCAGTACTAAATGTATAAAAACCCAAGCATCCCGATGATCGGTCTCTCCCACTTTCAGTGCGAACCTAACGTTGAAGGTTCGCGTGTGAGTCAGAGGGCCGAATAGCTATTCGCATGTCAATCGACTTTGGTAACTTTGTAACTTTGAAATAAAGCGCTTTGTATGTCCTTTGTAACCTGTGTTGGTGTGTTTCCTTTTGGGCTTCCCGGCCTCATATCAATTTCTCTGTTTCCACAGTTGGCGCCCGAATAGGGACCCTCAAGATTGATGCCGGATCATTGAAGGTTGACGCAGACTATCGAACTGGGATCGGACGGTGTGATTCTGCGGGCCCGACCGATCGAGACGCGATACCTCGGCAGCGCTGCACGATCCGATCCTTGGACGATAGTCGTGTGGTCTGACACGGCATCTTGACGAGGGTCCAATTCCGAGGCGGGCAGATTTGCCGAAACCACCGAACGCAGATAAAATTTGTTAGTTGAAGTCCTTTGTAAACCGTACGGTCCTCCTTAGGTTTGGTCAGGTGTAGTCGTGACCCGGCTCTTAATTTAACCCTGACAATTTGAATTTGGCGTATTGTATCTGCAGACACAATTATTGGACCAGGTAACACCAATTCTTTGAGAAATGCCTGGGAAATTGTCTAGCTGTTTTAGGGCTCTATTCCGCAGCGATCGACAATCTTTGGAATTTAGCCGTCCGGCACCACAGGAGGGGTCGCCGGCGTGTACTATGTACTGTAAGTATGGCATTGGTAGTATTGTATTTAATGACATTTGGCACAGACAGACCAGAAATGCCTCCGAATTTCAGTGGCCAATCAATGGTAGTTTTGAGATCCCCCGTATCGAATACTTAGAGTCGATCTTGCTTAAGAAAAAGGCTAGGCCAGCAGCCTTTGATGTGTTACAAAACTGGAAAAAGGAAGCATTACAGCAGCTTAAAAGTAGGGATAAACATGCACGACGTCATAAAACGAATGCCGAAAAGGCATTGTTATATGACAAGGAAAAACGATTAGATGAAACCCAGAAAATGGACAGAGCTTTTTCGCTCGGAGTCCAGAAAATTTACCCTTCTAAAGATTTCCATGTTTCCGAGGAGTTTATTGAGAAAATATTAAACGAACGGAGGCCTGATTCTTCAGCGCCACCTCCGTATGCTCCTGTTGTGGGCGCTCTTCCCATTCCTGCTATTGTTCCTATCGTTATTCCTACTTCTCCTACACAGCCTACTACCTCTAGTTCCTTAGTTGTCGCTCCTTCGTCTATTTCGTCTGTTACATTACCTCTTTCCCCTGCACCCATGTTAGGTTCACCTACACTTTCGATTTCGGGGAGTCCTGTGTTTATTAAATCAGATCCTGGTGCAGGGTCGAGAATAGTGACTCGTAGTACTGTTCCTGCAGGCAGGAAACAGGAACTATTTGCTTGGGCTAAACATTGCATGGAAAAAGGTGATCAAACTGATGTATTTTCAACATTATCTAATTTGCACGATTTTCCCGAGAAAAACGTTTTTATTGAAGGACTGGGGATTCATTTATGTGTAATGTGGGGTAGATTGCAGACTTCGGATCTCCCACAAGGGGTGAGAGATCTGAATGCCTTGGCACTCTCGAGGGATACAGAGCAGAAAGTATATGGGCATGTCGATAGGTTGTTTGAGTTTAGAAGAGATTTTGAAAGGTTACAAAACGAGGATGATGAAGACGATAGGATATATGTGCAGAAACGGTTCCTTTCGTGCCGAAGATCAGCACCTGAGGAAGTACGGATTTGTACCAGAGATGCGATTCGGTGGATCTCGGATCCATCGATACCGCCAGATGAGGTATATGACACATATAGTCAATACACGGTAGAAATGCAAAGGAAAGTGATCCAAGTGATGGTACAGCATTTACAGGAGGAATGTATAAGGAAAAAGGTTGGTTGCCCCACAGAGTTATTAGGTATTTGTAAAAGAGCTTTTTCGCCCGACACTTCTACAGCTGCTTTAGCGCTCGATTTGGCCTTATTACTTAGTAAGCGGTCGGAGGTCCCTATATCTCAGTTGCCTATGTGAGAGGTCCCTCCGACCCTTGTCCCAAAAGTAGAAATCCCCGCCAACGTGAACACGATTAGACAATCAGTCCCTGACATCAGGAAGAACCCGACAGGGTTTTACAAAGAAATAGAATCCGTTTTGCAGTCTTCTGTGTTCACCTTAAGTGACATGGATTTATTGTTTCCAGTGCTTTTACCTGTTGATGTATGGAAACAGGTACGAACAATAGATGATGTGCCGGGGTTAGGGGATACATGGGTAAATTTGACTAGAATAGATGGGGAACGACCAGCTGGTGAGAAACCACCCCAGGTTATACTCACTTTACCCGATAGAATAGTTGCCAAATTAAAAACTTAATCCCAGAAAAAAGGATTATTTGGGACAAGCTTACGGCCTGCGTCCAAGGGAAAACCGAAGGTACTACCGAATTCTTTAATAGATTCAAACAGGTGTTCTCCGACTTCAGTGGACAGGATTTAGGTACAGAGTCGGGGAAGAGGTTGTTTGTGGACAAATTTGTGCGTGGATTGTTGCCCGACATCCAGTCACAAATTATGTCCTCAGAGAGCGCTTGGCAGGCAAAATCTCAGTCAGAGGTTTTGCATATGGCTCAGTATTATGAGAATCGGGTTAATAACGAAAAAGAGAAAATCGAAAAAGAAGGGGTGACCTAAAGACTAAGGTATTGTTGCAGCAAATTGTCAGGCACCCCAGAGGAGGTACGACACAAACTAGAGGTCAGTACATTCCAAGAGGAAATACTCCTCTAAGTTCTGTCAATATTAATCAGTGTGCTTATTGCCGCCAGGAAGGTCACTGGCGAGCACAGTGCCCTGCCCTCCGTCAGAGGTCAGGAGGCACATTCGGAGGTATGGGTAGGCGACCACGGGGCCGCCCTGGAGCAGGGGGCCCTGATAGGGGTCAGCTTTTACAAGATCCACAGCAACCTTTTTCACGGGAAAATCAGACTCCGAGTATGGACTCGAGAAATATATTTGATCACCCTTCCGCCGCCTATCTTTCTGAGGAACTTCCCTTTGATGAAGTTCTGCCTTATTAGGATTGCCCGAAGCAGCGTTTGGAACCTTTACCTATTCCCGTCATTCAGAAGGGCCCCTATGTTGAATTATTGGTGGGGAATAGGAAACATCAGTTCTTGATCGACACTGGAGCACAGAAGTGCTCCATCGACCATTCTCGGGTTCCAAACATCCCCCTGTCAGGGCAAACGAATGTTTCTATAGGGTTCTCTGGTATACCAACTGTTTGTCCGGTCTCTGCACCGGTACTCGTTTCTTTGGGCCCTTTTACAGACCAGTGCCCTTTTCTTCTTACTTCGAACTGTGGAGAAAATTTGCTGGGGTTGAATTTGTTGAAGAAATTGAACGCGGTGATTCATTGTTCCCCTGACGGAATAAGATTAACAGTTTCACCACAGCAACCCTTTAACTCCCAATACTTGACCCGACCTCTACCTCCCGAATTTGACATTGTCCCAGAATATTTGTGGGCAATAGACAATGATGTCGGGATATTGCACATTGACCCTGTTAAGATAGTATTGAAACATGGGGTTAAACTACCGCGCATTCCGCAATATAAAATTTCAGTTGAGGGCGAGCGCGCTTTGAAATGCATTGTCTCCGATTTTGTACATCGTGGAGTGATCGAAGAGATTACAGGTAGCTTATGTAATAGTCCGATCTTGCCGGTATATAAGAAAGGCGACAATGCAATTCCGTACCGGTTTATAATAGATCTTCGTGCTATTAACCGGGTAGTGGCCCCACAATTTCCAATTGTGCCGGATGTAACAACAATCTTAACAATGATCCCTGCTACGGCTACGCACTTCAGTGTCGTAGATTTGAAAAACGCCTTCTTTAGTATTCCGATACACAAGGAGAGCAGGTATTTGTTTGCGTTCACCTTGGGGGGACGCTCATTTACATTCACAAGGGCACCTCAAGGGTATACTGAAAGTCCTAGTATCTATAGTAGAGCCTTAAAAGAGCAGCTCGACACCCTTGAACTGCCACCTACTTGCACGCTGCTTCAATATGTAGACGATTTGCTCTTAGCTGCAGACTCTGAGAAAGCTTGTAAAGAAGGCACTATATTGTTGCTTGTTCATTTAGCTGAACATGGTCACAAAGCTTCACTTAAGAAATTTCAATATTGTTGCCAGGAGGTTGCCTATTTAGGCTACCTCCTGTCAAAGGAGGGGAGAAGATTGACACCTGAACGAATAAAACACATTTCTGGCATGTCTGTCCCAAAAACACAGAAGGAAGTCAGAGCCCTGATAGGGATGGCGTCCTACTGTAGACTGTGGATCCCGAACTTTGCCCTAGTGGTAAAACCGATGTTGGCTTTGACGAGGAAGGGCATTTCTTTGCCACTGCCATGGGAATCGGAACATCAACGATCATTTGAGCTTCTCAAAGCCGCGCTGTGTTCAGCACCGGTTCTGGGTACACCAAATTACGATAAGGCCTTTGTGTTGTTTGTGCATGAATGTAATGGATGTGCTTTGTCTGTGTTAACGCAGGAACATGGAGGGAAGAATAGGCCGTGCGGCTATTATTCCTCCGCCCTCGATCCTGTCGCATGCGCTTTGCCGCGATGTCTGCGCGCTGTTGCTGCTGCTGCTGCTGCTGCGTCTGTAAAACAGAGTGAGGGGATGGTCCTAGGCCACGATTTGATTCTGATGGTACCTCACTCTGTTGATATTCTATTGAATAAAACTCAAACACAACACCTTACTTCTGCCCGGTTGACCAGGTATGAATTAGTTCTATTTGCTCCCCATATCCAAATTAAAAGGTGTTGTGTTCTCAATCCGGCTGAACTTTTGCCTCTCCCGCAAACTTCTGCTTGCGGCGATGATGGATCACATGACTGCCTGTACGCCACCGAACAAGAAACAAAGGGCAGAATAGACCTTTCAGTTACTCCTTTGGAGAATGCGGAAGGGGAGCTGTTTTGTGATGGCTCCTGTTTTAAACTTCCGAATGGCACATCTACAGCTGCTTATGCAGTTACTACTTTGAACAAGATTGTAGAAACTAAAAGGATTCCGCATAACTCCGCGCAGGCCGCAGAGATTATAGCGTTGACCCGTGCTTGTGAACTCTCCCAAGGGCATAGAGTTAACATTTATACGGATAGTCAGTACGCCTTTGGGGTGGCTCACAACTTCGGAAAACTGTGGTCGGAAAGAGGGTTTCTGACCTCACATGGGACCAAGATTCAGCATGGCCCCTTAATAGTACAACTACTCTCAGCACTCTCACTCCCTGAACAACTAGCGATCATGAAATGTGCAGCACATCGGAAGGTCATAGACGATGTGGGCAAGGGAAATGCTTTTGCAGATTCGATAGCTAGACAAACAGCCACAGACCTTAGCACAGACATGTATACCTCAAGGGAAGTGAGAGATGGTTGTATAATAGATGAAGGCATTGGGTCTGTGCGAGATATTCAGACTGATGCCTCTGTTGAAGAATCTAGGAAATGGGCTGAAGGCATGGGGAAATTGGATGACGAAGGGTGTTGGGTGGACGCATCTGACGGGAAATGGTTGCTTCCTGATTCTTATGTATTAGCAATGGTCACAATGGCACACGGTCCAACACATGTGTGTGCCCAGCAAATTGCGAAGATATTACAGCAGGTTTGGGTGAATGATAAAATTTTGGAAACTGCAAAAAGACATGTTAGAAATTGTATGATTTGCCTACAACACAATGTGGGTAAAGGGACAGTGACTCCAAGGGGAAGTTTCGGGCCCCCCTCTGTCCCCTTTGAAACCATTCACCTTGATTTCATTGAAATGGAACGTTGTAATAACTTGAAATATGTTCTTGTTATCATTTGTGCTTTTAGCAAGTGGGTCGAGGCTTTCCCTGCCAAAGATGCTACCGCCATGACCACCGCAAAGATCTTGGTGAAAGAATATTTTCCTCGATTTGGGCTCCCGAGGATAATCTGGTCGGATAACGGCCCACATTTCATCGCAGCTGTAATATTGCAAATATGTGTTGCCTTAGGGATTGAGAAACGTTTTCATTCAGCTAGGCACCCTCAAAGTGCGGGGTTGGTAGAAAGACACAATGGTATTTTGAAAAACAAACTTGCAAAAACATGTGCTGACACTAAATTAAAATGGCCAGATGCTTTACCTATTGTATTGTTAGCTATGCGCACCACACCCCAGACTAGAACTGGGCTTTCTCCATTCGAGGTAGTAATGGGAAGGCCTGCTAATATTTGGGGCCTCGCTGGCGGGGACCCTACCAGGTTTTATTGGTCACCAGGACGGCAGTGCGGGTGGCAGGAAAGAAGAACTGGATACATGCAACACACATCAAGAAGATCCCTCACCCGACGCCACACGTTACAGAAGAAACAGAACCCCTTGCTGATGCTACACTCTCTGATCTCGGAGTAGCAGGCAGCGTTGTGAGTGCGTCGGAGAAGTTCTCTGAGCCTGAGGAGCTCGGGGAGCCGTCCATTTTGTCTCCGCACTCCCTTGATCAATCACTTCCGGAAACTCTTGTTTCAAGTTCTGCGACTTCCGTCGCCACCGACGTGACGCTCCCCTCAGGGAGCGACGATACTTTGCTTTTGGATTCAGTAAACTTGGGTACCATCAGGTACAACCTTCGACCACGCGCTGCACGAGTATAGTGCATTTGAAAGGAAGAAGGAGTGATTGAAATACTATTGTCTTTCCTTTTTGGAACAAAGGGAAATAAGGGTTCTGTTGGCTAGGGTTGGGAAGGACTAAGAAGTCGCGCGGCCGAAGTGCCGCCAGCAACGAACATTGGGGCCGACGATCGGGATAACCATGATGCCTGCCGCCTTCACCGCTGCTCCTCGTATCGAACTATTAGATAAGGGGGTGACCAAATCGAACAATGGACAATGTGCCTGGGCCCTGAAAACGTACTGTTGTGTTCTTGTTTTGATTACTGTTAGTTTTGCAACTGCTGCTGTGGGACTTTGGTACTTTGAAGAGATTTATCCTTTGAAGCCTCTGTTACCGACCGAAATTGTACCAATTGTTTTGACTCCCTCTGTACACCTTCATACTCTGTCCCCTAGGGACTCTCGGCATAGACAGAAATATCATAATAACACTTTGATGATAGTAATGAATGCTACACATGCTATTCTTAATATGAGTAATTGTTGGATTTGCACTCACTTACCACAGCATGGGAACAAGGGACTGGGATGGTATATACATCCCCTACCTTTAACGACTTCCTGCTATGCCTCTCTTAGAGCACTCTTCTTTGGCCGGTGGAATGATAGCATCTCAGGGAACTTCGATGGCACTAATTTGAATGAATTTGAAAAACGTGAATTGACTCCCCTGGGATGCTCGCTTTTCGCAAATAGGAGTAGACCTAATATCGCTTCTATTAGGCCGTCTGATAAACTTTCTTTTCCTTTTCAAAATCTAGTTTCTTTCAAGATGGCTCCGATAGGCAATAAGGATGCCATGCCTCCTTCTTATTCTGTAAATCACAATCCTGATTCTGTCCCTTTCTGTGTACAAAGAAATGGCACTAGGCCAATGGGAGATTTTGAGCCTTGTGTACATATTGTAAATTTGACTGGGGAAAATAGGCCTTTGTATGTAGGGGGACCCGTTTATTTTGTTTGTGGTAGTTTAGCTTTTCCCTGGTTGCCCAAGGATTGGCAGGGGACTTGTTATTTGGGGATATTGTTACCAGGTGTGTTTATAGCCAGTACCTTAGAGGTATCTAAGGCTCGCCCGCGACGGGATAATGATGGAGATACCCCTGGACAAGTATTCGGGGATATAGCCAAATCAGTAGTCCCCTTCTGGGGACAAATAGCAAATTCAGAAAACATTAGGGGATTAGCGAGGGTATTGGAGAAAACGATCAACCGGACCACGGACATACTTTACAATATGACCTTAGAGCAAAAGGCGATAAGATTGGTAGCACTTCAAAATCGAATGGCATTAGATGTCATTTTAGCTGAACGAGGTGGAGTATGTAAATTAGTGGGGTCCGCTTGCTGTGTTTTCGTACCAGATTCTTCATCAACAATATTTAAAGCAATTCAGAATTTACACACTCTTAGTTCTGAAGTCCATATCCCTGTAGGAGACTGGAGCCTTAGTACTTGGTTTTGGGATTCTCTACGATCTTGGGGGTGGAAGGTGCTTTCTGTCATTTTAGGTATTTTAGGGACTCTGTTATTTCTTTGCTGCTGTTTTCAATGCCTCCCGAGTATATGTGGAATGATAGGGGGATGTTGTGCCCAAGTTATGAGCGCAATAGGGCGTAGAATATATACCCCGAAGACAGCATCTAAAGAATTCATGTTGCAAGAAGTTCTTATGAACAACTTTATGGCTATTGATATTTCAGACAATGATGTGGAACCTATGGATGATAATGCCTTCAAGTATTTTCAAAAGTATTAGGAAAAAAAATGTTTTAGCACTTGGCATAGGCCAAAAGGAGGGTCTGTGGAAATCGGTATAATATTGTGACCCCAATCGCATTGTTTAAATGTATGTTGGCCTACGCCAAGCTGTCTAAAGAATACTATGTACATAGGTTTCCGCGGCAAGGTCTTGAACTTAATGTATTGTGTAAGCCGCCATCTTGGATCTAGCCGCCATTTTAGGTATTCTTGCAGTGTGGAAGTCACCCTGAATCACAAAATGGAGGCCGAATGACATTTCGAGTAAGACTTCGGCTATGGTGACCTCCGCACACGTGAATGAATAATATGTCCGCAGGCTACCTGTTAGGGTCATGAACTAAGACCCTGTCCTCTGTTTAACCTAGGTGTAAATATGTAACTGTATCAGCGGAACCGATCTAATATATGGAGATTGCATGTTCGACCTGGCTACGAACCCTAGCCATGGTTCCAGAAATGGTTAACTTGTAAGAGGGCTGGCCAATGCAGTACTAAATGTATAAAAACCCAAGCATCCCTATGATCGGTCTCTCCCACTTTCAGTGCGAACCTAACGTTGAAGGTTCGCGTGTGAGTCAGAGGGCCGAATAGCTATTCGCATGTCAATTGACTTTGGTAACTTTGTAACTTTGAAATAAAGCGCTTTGTATGTCCTTTGTAACCTGTGTTGGTGTGTTTCCTTTTGGGCTTCCCGGCCTCATATCAATTTCTCTGTTTCCACAACAACACCCGAATCCTAAACTGCAAAAACCCAAGCAAAGAACTCCACAAAATCATCTCCGAATTCACCAATTCGGCTTGTAACACAACCGTCCCGACCCCGTCACAATCATGTGCGACTCACTCTCCCTCCACTTTTACACCACGGCTATCGAAAGGACAAAAACTCTAACCACCAAACTGGCTCTCTTACAGCCACCAGGCAATCCTCCGCCCGTACCGGCCAGCCATCAGCCGCGACCTCTACGCAACCAACGTTCGAATCCTTTAGCCCAATATCACCAGAACAATTTCTCAAACTTCTATCTGCCTGCAAACCTTCTGTATCACCACTGGACCCTTGCCCAGCCACAACCCTTAAAGAAATGTTTGCTTCCACCTGCACAGGAAGACACGCAAGATCTATCATAAATGCCTCCCTTTCTTCCGGTATCTTTCCCGACGCATTCAAAATGGTGCACGTCAAACCTCTAATTAAAAAACCTTCACTCGACCCTCTCGAGCCCAAAAACTACCGCCCCATCTCAAACACCAGGTTCCTTGCCAAACTCATTGACCGAACCGCCTACTCTCAACTAAATGCCTTTGTCGAAGCCAACAATCTCCTAGACCCCTCCCAATCAGGTTTCAGATCACGTCCCGGAACCAAAACCACCCTAACCACGATCTGGGATAACCTTAAAATGACAGCAGACTCCGCGGGATGCGCCGCACTAATCCTTCTCGACCTATCGGCCGCCTTTGACACGATCAATCACTCAATCCTCCTAGACCGCCTCCACTCCCTAGGAATTCGTGGAACCGCTCTTAAATGGATAGCTTCATTCCTCAAAGACAGGCACCAAATAACGACACTCTCCAGCTTCACCTCCCAAGCCCGACCAGTCGACACAGGAGTCCCACAAGGAGCATGTCTATCGGCCCTCCTGTTCAATCTCTACCTGATCACCCTCCCATCAATAATTCGTTCACACAACATCCTGTGTTACAACTACGCCGATGACACTCAACTAATTATAAAATTCCTGAACTCAAAACCCAACTCCCGACCTGACCTGGCATCCTGCCTCCTTAACATAGAACTCTGGATGACCCAAAGCCACCTCTTGTTAAACCCCTCCAAAACAGAAATCATGGTTTGCAGCAACTCCGATCTTCTTCCACACCACTTCCCTGGCCACCCGCCATGGGCAAATCACTGACACCCTCCAACACAGAGAACAATCTTGGATGCACCCTGGACTCTGACCTAACACTCTCGCGCCAAGTCAACAATGTCTCAAAGTCCTGCCACCACCACCTTAAGACCCTTAGGCGCATCTTTCCATATCTCCGCGGTCCAATCAATCTTTATATCAAGACTGGACTACGCAAACCCCCTATACCTCGGAATCCATGCCTACCAACTGAATAAACTCCAAAGGGCACAAAACGTGGCGGCCAAATTGCTACTTACGCTCGGTCCAAGAGATCACGTATCCCCAGCCCTTACGACACTGCACTGGCTTCCAGTAGCCCGTAGGGTGGCTTTCAAAACCTTATGCCTCTCCCATCGAGCACTCCATAAAACTGGTCCTCAATATCTTCAAGACAAGCTAATACCCTATCATCCCACTCGCACCCTAAGATCAAGCTCAGCCGGCCTCCTAGTAATTCCTAAGACAAACTCAGCCAGGTTAGGCGGATCATCATTCTCAGCCCTGGCCCCAACCTTGTGGAACTCGCTCCCGCCCCACATCCGCCTAACTGAGTATTTAACGCCCTTCCGCAAACTACTGAAAACCTGGCTCGTCCCCTAAAACCACCCGGTTTTCCAAACTAACATCTCAATAGCACCGTCCCAACAAACTACCTGAAGCGAGAAATTGACAGCTAATAAACTTGAATGTAAACTAGAAAGACAAATAGAACTAAACGAGTAATGTAGATCAAAACAGCAAAGTGGATAATAGGAATAAATCATTGGGAAAGTAAGGAGATGAAATGGACATAATGAATGAGGAGGGAACGTAGTGAATGACATAGATGAAATAGTTAGAATGGATGAAGCGTATAGGACAGATAATTGCACTAAGTGGAAGAGTGCAGGAGTGGAAGAACAGACGACTAGAAAGATCAAATGAGTATGGAGATCGGATGGAATAGATGAACATACTAAAGCCAATGAGTGTGTAGAGTGGTTGGGTGTGTAGAGCGGACGAGCGTGTAGAGTTGATGAGTTTGTGTAGAGTTGATGAGTACGTAAATACAGAGTAGCGAATAGAACGCAGGAGGGCGTAGAACTGATGACTATACTGAACGGACGAACGTATAGACTGGATGAACGCTTAGACCAAATGAACGTGTAAAAGCGAACGAGCGTGGAGAGCGGATGCAGGTGGAGAGCGGATGAGTGTAGAGAGCGGATGCAGGTGGAGAGCGGATGAGTGTAGAGAGCGGATGAGTGTAGAGAGCGGATGAGTGTAGAGAGCGGATGAGTGTAGAGAGCGGATGAGTGTAGAGAGCGGATGAGTGTAGAGAGCGGATAAATACGTAGAGCGGATGAGTGTGTGGAACGGACAAGTACGTAGAGCAGACGAGTACGTAGAGCAGACGAGTACGTAGAGCAGACGAGTACGTAGAGCAGACGAGTACGTAGAGCAGACGAGTACGTAGAGCAGACGAGTACGTAGAGCAGACGAGTACGTAGAGCAGACGAGTACGTAGAGCAGACGAGTACGTAGAGCAGACGAGTACGTAGAGCAGACGAGTACGTAGAGCAGACGAGTACGTAGAGCAGACGAGTGCGTAGAGCAGACGAGTGCGTAGAGCAGACGAGTGCGTGGAACAGACGAGTGCGTGGAACAGACGAGTGCGTGGAACAGACGAGTGCGTGGAACAGACGAGTGCGTGGAACAGACGAGTGCGTGGAACAGACGAGTGCGTGGAACAGATGAGTGCGTGGAACAGATGAGTGCGTGGAACAGATGAGTGCGTGGAACAGATGAGTGTGTGGAACAGATGAGTGTGTGGAACAGATGAGTGTGTGGAGCGGATAAATACGTAGAGCGGATGAGTGTGTGGAACGGATAAGTACGTAGAGCGGACAAGTACGTAGAGCCGACGAATGTGTGGAGCAGATGAATGTATGGAAAGGATGAGTGTGTGGAGCGGATGAATGTGTGGAGCGGATGAATGTGTGGAGCTGATGAGTGTGTGTTGCCGATAAGTGTGCGGAGCGGGTGAGTACGTGGAGCAGATGAGTGTGTTGAACGGATGAGTACGTAGAGCGGATGAGTAGTACGTAGAGCGGATGAGTAGTACGTAGAGTGGTTGAGTAGTACGTAGAGCAGATGAGTATGTGGACTAGATGACTGTGTAGAGGGGATGAGCGTACAGAACGGATGAGCATACAGTGCAGATGAGCGTACAGAACGGATGAGTATACAGAGCAGACGAGTATACAGAGCGGATGAGTGCGTAGGCAGACAGGAGTACATGCACGGGGTAGACTGGAGTGCATGCGCGGGGAAGACAGGAGTGCATGCGTATGGAATACATGAGAGCATTCGTGGGGCACACTGGAGAATGAGGGATAGACTAGAGCACGCAAGGCGGACTAGAGTGTGTGAGAGTGTCGAGCAGACAGGAGTGTGTAGGGCAATCCTGAACGCCTGAAATGAATAAAAATGCATAGAACGGACCTGATTGCATAGAATTGCGTGACGTACATAATATGCTTTGGAATGCAGGGAACATTTGAAAGGGCATATGTCATACCACACCCCACGCCTACTCTCTTCTTTACACCACCACTAAACTAGAACACAGAGATACTATGACACCATTCGGTATAACTGTTCTCATATCAACATCTACCGCTCACTCCCCATCACTCTAAGTAAACATTGCTGGTTTCACACCCCCCAGCCAGGCGTTCTCCACAGGCCTAACGCAGCCACACTCGGCCTGGATAAATCCTGCCAGAGCGAACACATACTCCTGGTCTCTCAACCACCACACCTACCGCTAAGAAGCAGCTACCACACAAATTCCGCACCAGCTGCACACATACCTGGTGTGCACACGCACCTTTGAACTCTCTCTACTGACCCGAACTTCGGTTCCCAAGGGCGTTCAACCTACCAGCGCCTTCAGACCATACCAATGGTATATAAGGCGCTATATAAATGCAAAATAACATAACATGGGTGACCCATACCACTCAGGTGCACACACCCTCACCTGGCACTCAATCAGAACCCGTCACCCACACAACATACACATGGATTACACACACATGCATGGACACTCACCGGACAATGCGTCGTAATCTGGTAGGTCTCCCACACCTTGGATCTGTCCCTCTGTGACGAAGGTTCCAGCAACAGCTCATGTTCAGTGAGTTGGTTGTCCTCTTGTGGAGACTCACCGCCAGTCACCAGAGTAGAAGCATGATTTCAGGCCAGCTTGTTCTTTGCTCTGCGTTTCAGGTCATTCCAGCGCTTGTAGCAATCATCAGCTGAGCGCCTCACAAATCCAAGGGCACTAATGATGTCCGCGATGGTTTGCCAGTGTGCCTTACGTTGACCAGGTGTGGTCTTGCACCCTGCAGTCACCACCATTTCGTGGCTATGTGCCGACACATAGGCCACTAGTGCATCAAGTTCGGCGTCATTAAAGCTAGGCTTCCTTGACGTGCCGGAGTGTGTAGCCGTGTCTGGGGTCTCAACCTGTAGTGCCAGAGCACCCTTCTTCCTCTTTTTCAAAAGTGGTGCGGATCCTGAGTGGCTTACGCTGCTCTGGTCAGTAGGGGCAGAAGCGCCGGTGGACTGGGTACTAGGAGTGTGCGATGCACAATGACCATAGGTCTTGGTGCAGGCATTGGCTGCAGGGTGATGTTGGCAGGGGCAACGTCGGTTTGATGGACCGGGACCAACACTGTCCCGGCTGGGAGACTCAGAGCTGGGGTGGATTGAGCTGCAGCTGCCCCTGCAGCCTCCCCCACCCTGCCTACTTGGGGCAGCAGATGACATAGCTGCCCCAGTGTAACGCTCACCTGATTCTCGCAGAGGCGCCGGTCTTGACTGGGCGACAACCGTATCTTCAAAGGTGATGTGTAGCACCCGGTTGGCTCTTTGGGCTGGACCTCTGTGCACTGTATGCCTGACGTGTAGAGTAGGATGTCTGCAGATAGAAAATATGGGGTTAATGAACTGGGGTTATTGGGGTGTCCCTATCTCTTTCCTCTTCTCTCCTGTAGACCCCCAAAGGTTAACGCTCTCACCTTAGGTAAGTGAATGCCGAGCTCTCCATCTGCCTCGGGGCAGGGTGCTGTAGCCAGTTTCTTCACTGGATAGGTAGCGCAGGCCTCTTGACTTCAGAGGACTGCTGTCCGTCGTTTACTGCACGAACGGTAAGTTTCGAGTCATTCAAATGTCTTTTTAAAGTCTTTAGTAATGATGTCTCTTGTTTTGCAGGGTTCCGGCGATGGCGGATGACGGGCTGAAGTGAGTTGAAGATGGAGCCCGTGTGATGAATAGAAGCGCCTGGAAGCACGTGAGTAAGCGCTTGATGCCTGCTTCACGATGCGCTCTAACTGTCTTTTTATTTTGCAGGTACGAGTTCGGAGCGGCTGCAGGGTGCCGGAATACCCACTGGATTAGATGTGGAAAGGAGTAATGGCACGTGAGTATTAAAGTTCCCCAATGTCTTTAAACGCACCTTGTTTTGTCTTTCAGATGCGGATGCAGCGCCGAAGGCCTCCGGAGCGTGCGAAGAGTTGGTAAGCTTTTGCCTTTCAGATGCCGGAATGCAGTGTGAAGACCTCCGGAGCGCACGAAGAGTAGGTAAGCCTTTGCCTTTCAGATGCCGGAACGCTAACCTGTTCTTTCTTGTCTTTATAGGTGTTGCTGAAGACTGGATTCAGGATGGTAAGCCTTTTTCCTTAGGCCCAGGACTGGATGCAGAAGACACAATGAGCGTCCTGCTGCAGAGGGTGCAGAATAACGCAAAGCAAGATTCATCCACCGGGTGTGGTTTAAATAGCCTCCTGTAGTGCTTAGGTGTCTCCTTCCACAGCCACGCCTAAGTAAGAAAAGAGTTCCTGGTAAGAAAACAGTTCCTGCCTTCCAGAAGAGTTCCAGTGTTCTAAATCTAGGGAGTGGCTCCAGCCCCACCCAACAGGAAAAGTAGTTCCAAACAGAAGAGGATCAGAGGCTCAACTGGCAGGCAAGTAAGCAGCATGGTCTGCTGCAGGTAAGTCCACCCAAGCATTATGAGCCCGGCGCTTCCAGCGCTGGGACTGGGCATATTTATGAGCCTGGTGCCACTGGCGCCAGGACTGGGTCCAAAAGGTCCCAATTGGGACTGGTTGGCACTCGGAACCTGGGTTATGGATCTGCTTCCAAGGGAGTTGGGAAAACCCTGACCTTTTGGAAGCAGAGATCATGACACCCAGATCCACGTGGCCTGGTGACACCAACTTGCACCGCCACACGTGGCGTAGACTTGCTGACCTGGAAGTCAGCCTGGGAGTCATCCTGTGCCAGTTCAGGTGCCACAATGGGCTGGTCCAACAAGGGCTGAGCTGGGGTGGTGTCAGCTATGTTTCCCACAACCATTGGGGGGGGGCATGGGCATCCCCGATTGCTCCTCCACACATGGGGGTCTAGGGGCACCCTGCAAATCCTGGCCATATCCCCTACCGCGCCCACCACGCCCACCTTTTGGAGGTCGGCCACCTTTGCCTCCCTTAACGCTTGGTCGCCTCCCAACCATGGCACTGATGTTGTTGTGCGTATGGGAGTAGCAGTAAACGATTGTCCTGGGCAATTGGGGGTGAAAGGGTTAGGGTACTAGATGGAATTCGTACCCGAGTGCTCTAGCAAGGCTGTCTGTGACCTCTGGGGGAAGATGACGGGTCACGCAACGCACAGGCACCCCGAAAACAAAAAATAACGTGCACGCAACCCCTCGTAGACCAGGTGCATGGAAAAATGAACCCGCACTACGCTGTGGCACCCAGAAACACAAAAACAAGCGTACGCATTATACACACAGCCTACAATGACCTCTGAAGGGGTATGCGACACACGGGGCAAGCACAGTTGGTAAATACATGCGCGACTCACCGTCTGCCTGGAAACAGAACGTGAAAAAGACGCGTGTGTGCCCGTTGGCAACACCCCCGCCAAAAGAAGAATTGTACGCTGTCTGAGGAGACAGGACAAAAGAAGAAGTGAACGCTTTTTGAGGAAACAGGCCCAACAAAAAAAATGAACGCTGTCAGAGGTAACAGGGAGTACGAACTTGAAACGCTGTGAAGTAATCGTGTGTGAACGACAAGAAGTACAGAATTCACCCACTCGCTCTCCATGAAAAAAGCACGTACAAGGAAATGGGGTCCTACACGTACCTTTTAAATTGGCCCACACGTACAACGTCACTTACGCGTGTACGGGCCAAGGTCCTTTACTCCAATTACACGAGCGGACACTCGGACGTGCAGTTTTTGGACGTGTACGATGAACATGCACCCGTGTTGAGGGAAACACCTGTGCGCGTCACGTCACAGACACGTAGGCCCTTTCCTCGAATTACACACATTCACACGCGGACGTGCAGTTTCACGCACCATGAACCACTATACCCACGTCACGAGGGAAACGCCCGTGTGCGTAACGTCACAGACGCGCTTACGCACTAAGGGCCTTTCCTCAAATTACACGCAGACGTGCAAGATTTTCACATGCCAACTCACTCCGTATCAAGCTGGCCACGCAACAACACACGAAAGACCACGCTCCTGCAAAGAAGGCCGAATTACTGCCCCCCAGAGCCCTGAGCACGCTCCCACCTGCCATCTGCTGCTGCCTGCTGCCCACGTGCCCTGCTATTTGGTACCTGCAGGTCAGCCAGGGTTCCAGTTGCTGTGTCCACCCCTGCTGGAACAGAAGACTGCCGACTGGGATACCATCGCTCCACAGCCCAGCCCCAGGACCCAGTTGCCCACCCACGCCTGCCTCGGGGGTCGCCATGTCGGGGCAAACACCATCTGAGACCACTGGCGACCCCCAGCCAGAGAGGCAGAGGGCCACCAGCTTCAGTGTGAAGGAAGTTGGTGTACTGGTGGAGCATGTCCTGGGGCATTTTGATGTCCTCTTTGGAACATCACGCGCCAACAAGGAAGGACTGGAGAGGATCTGGGACGACGTAGTGGTTGCCATCAACGAGTAGGGGATGGCAACCCGCAACATTAAGCACGTCAAGAAGCGCTGGGAGGACTTCAGGTCCAGGACCCTCTACAAGGTCCGGCGCCTCGAGGAGGGGGGGGGCGGGTCAGCATGAGTGACATCCAGATGAGGGTCCTGGAACGCGTATGCCCAGCACTCCACGCCCAGATCCTTCAGAGAAAGACCCGTCTGTAGTTGAGCGGTAAGTGGCAAAGCATTGGTGTGTGAGACAGGGCATGCTGCAGTGTACTGGTGGTCTGGTACTTGCCTGTATGTGTGACATAGGCCATGTATGGATGTGTGTGTGCAGGGACATCATGGTCATGCATGTGAGACCAGTAATGTGTGAACCACTTGGTTGGTGCATGTGTCACAATACAACATGGGGAGCTGTATGCCAAATGCACACATGAAAGCATGCCGGTGTCTGTTATTGGACATGGAAGGGGTGTGAGGGATGGGTGCTGCTGTCATGTACATGTATGGTGCACATGTGTGTGTGTCTGAGAAGTGTGTGTGTGACTTTGAAATGCCATGGATGCATGACACATGTCCGTAATGATGTGTACATTCACTCATGCAGTGCGGTCACCGTTGTATGCACTGTGTCTATCCACTGTGTCTGTGGTGTACAAGCCATGATGCATGACCCTCCGGTGATGTGTGTGCATGGGATCAGTGTGAGCCATGATGCTTGTGAGTTTGAAGGCAACATTTTGGTTAATAGAGGCCCTTGTACATGGATGCTGATGTTGATTGCAGGCGCCGTGCCTGTTTCTGCATGTGTGTTGCGTGCATTCACCCATGTGTCGTGGAGGGACAGGATGGAAGTGACGTTTGACACTGCCACTCATGTGTTATTGCTTCCCGTCTAGGGGAATATTGTACTGTACCCTGATGCTTGTGTTCTAGGTCTCCCTCTATGCAGCGTCAAGTGAAGAAGAGGGCGGAGACAGCGCTGTGGAGCCAAGCTGCGGGGATGCCTCCATTGGGCGGCGACGCAAGGCCCAGCCACCCTCTCAGGAGTTGCCATCATCTGGGAGCGAGGGGGCTGGTGCCGCGTCTGCCACTACGCCTGTGGCGGAAGGGCCGGGTGAGCCCCCACAGGGGCTTGCAATGGCGGAAGACGGTGTGGAGACATCTAGGTTGGTGGTCTCCACAGAGGAGGAGGAGCCCGCTACTGAGCCGCACATGGGGCCTGGTGGGGGTGGTACCACTGGTGCAAGTGGTGCAGTCCAGGGCCAGGAGGCAGCACAGGTCACCGCGGAGGGGCCTGTGCATGTCGCTGTCCTTGACTCTGTGACTGCACCACCATGCACCAGCAGGGATGCCCCGTCCCAGGCCCGTCCGCAGGTAGGGGAGAGTGCCATGTCATCTGCCTCTCCACTACCTGCAGATGAGGGGTCCCATGAACGTATGGGCTCCATCCTGATTGGTGTCGCACGCCATCACGAACAGCAGCGTCGCGACGTGGCACTGTTGGGAGGGGCCCTGGTCGGTGGGTTCCTACATGTGACGCGCACTCTGGCGGACCTCTCCTCCTCTGTGGAGACTATGCGCCAGTCGTTCTCCCTGCCGTCTTCCGGCCCAGATTCCACACGGGCCCCCTGTGGACCTGGCCTGATCAACACAGCCAGCTTGGTGGAGATCCCATCCCTGCCACAGTCGGGAGTCGGCGGTCCAGCAGGGGTGGACACCACAACTGGAGACCAGCTGATGGAGGATGTGCAGGCATCATCGGACAGGGCACATTGACAGCAGCAGCAGCAGGCTCTAGGTGGGAGCAATGATGGCTCGGGGCCATCGACATCAGGGGGACAGGCATCGGCCAGAGGGCAGGAGGACCCTGGAATGGGTGTGTCTTCTGTGTGGATGGGGTTGGGCCAGCGTATAGGTGTGGAGCAGCGAGTTCTCCATGCGTCGGGCGTTGAGGCGGGCAGAGTGCCTCGAGGCGACTCGCAGGGAGTTGGAACAGGCCATGAGTGCCTCCCTGCGAGTCCTCGGGGCCAGGACAGAGGCCCGCCTCCAGCAAATAGACATGGAGTTCGATGATGCCCTGGCCGAAAACATCACTGAGTGAGCCGCAGGACTTGCCCGTCGCCATTGTAAATAGTTTATAGTGTTAGGTTTCCTTTTTATTTTGGGGCTTTTGGATTATGCCCCACACTTTTGTATATAGTTTTTTTGTTAGGTAGGTTATTAAATAGGTTTCATTTGTTTCGTTGGGCTCATGGACCCTTGAAAATTGGATTGTACATAGTTGGACGTTGGATTTATTTGGACATTTTGATTTCATTTCACCATGGATCAATGGATTTACCTTTTTGCGTTTCATTTGGATTTGGTGGACATAGTTTTGGCCATTTTTCTTTTGGATTACTTGCGTTTTTTTGAGGATTTTTTTTTATTTTTATTTGGACATGCATTTCATTTCATGTTTGCCATTATTTTATGCTTTAAGTACTTTCAATTGGTTTTCATGTTAATACATTTTGATCTTTTACTTCAATGTGTGGGATTCACTCATTGGGTTCATGCATGTTGACAAGTGGGTTTACTCAATCAATGGCAACCTGTGTGTGTGTGTGTGTGACATGTGTTGATGTACATAGTTGACTTTTGGTTTGTGTCATGAGATGGGCATGTCTCTGCTGGGTGGGTGAGTGGGTGGGGGGACATGAGTGGGAGCCTGCTGGCAGGTGCCCCTCACTGCTGGGGGGTAGGGGTGCAGGGGGACATGAGTGGGACATGAGTGGGGGCCTGCTGGCAGGTGCCCCTCACTGCTTGGGGGTGGGGGTGCTGGGGGACATGAGTGGGACATTAGTGGGGGCCTGCTGGCCGGTGACCCTCACTGCTGAGGGGTGGGGGTGCTGGGGGACAGGAGTTGGTGATCACTAGTGCAAGGTGACATGTGGCTTGGCTGGGGGCATGCCCATGGTGGATGGACTGCCTGCGGGACATGACCAGGGGTGCTGGGTAGTCCCCTGTGGTGTGGTTTGCCTGCAGGGTCTGTGGAGGGGGTAGAGGGCACACCTGTGAAAACCCACACTGCCAATTGACGTGTGGGACTCCCCGCGCATCCACCTGGATACACGTACCCCGCTCTGACAGCGAAAGCACGTGTGTAACTTCCCCTGTACCACGTTATACACGTACCCCACTCGCACAGGGCCAATTGTGTGTGAAACTTCCTGTGCACCCCAGTAATTCACGTACCCTGCTCGCACACGCCCAATCGCGTGTGAAACTTCCCGCGCACCCCAGTAATACACCTAGCCTGCACGCACAGGGCCTGCCGTGTGTGAGACTTCCCACGCACTCCCCAAATCCACGTACCCCGCACGCACAGGGCCAATCGTGTGTGAAACTTCCTACGCACCCCAGTAATCCACGTACCCCGCAAGCACAGGGCCAATCGTGTGTGAAACTTCCCGCGCACCCCAGTAATCCACGTACCCCGCTTGCACAGGCCCAATCGCGTGTGAAACTTCCTGCACACCTCAGTAATCCACGTAGCCCGCACGCACAGGGCCTGCCGCATGTGAAACTTCCCGCGCACCCCCCAAATCCACGTACCCCGCACGCACAGGGCCAATGGCATGTGAAACTTCCCACGCACCCCAGTAATCCACGTACCCCGCAGGCACACGGCCAATCGCGTTTGAAACATCCCGCGCACCCCAGTAATCCACGTAGCCCGCACGCACAGGGCCTGCTGCATGTGAAACTTCCCGCGCACCCCCCAAATCCACGTACCCCGCACGCACAGGGCCAATGGCGTGTGAAACTTCCCGCGCACCCCAGTAATCCACGTACCCCGCAGGCACAGGGCCAATCGCGTGTGAAACTTCCCGCGCACCCCAGTAATCCACGCACACCGCTTGCACAGGCCCAATCGCGTGTGAAACTTCCTGCGCACCCCAGTAATCCACGCACACCGCTCGCACAGGCCCAATCGCGTGTGAAACTTCCTGCGCACCCCAGTAATCCACGCACACCGCTCGCACAGGACCAATCGCGTGTGAAAGTTCCCCCGCACCCCAGTAATCCGCGTACCCCGCTAGCACAGGCCCAATCTCGTGTGAGACTACCCGCGCAGTGGGGTACGTGTATTCGGAGGGGTGCGTGGGGAGTTTTACAGGCTTTTTCATGGTTGTGAGCCTGTGCGCCATGTACGGGATTTGTGCGCTGTACATGGCGCACGGGGAGGGTTTGGGGGCGTAACTGGCGCTCCTGCAGGGTCGCTGCGCCACTCTGCGCCACGGCTGGTTTTGGATGTTAAAATCCATGAATACGCTGTGCCCGGAAATGGATTTTAGCACACGCGGTTGGTGCAGAAAGTCACACGCGCACACTGTGCGCCAGCCGCGTGCGCCACTTGTGCGCTGAATTCTATGAATGACACCCATAGTGTTCATGGAATAAGACAAGAATTGGACTACTGTGCTGGAATGGTGAAATTCACTATAAACTCACAAGAAGATCAACGAGAATTTCTAATGTACTTACTACAAGTACTGGAAAACAAAAACATACCAATAAATGAAATCTTCCAGATTTCATACATGTGGAAACATACATGCACTCTGTGCAACAATATGGCAAAGGAACAAATCCCTAATGAACGTTTTGTGTATGTATCCATACCTAACTGTGAATCTGTTCCATTTCAGCAACTTGTACAAAATGCAAACCATGGCAGATTATGTACTACCTGCAATTCAGATAATCGCTCCACCTTACAAATACAAACACATAGTAAATACGTAATACTAATGCTTTTACGTTACAATGCAGATGCTACAAAAACAACTGCAAGCTGACTGGATTCACACATGGTCAAGTATCACTTGGTAAGAAAACCTTCACAACAACAGGTATAATCTACCATGCAGGAGCCACAACCAATGCAGGTCACTACACTGCATATATAAAAAAAGAATTGTGGATGGTTCGAATGTAATGATAGTACCATTACTCTAAAGCAAAGATTACCGGCAAATCTTAGAATCGCTTATTTAATATTCTTAAAACCAAAATGTAATAACTAATCTGTGCATAAACATTAATAAAACTTCAATTAGAAAACTATAACAGTTAGAATACGCCAACAGGTATCTAACTGCCCCAAGAATCTGCAAAAACCCAACAGATAGATTAGCAATTTGAGATTATAAATAAAAAACTATAACCAGTTACAATTCGACAACATGTATCTAACAATCTGCAACAAGCCAACAGATAGAACATTAGCCAGAAACAACAAGTAAACACTCTAAACAAAAAAATAAATGTACTGTACCATAACAAAAAAAGGTTTTTTTTAATCCAGCATGGATTTTTTTTTTCCCACAGACCCAATGATTTAAGCAACAAACACAGAAACTGACCAAATTGCACAGTACACTGGTTTGTAAACTACTAAATATAAGGGTCGAAATAAAGCAAAAATGTCCATTATTCAATGTAATAAGTCTTTTTAAACTACCTACACTAACAAGATCTTTTCTTTTATCACAGAAATTGACAAAGAATATATCTGCTCCAGTTACCCACGTCATGAAAAAAATATATCCAATCACAAAAAATCAAACAGTAAATATAATATAGTAAATACAACTGCATAACGCAACCATTGAAGCAAACATCTAACCATACACCACAATACAAAATGTTTACTTCCATGGATATGTTATACTGCAGTGCTTGTTACCAAACTCTACAATCTTAATGACATGACATAGGCAAAACTTCACACACAAACTATATAAATCAAACAGTACACAAACTGTAGATCTGCAAATATTTTATAAATATTCGATTCTATGGGTGTGATCTATGGGTGTGATATGCTGCAGTGGTTGTGGCCAGAGCTAGAGTCTTGGGTGCATGGCCTACGGCCTTCGGCCATGCAACCAAGACTCTAGGCCCTGGCCACAACCACCGCAGCATATCACACCCATAGAATCAAACATTTTAACTGGCTATATGGGCTACTGCGCTGCATAGATTTGTGCATATTTGATGGATGTTTGATTCTATGGGTGTGTTATGCTAGGCCCTGGCCACAACCACTGCAGCATAAAACACCCATAGAATCAAACATTTTAACTGTGCTATATGGGCTACTTATACGGGATATTAATTACAATCAACACTGTACTAACAACCCAAAACCTAAAACCAATATCATACTAAAGTAAAATAGCCAGAAATGCATTTTTTATGTCTGCAGACACCCGTGGTGACCGCGGACATGACAAACACATATGGGGTGCCTGCCACCTAAACAAATACAGCATTTGACCCATCTCTTAATCCCCCACCCTCCCCAAGCACTCTTACACACCAACACACTTGCCAAAGTTGTATTTCTCTCCTGTTCATCGCAGTGCTGTCCGGATCCAAGATGGTGGGCGCATCGAAACAATACGACACACCTCACGCTTCATTCCAGCCAATCAGCGAACACGTCGCATGTCTGCGGACATGACGCAAGCCGATTAGCCAATCGGTGTCCTGTCTGCGGAGCGAACAGGGAAGTGTGTCCGCAGAGCGGACATAGATATCGCACATTTTTGTGACCTACTTTTTGGTCTTTTTAAAAAAACTACTAGACGGATTTTCACCAAATTTACAAAAGTACGCTTTCGGGACCAAGCCGCCGCTCCTGGCGCAAATTTGGTGAAAATCGGTCCAGCGGTTTGTGCTGTATGCGTGAGCAAGTTTTTTCCCCATTCAGTCTATGGGAAAAAAGAAATTTTGGGAAACCCCCTATAACTTTGCCTCCCCTGGACCAAACCTCACCAATTCAGAGTGGGCCATATACATGTTTTGCAAAGTTTGGTGAGGATTCATCCAGGGAGAGCGAAGTTATAAGCCACCCAAAAAGTGTTCTTCCTATGGGACTAGCAACTTAACCATAACCATGTAATATATATAATTCTAACTCTTTTATCCTTATTTCAAAAAGCATAACTCATCTAATATAAATTAAGTTCAGTGCTTGCGAGGACCCCGTTGTACGGTCCTATATGTTGTTCTTTACCATCAGACTGTTCATGTTAATCATGAACTTAAATGGATCTTATCCACCACTTAGTATAATCACCCAAATGGAAAAATATATACTTGTGATTAAACTCACCCCTTGAGGTGTCTCCTAATATTCTTCTTTCAGTTTCAGTGGTCCCATAATTCATATGGTGAGGGATAAGTATCTCTGTGAAAAATAGCTAATTAGCCCCATATCAACAGGCTCCTAACTGGACAATCTCACATACCATAGTCAAGATATCTGTGTAAAATAACACCATGCAATTGCCGGTTGGGTAGAGGATCAATCCCTAAAGCCAGTCCGTGGAGTGTCCTGTAAGGAATCACCCGCAATGCACACAGCGCTCTTCGTGTGACTGCACCGACCATTTTAGATATTGATAAACTCTGGTGTGCAACTTCATCACGTCCCAGAGTGTACATGGGGCGTTGACATTAGTGATGTCGCGCTGCTAAATCAGATCATTCCTCCATGTTGTCCATTCTGTGAGTGAATGTTAGGAGTGTCCCATAGTCTATCCAATGAGCTGGAAATGATTAACAATGTTAGTGCCTCCTGTAGGCTTAATTTCTGTGGGTTACCATACGTAAAGGGAATTCTTCCATAACTCTTAAATACCTATTGATTAGAGTCTTGTCTTTACAATAAACTATCATTAGCAACTACCCAATTGCGCTCTATGCCCCACAGAGGTAACCCTATTATCAAGATCCTGAGGAAATTATTACGGTTCAAATCATCCCATGAAGTTTGTAGCCAAGGCCATATTTGTTATGGACAGTCCAGATGCATAGCTCTTCTATTATAATGTGTGTTCAGTGCTGTTGTATACTTAAACGACAAACCATATAGTTACAATTGATCATCCACAGATCATCCATTTGTTTGCGAATGGGTTACTGGAAGAAAACCTTGAATATCCTTGTTGCATTCCCTTTTTTGAGAACCTTTGCTGATATACTATTCTTTTGAGAAGACAAAGCAGTGGACATACTTTTTGGTACTTTGTATTATTGTTTTTGCATAATACCTTAATAGTTTAGGTCCACTGTGTTTATGATCTTCATTTCATGTAACCTTCTCCGATGCAGGCTTGATTGGCCAGAATCATTGCTTCGCTTGTAGATCGGTCTGACATTTTTCAAGATGATATTGTTTGGAAACATAACTTTTCGAAAAGACCTGTCCTATTTATTGATGATTACTTTACATTATTTGTAGAGCCGGTCCTGATGGACAACCAGTCCGAAATGCATTGGCTACTTATTAATGAAGCATTGTGAATAAAGAACAGTTTTTACCAAAGAGGTCAAGCCACATTTATAGCCATCTAAATGTATTGTAGTATTCACTACTAGGGTGATGCCAATACTGGAGGGTGTCTCCCAGTTATTGTACCCATGATTATTTCCGTAAAAAGTGCAATTCAGATTTTTTGGCGTACACCAAATACTGTCAAATAATTGCAGATAATTTAGAGCAAAAAAGGTGGTGCCCGCTCCAACAATCTACAAAGAAGAGACACCACAGGACTCAGGAGAGCTTTTCTGAATAGGGGAGCACCAAATGAGCAAACAACTGATGATGTAAAACACTAAATTGCTTGCACTTTATTTTCTAAATGAAACTGCTTTAATACGATATGCTATTTATAATAAACCTGTACACAAGTGTTTCTAGGTGCCATAAAATAAGGGGGGATACAGGAGGGGAGACAAAACACACCGTCCTACTAGGCCTTGTGACATTGGGATTGTGCAAGCGCAACAATGATAAGTGCAGGGGGAATGGAGAGGTGGGGAAGTGCGATCTGGGCAGCATGGCTCTGAGTAAGTGCAGCCAGGACAGCAGCGAGGCTGTAGGTGTTACAGTTACAGCCTCTAAGTGTGCGGTAAACCAGGAGGCAGTGCAAGGAAGACTGTTCATGGAGGAGCCTGGTACCCAGTGAGACTCTGAGGGTACCAGGCACCAGTCAGTGCTGCAGACAGGCAGGTTAGCAAGGAAGGGAGAGAGAGAGAAAGAAGGCAGAGGCAACAAGGATGGTCTTGAGCCACTTCTGGACCTTCAGGTGGTGCAGCTCGAGTTTGAGCAGTACAGGGAGGCCGTTCCAGAAGGAGGCACCTGCAGATGAGAGAGATCTGCCCCCCCCCCACTCTCTGCTTGGAGAAGCGGCTGACCTTCAGAGAGTTCAAGGTAGCTGAGCAAAGGGCTCTAGAAGGAAGGTATTTAGGCTGGGAGAGGAGGATATAGTGAGGACCCCGCCACAGAAAGCCTTGTGGACAATGCAGAGGGCCTTGGACCTGATATTTGCCATCACCGGGAGCCAGTGGAGAGATTTTAGGGCAGGAGAGATGCAGTCCCTGGGTTTGAGGGCAAGAATAAGTCTCATAGTCCTGTTTTGGATTAGTTGCAGGGGGTGTAGAGTTAGAAAGATTGAGAAATAGGCTGTTGCAGTAGTTACAACCTGGACAGAACCAGGGCTCTGGGAAGTGAGCTTCTGGGGGAAGGTGAGAAAAGGTAGAATACCTCTGAGGAGGTGCAGCTGTAAGTGGGCCTTCTTAACAAGGTCCGTGAGGAGGAGAGTGGAATCGAAGATGACACCAATGTTTTTTGCCTCACAGGATGGTGAGGGAAGAGGGCCCAAGGAGGGCAGCAAGAGAGACGGAGGGAAAGCGGGAGCGGGATCCAATGAGGAGGATCTCAGTTTTGCTGGCATTAAGGCAGAGATCATTGGAGGTGCACCAATCCTGAATAGATGATCAGGAATGAGCGAGGAAGGAGAGGAGGCCGGGGGCGCGGTTGAGCAACCTAGAAAATGGCTGCTTAGCTAACTAGCTCAGCACGTAGCCAACAACAATCTGATGATATCCGCGGTTTTCAAGATCTCTGAAGCCCAAAAATACACCCACGTAGCTCAGAGAGTGAGGTGCACCGCCTGTCCAACTCTGGTGCAGATCGTGCAGCCCGGTGGGGCACACGAGTGGCTTGCGACCCGGAGTGCAGGACATGACTGGGCCTGTGCGCTTAAGAAAGCAGCGTGCTGCCGAATCTGGAGTTCTGCGTCCCTGCAGAGGAGGGCCACCGCCAATAACGGTCTGCTTCCCTGGCCGGGGCCCGACAGCTTGCTTGGCAGGCACCGCCGCTCTTCCCCATCTCGACCCATAAACCTACCTGCGGCCTGCTTTGGACCGTGGGCTCCTTTTGCTGCAAGGGGCATCTGGAGCCGAAGGGGATAGAGACTGCGGGGTGGCCTCCCACCGAGACATTAAAGGAACTGATCGGAACGTGTCTGATGTGGTCGCTGTGGGCTGGGTGGACAATTGCCTGATGCGGGCTGCGTGGCCCGTGTGAAGAGCCATCCTTACAGTGCTGCGCCCTGTGCTGGGAGCGGTGGCTCTCCTGCACATAACCTGATACTCCGCTTCAAGACCTCCACTACATAAGTGACTGCACCATTGGACCTGCGGCGGCTGCCACCTTAATATACACCAAGTAAGTGCGCTGCTGGTGGGACACGTGCCCTCGGGTCCCTGGGGTACTAACAGCGCAAATTGGGCCTTAAACATAGCATCATACCGCGCTCTCCACTGGCTCTCCATCTGCTTCTTCCAAGTGGTGCGGCGGACCCCGGCTGCTATTTGACACGGCAGGCCCCTACCACCAACCGGTGTAGACCAGCATCACAGACTTAACCACCTTGTCCTCTACATTGCGGATAGGATATTGATGGCACGACCCACCACCGGGACTGGACAGCCATGGGGTCAACAGACTTAGAGGCCTGAACAAAGGGGGCACGCTGCTGCTGGGTAAGTGGAGATTGGTGCATCACCGCTCCCGAGGCCCCTTGCTCCTGAACGTTCTTCAGCCCAATCTCCTGAATATACCCTGACATCCAAACAAGGTCCCACAGAGTGTCCAGCAGGCTCTGCCATACGGCGTTTGTGGCCAGGGGCTACAGACACTCACTGGCGACCCCTGAAACTTGCCGGAGGGTACCCTACTTTCCTGCCCCAAACTCCTTATACTGCCTCACTGCTGCCTTTCTCTGCCCTACTGTGGTGCACGGTCTTCACATTCGCGGAAGCTGACTGTGGTCAGACCCAAGAAGGCTAACTCCAGGGGACAACTGCCCATCTAGAGAATGCCAAATCCGTCCCGGGGCACTAACAAAATCAGCGCCATGGACAAATTTGCTAAAGCACCACCCAGGTCCAAACGGAGGCAACCCTCACCAGGCCAGGAAGATACCCAACGCCAGCAACTGCACCGGTCCCTGACCTAACCAGTATGATGGAATCGCTGGCCAAATGTTTCGCATCCTTCCATGAAAAACTGGATGACATCAACGCAAATGTAGCATCACTCAAATCACAGCTGGACCACGCAGGCACCAGAATCACTGAGGCTGGAACCAGGATTGGGGCAAATGAAAATGGAATACAGGCACTTCAAAACACTGTGGCTGCCATCACCCGTGACATGAAATCTGTCAAGGCAAAATGTGACGATTTGGAATCTCGTTCACGTAGGAATAACATCCAAATAGTCGAGGTGCCCGAGGACACTCTTAAAGGGAGGATGGAACTAGCAATTGAAAACCTGCTTAAAGATCTGCTGGGCAACCTCAAACGGTCTCCCTTCTTCACCGTCGAATGAGCTCACTGTGCGCTGGCCCCGCGCCCTAAACCTGGTGACTTCCCCAGACCTATAATCGCAAAGATTTTGAGCTACCGAGACCGAAACCAGGTACTCCGCCCCGCACGAGAGAAGAAGTAACTGAGGCTGGGTTCACAGACCATTAGAATTTTCCCCGATTTCTCCATGGGTGTGCAGCAGGAGAGATGCCAATTCCTTGGGGGTAAAGAAACTGCTCAGTGAACGAAATATCCAATAGGCCATGCTATTCCCAGCACGCCTCAAATTTACCTTTAGGGACAAATTATACTTCTTCACTGTCCCTGACGAGGCAGTTAATTATTGAGGCGCACATCCCGCTGACCAACCCCACTGAGGATCTGATGGACAACGACTGAGGGGGGTGGACACCCTGCTCAAATTATCTCACCTTCGAGCCCAGTTATCCTACTGGTCATGAGTTGATAGTGGTACAAGCGAATATTAACTACCCATTATATGTTACAATATGTGGCATTATGCCATAAATCCTACGTTGTTGGTTGTGTGGTGGCAGCGTTCCCCTTTGCGGCTGCAATGGTTCACTGGATACGGAACTGAGGGGGAGGGGAATTTCACTGCTTGTTGGGTGTCAAGGGCAGACAAGGAAAAGGGCAAATAAAGCAGACAAAACAAACAAAACCAGTGAAATGCAGAAGAACTTCCGGAGCAGGAGCTTTAAGTCATGTTGTTGTCAAGAACACTACAAAAGTCTTTAAACCTTTACTGAGGGGCATACCACCTTACAGGAGACTGCTTTGCCCTCTTTGTAGGCTTAAGGCACGCTAGAACTACACTGCCCAGCATGCTTTGGGCGTTCAGAAGCCAATCAGGAACCAGACCGGGCGGGGCATGCTATCGTGCATGCGCAAGCCCCGAGGCACAGTGCTTGTGCTCGAGATTCCAATCGGGAAGGACGCACGCTTTGCAGCTCTGGCAAAAACACCAGCGAGGGGCCCAGCCCCAACGGAACAGCAGCCCGGCCCCTCGCCCACTTCAGATAAGTGCTGCAGCGTTGCAGAGGGATGCCGGAGAAGTACAGGGGGCCAATCTTGCCCAATCAGAGCCCCTGCACCTGCATGTAAAGCTAATTGACCGCGCCTACGGCGCAGCACCAGTCGTTTATTTACTTGCCCATAGTTCAACGCTTGTTCTGAAAAGCGTTACAGCTGATCACGCTTTGAGACATCTGTTGACACGTGTGTTTCCCGTCTTGTGGAACCTAAGGCCCCAAGGGCACATCACACAAGACGTCAAATACACAGTTCAAGCCACGCTCGTGTAGGCACGGTTTTGCAGCATATAGGCTGGCATGGGTCTAGAGACAACGGCCTGTGCGGCGAACCTTAAAACTGGGTGACATAAGCCACATGCGGCAGCGCACGCCAATAGAACCCAAAACGAATGTGTGCATGCATGAGTGTGGCATGAAGGTATAATGATCGCGAGCTCTAGGAGCACACAGTAACGCTATATTCTTTTTTGTAGTTTGGACCTGCTCATAGCAAAAACAGACGTGGCACAAGACTGACGGCTTCAGCTGGAGACAAGGGACCACATCTCAGGACTGAAAGCTAAGTGTACATGCATGTTATGAGCCACGCCAGTGGTGTATAAACTGGTGCAAAGTGTACCAATCCTGCTCTCCGTTATAGTAATGCGAACCAATCCTGTTCTCTGTTGTATTATTGTGAACTGTGTGACACTACATGAGGAGAACCAGAACCACCACGAACAAAGGGTGGTCAAAGAGTGCGCAAGAATCAAACCCTCTCCTAAATTCCCCAGTCCCATCCATATCCTCTACCTATCCTTCTATCCGGTTTCCCTAAATCCCTGTACCCATCCAATCAGCGAGACCCTAGCCCTCCTTCCCTGCTCTGGTCACGGATGCCTGCATAAGCTTGGACTTGCAGACACCAAGACCAATGTAGGGGTGGTTGGTTCAAGCCACTCCTGCGCCTAGGACCTGTCTGAGTGAGCAACATGTGGACGCAATAATCATACCATCCTATGTACAGAGGCGGGACGCTTGGGATATACCTGAAAATTTGATATGGCGACTAAAATAATGTCATGGAATGTCTGTTGTGCTGGCAATTTTTTCGAAGGCCCATAGGATTATAGCATATGCCCAGGGGCATGGCGTGAAAATACTCCTGCTGCAGGAAATCCATGCCACGAAATGGTTAGCGACTGGCCTGGCGCCTTCCTGGGGGGTCACATAGATTCTTCACCTCCTACTCAACCCAGGCGAGGGGAGTGCTAACACTGATCCACAAGTCGCTTAAATTCATACTGAAAAAGAGCTACATAGATCCTGAGGGCAGATACATTATCCTGCACTGTAATATAGCAAATGGAGAATACCTGCTTGTGAACATGTACAGGCCCAATGTTGATACACCAGAGTTCTATGATACAGTGGTCTCCATTCTCGTGGGATATGTGGGATTGAGGGTATGGGGAGGAGATATGAATCTGATATTAGATACAGCCCTGGATAGAACAGAAGCGGCACCTAGGACCTTATCACGTGCTGCACGGAGACTACAACTACACATGACGTCACTAGGCTTACGGGACACCTGGAGAGTTCTCAATACCACAAAGTGGGATACACGTTCTATTCCTCGGTGCACGATAGCTCGTCTCGAATTGACCCGTTTCTCACTTCAGGGGACTTATTAGGCAGAGTTGAAAAAGCCAAGATACTTACTCGCACGCTGTCTGACCATGCACCGGTGACACTATCCATAGTGCTAGGTTCGTCTCCACCCCCCCGCACGGCCTGGAGCTTTAAGTCGGAAGCTCTAAGGGACAGTGTTCAAGGCAGAGATCCGTTCTGACATTGAGACATTCTTTGAATGTAACAAACAAGATGATACGATAGTCGGGGCACGCTGGGAAGCCTTCAAACTGTGTATTAGGGGCATGGCTATCTCTCGGGAGGCGGGGATAGTAAAGGCGATCAGGAATGATCTCAACCGATCTGAAACTAAACTTAACAGCCTGAAACAGGAGTGTGCAACTGCTGCAACTGCTGCCACCCCAGCCAAACTGGCACAGATAAGACAGGCGCTAGACATCTTCGAGTTGCATGCCCTGAGAGAGATACGCTACTTCTCTCGACGTCAGGCAGTGAGGAAATATGGGGAAGGCAAGAGGCCAGGTAGAACACTCGCCAGGTTGGTCCGGGCAGAGGGCAGTCGATCCCAGATTGGGTGTATTACAGACACACAGGGCACCTTGCAGTGGACAGACCAACAGATAATCGAGGTCTTCGCCAAGTTCTACACTGATCTATACCCATCACACCCAATACACGACGTATACAACATATGTGAGTTACTAGATCACATCCCTATGACTACCATCGCCCAAGCAACCCAGAACCAACTAGACACCCCGATCACACTGGATGAAATAGTCAAGACCATAATTGAGCTGCTGAAGGGTAAAGCCCCTGGGCCAGATGGACTCACGTCAGAGTTCTATCAAGAACATATAGCGCTCCTTGCACCAAAATTACTGGAGCTCTGGAAGGAATCGCTTGACAAGTCTATTCTCCGCGAAGCTACCATAACTGTCCTATTGAAAACCGACAAACCCAATGCCGAATGCGGGTCCTGTAGGCCCTTGTCGCTCATGAACAAATCTTTTCCAAAATAATAGCACACAGATTTCTGCCAATCATGCCCCACCTGGTACCTGAGGACCAGGGAGGATTCATCCCTGAACGCTCGACGGCTCTCAATATTAGAAGACTGTTCAATGTTATGTCCAGAATTGACCAAAATGCGGATGCCGTGGCGGTCACACTGGATGCCCAAAAGGCCTTTGACATGGTCTCTTGGCAATACATGTGGGAAGTCCTAGAGAAAATGGGATTAGGACCGAATACGATTAAATACATTAAACTCCTGTATACGCACCCCACAGCGAGGGTATTGATCAACTCTCAAACCTATGCACCCTTCGCGCTGAACAGGGGCAAACCGGCAGTGCTGCCCATCCTCCCCCATCCTGTTCGCATTGGTTATTGAACCAATGGCGGACTACATTGGGCACGACATGCCCGAAAGGGAATACGCTTGAAAGATGCCCCCGAGATAATTTCATTATTTGCAGATGACGTACTACTATATGTCAGGAATCCATCCTCTAATCTGGACCCTATACTTAGGGATGTGATCCGGATAGGTACCTTTTCCGGATTCACGATCAACTATGCAAAATCTGAGATGTTCCTGCTCACTGGAAGACATGGGAAAATGTCATTAGTGAAAATGATCCTGGTCCCCAAACTTCTTTACATCTTTGCGAACGTGCCGGTGTGGCCCCGGAAACAGTACTTTGATGAGCTACATAAGATGTGCGCGCAATTTCTATGGCATGCCAGGGCAGTTAGCAAAAAAATGGGCGCATATGACACTACCCTATGAGAGGGGTGGTTTCACCGCCCCTAATCTGAAAATGTATTGGATTGCAGCACAGGCCCAATATGCCACATATTGGTACTCAGAAGCTGATGCCCCGCCCCATGTCAAACTTGAAAGACTCGCAACAGCTGACCAGAACCCTAAGTCACCAATCCTGCATTAGACATACAAGGACGACTCACCACTTGCCCCCACAGCGGCTACACTATTAGCATGGGAGTGGATACTACAGCCAGTGTCGGGACTATGCCCTTACTATAAATGGCTTCCCATCTGAGTATTACCCGGGCTTGAACCCACACACGACAGGCTACTATCCCAACACTGGCAAACACTAGGCTACCAAGTGTTACATGTTCTGCTCCCAGATGGAAAATTCATTACCCCACAGACCTGGCGTCCTGGACATACTGGGCCGGCATTGGAAATGTTGCAATATTTGAGAAACCAAGCCTCAATCCACGCCATGTGGTCGTGCTACCCTAATGAGCCACCAGATACACCCGAAATACATTACATAGCAAATTCAAGTGGTGCCCAGGGGGTAATCTCTTCATTATATAAGATGTTGAGCTTGATGTGTGATCTCGGATAATATGTGGAAGAAACTGTGCTCTCACACGTGTAAGTTCTCCCTCAACTTCTGGACAGCTGCAAACAATACAGGCTACTCAATCAATTATATTACACCTCGCATAAACTCAATAAATTCAACCGTAACACGATACACACCTGCCCTAGATGCCTGACTGAGGCAGCCGATCACACACATGTTTTGGACTTGGAGGAAACTCAGTGAGTTTTGGGGTGAGATTTTACAGGCGCTCTCCGACATTGTGGGGACCACTGTGAACCCAGACCCACTGGGAGTGCTGTTTGGGTTGTGGAGCAATGTTAGTGTTAAGAAGGTGTTAGCATTCCTGAATGTAAGTTGTATGTGGCAAAGAAATGTAATCTCCAATTTTGGAAGCAACCTTCTCCAATTTTTAAAATGTGGCTGAGCGCACTCACCTGGACCCAGACCTGCGAGGAGGAGTATATACACTCCCTCGCCCCACACTCTTGCCCGAGAAATAAATGGACTGCATTATGTAGCTATCGAGTCAATCAATTTGAAAGCGATCCAGGATCACCTGCTCTGGTCACAAACTGCGGATCGACCCAGAATGCAACTTGAACTAGACTCACTCTATGTTCTCATCTTTTAATGTACCTTCTGCTATTTGTGCCACGAAAATGTACTCATATTTGAAACGTGATTCATACCCGACTGTGTATGCTGTAATGACCTGCCAATAAAATAAAAGTTTTTTAAAAAATTAAAAAAGTAGAGGAGGCCGAGGGAAGCCAGAAGGAGAGCTGAGTGTCATCATCATAGCACTGAAAGTTAGAAGAGAAGGTGGAGATCAAATGGGCCAAAAGGGCTATATCGACATTGAAGAGCCAGGGTGAGAGGATAAAGCCCTGGGGGAAACCACATGTGGAGAGACAGGTGGTGGAGAGAAAGGACCCAAGTTGGACCTGGGAGGGTTGGTCCAGGAGGAAGGTGGTCAGCTATGTCAGGGCCTGATCCGTGATGCCCTGGTTCTCACTGAGTCGATTGATCAGGGTGGCATGATTGACATGATAAAAAGCAGAGGAAAGGTTAAGGAGGAGAAGGACAGAGGGAGATCTGGATCAAGATCAGAGAGCAGATCTTTACAGGTGTTCAGAAAAGTAGTTTCCGTGCCTCTGGCTGCTCTGAAACCAGAGCGATGGTCATGGAGACTACCAACAGATTCAATGTGAAGAATAAGATAGTAGATGGCCAGCTTTTCCGGGAGTTTGCCCTGGAAAGGAGTGATAGAAATTGGGTGATAGTTTGCCAGTCAGGTAGGACTGGCAGAAGGCTTTTGTAGGAGGGGGTGCACAAGTGAGTGCTTGAGGAGAGAGGGGAGAGAATAATTACAGAAATCGGCCGAGGGTGGAAACGTGGTCCTTAATAGTTCTGGAGGAGCAGGGGAGCACCTGTTTGCATAACATTTTCATAGATCGGACTTGTTTGGAAACATGGAGCAGTGTTGTCGGAGAAAAAGAGGTGAAAGGAAGAGGCGAGGGAGAAGCAGTCAAAGGGGGGCTAGGAGAGGGAGGGAGAGAGAGATGTGGAAGAAAGCAAGGACAGGATGTCCTGAGTTTTAGTGGTGAAGTGAGATGCCAGGGCCGTACAGAGGGGCTGGGAGGGAGCTGGAGAGTTGGAGACTGCAGCAGGGTTGGCAGATTTTAAAGATTTCAGCCGTGTTGTTTGAGGCAGCCGAGACACAGGCTTGGATATGGACCCTCTTCTTGGAGAAGAAAGTCTGTATTGCCTTTGGAGCAGGCGGCAGGCCAGTTTATCAGAGGACGCACCCGAAGCCCTCCACCTCCTCTCAGCCACCCTGCCCATGCGTTTCAGGGCAGCGAGGTCGGAGTCATACCAAGAATTGCACTTGGAGGTGGGCTTCAGATGGATTCTCATGACAGGGGCAAGGATGTCCAAGGTGTTGGAGATGGAAAGATGCAGTTAGAGAGGGCTGTGTCAAGGTGGGAGTCAGCCACAAGAGTAGGAGGAGCAGAGAAAGTTGAGGCAAAGGCGTCCACTGACACTCGCTTCATGGGCCGAATGACCGAGGAGGAGGGTTGCAGTGCTGGGGAGGACCTTACCTGGGGACAAAAAGTGTCAGGCGGGAGGAGAGCAGAAGGCGGTCAGTCCAAGTAGTAAGAGGGTTAGAGAGGGGGCTGTCTAAGGGGATGATAACATCCAAGTTGTGTCCGGCAAAGTGTGTCAGACCAGAGGGCAGAATGGAGAGGGAGAGAGGGTCGCAAAGATTGCAGAAGAACCCGGAGGAGGGATTAGAAGTATATAGGTGGATGTTGAGGTCTCTGAGGAGGAGAAGCTGAGCGGTAGATGTGAGGGGAGCAGAGGTGAATATTACAGAGGATGTCCAGTCTGAGGAGAGGGAATATTCAAACAGCATGTGAATTTATGAAAGATTAAATGCTGCGAAGTATCAAATTATTCATAGGGCATTTATACCCCACTCTCAACGCTAGCATGATTCATAGCATTTCACAAGTTTAGTGTTACACTTTAAAAGGGTATCGAAGTCACTGAGAAACATGAATCAACACCAACACCACAGTACACATGGCCCTGATTAGATGGTCAGGCCAGCAATTAGCCTAGTCGTATGGTTGGTGTGTCAGATGGGATAATGAATTAGGTAAATGGTGTTTTCATCATAGTTCATTGAGCAGGACTATAATTACTAGGGCGAACCCTGAGGATCAGTCTCCGGCTGTACTACCATGAGCAGAGCAATATGTAAAGTAGTATTGTTACTAAATAGCATCTTACATCCCATCCTGCATGTGTAATTTCTATTGCAGGAGTCTCAGACTATTCCCAGCTACCTTAGCTCAGAATCTCATCTGAAACCATGGTAAGCCACAGGAGGCAGCACACATTCAGACCAAGGTGTGCATTGAACGTGCATCTGAACTACTCAAGTCGAGATGATACTGTCTCCATCAGACAGGGTGGCCTCGCACACAGCCAAAGAAAGTGGTTAAGATTTGTATTTTATTGAATTTATATAGCCCTTTAATCCAAAGTGCTTTACATGAGAACAAGAAAAAATACAAGCAGCATAAAATGGCAATTGAATCACAACTCGAAAACAGTAAAAGGAACAATTTACAGTATTGCTGAGGTGAGGAGGGAGTGGAGAGGGGCTGAGGTGTGAGAGGGAATGGGAGGTATGAGTGGAGGTAGAAGCAGAACTAAGAGGGGAGGCGAGAAGGTGTGAGGAAGAAGAGAGGAAAGAATAAGACTAGATAAGAGCTGGAGGTAGGGTAGAAGGGGGTAGAGAGGATGGAGAGGGTAAGGAAGTACAGGAGTAAGAGGTGAGACATGAGGTGGGAGAAGTAGGAGAGGAAGCGAAAGGTGTTAGGGAGGGGAATGGAAAAGATAAGATTTTAGAGAAGAGTGAAAGGAAGGGTAGGAGGGAGAAGAGTGGATGTGGAGGGGGAGGCGGTTCCAGTGGAAGGGAACGAGGAGTTGGAAAGAGTGGAGGCGGGAGGGGGCGCAGGGTGGTGGAGGAGGAGAGAGTAGGAAAAGATTAGCAGAGCGGAGAGAACGAGAAGGGGTATAGAAAGTAAGAAGGGAGGAAAGGTAGGTGGGGGCAAGACCATAGAGGGATTTGAAGATACGACAGAGGAACTTGAATTTGAGCTCGGAGTGAAAAGAAAGCAAGCCTAGAGAAGTGAGAGAAGAGGAGATGGAGTCAAGAGGTGAGAGAAGGCAGAGGGAGCGGATGGCAGAGTGGTAGACAGATTTGAATGGGGAGAGGTGAGAGGAGGGGAGTCCAAAGAAAAGGGAGGAATAGTAGAAAAGTCTGGAGAAAATGTGGGAGGTAATTAAGAGTTTAGTAGGGTGAAAAGTTAGGAGGGGTCGAATTTTATGAATGTTGTAAAGGTGAAAGCGACAAGACTTGGCAGTAAGAGAAATGCGGTGAGATAGAGAGAGGTGAGGGTCAATATGAAGACCAAGGTTACGGGCATGGGAGAGAAGGAGAGTTGGGAGGGGGTGAAGAGAATGAAAGGGGGAGGGGAGGGAGGAGGAAGAGTGTTGGCAGGGAAGAAAAGGAGTTCAGTTTTTTCAGTATTAAGAGTAAGGAAGTGAGAGGACATCCAGGATTTAATAGCATAAAGGCAAGAAGAAAGTTTATCGTGAATGTCGGGAGAGAAGGAGAAGGAGAGGAAAAGCTGGGTATCATCAGCATAGAAATGGTGTGATATACCAAATGAGGAGATGATGGGAGCTAGGAAGGAAGTATAGAGTGAGAAAAGAAAGGGGCCAAGGACAGAACCTTGGGGGGACTCCATGGTTGAGAGGATATGTGGGAGAGGTGGAGCCACCCCAGGAGACAGAAAAGGTGCGGTTAGAGAGATAAGAGGAGAGCCCGTTGAGGACAGTGTCTTTGAGGCCAAATGAGGAGAGGGAGCTGAGGAGAAGAGGATGGTCAACAGTAGCAAAAGCAGTGGAGAGATCAAGAAGAATATGGATGCAGGAGTGCTGAGAGTAGCGTGCAGAAAGGAGAGAGTTAAGAACAGATGGGGGCAGTTTCAGTGGAGTGTAGAGGGCAGAAGTCGGATTGGGTAGAGGGAATGAGGGAGTGGATAGGGATGAAGGAAGAGAGTTGAGAATAGACAATGCGTTCGAGAAGTTTGGAGAGGAAGGGTAGGAGAGAGATGGGGCGATAATTGGAACAAGATGGGGATTAGCAGAAGGTTTTTTGAGAATAGGGATGATAGTCGCGTGTTTAAAAGGAGTAGGAAAAGTGGACGTCGAGAGGCAGATGTTAAAAAAGGAGGTGAGATAGGATAGAAGGAGGGGGTATATTTTAGAGATGAGGGGGGTAGGAATGGGGTCAGCAGGAGAAGCAGTAGGATGAGTTTTGGTTAGAAGGAGGGTAACATCAGAATGAGTGACAGGAGAGAAAGAGGACATGGAAGAGGTTAGGAGAGGGGGAGGAGGGGATAGTTTGGTGGAGATTGAGGACTTTGTTAGAAAAGAAGGAGGCAAGATCAGTAGCAGAGAGAGGAGAGGCGATGGAAGGATCGAGGGTAGCTGGGGAGAGAAGTCGGGATAAAGTTTGAAAGATGCGGCAAGGGTGGGAGGATTGAGACTGGAGAAGGTCAGAGAAGTAGGTGTGTCTGGCGGAGTTGAGGCAGGAGTCATAGAGGGTATGATAGGAGAAGTATGCAGATTGGTTGGAGGGGCTGGGGTGTTTGAGCCATAGACGTTCATTGTGTGCTGTATGTTGCACAACATGTCCATTGGGAGGAATGTGTCTGTGCCCCCGTATGAAGACATGCCAAACCAGGACTGATGCCAGTGTCCCCATGTCACCATAGGGCGGGCCATACTGAGAGAAGGGCGCTCAGTGTGATCCATTTTATGTCACTTCTGTATCCACCTTTCACTTGACTGATTATCACAAAAATAAATGGACAGAACAACAATTATTAGTGAGAATTTGACGCAAAGCTGGATTGTTTTAAAGGAAAACAACCATGAACTCCCACCACCCACAAACTCCATCACAATGTTTGAAGCAAATAGAGGGTTTACGGTAGTATTTGCCATATTCCAGCATTCCAAGTGGTGCGCCTATTACACTGCACTGAGACCCTCTACATGGGGAGCTAGCCAGACTCCTCTGGGCAGGGGTAGAGGCTGTGATGGAGCTGGCAGAATCCACTTCACAGAGCTGCTGCAGGTATGGTATGGCCAAAGAGTTGTCTGTACCAGTAGTTAGTATCCACCAGCTCGTGCACCCTGTGACTCACCAGTTATACAGTGTTCCAATTTAACTACACTGCTGGTACATGTCCCAAGACGCCCACCACAAAGCCCCCTGCATGGTGTTGCACATTGCATGCAGGTGAAGGAGTTTCTCCTCTGCAAGGCACACCACCCTCTGCCACCACTGATCAAACTAGGTGAGAGTCTGTGCCAGATGGCATCTAGGGTGTGTAGTGGGACATGGGCCTGCATCTTCTCGGGTCCACTCATCTGCTATGCAATCATTAGGAATTGAATCAGTTCTGATGTTGTGATGGTGCCACAGCAATGCCTTAGCAGCTAAAAAGGGGGGGGGGGCAAAGGAGTGGTGAGGAGAGGGGTAAACTGAATGGAGTGGAGCCCATGCAGTTGATACCTGCCCTAGCAGCAACACGATTGTAGTATGGTGCAGTGAACTGGTGCCACATCATTGGAGGTAGAGGTAGTGGTCAAGTGGCCGTTAGCTGGAGCCTTGCCCATTATGGAGAAGTGCCTGCCAGCACAGTGTACTGCAGTCAAGGAGCGGGTGGTGGTAACAGCAGTTCAGCTTTCATCTTCCTCTCCCTGGCCAGCATGAGTGCCTGTTGGGAAAGAGGACAATGTCACTTGAAATATTGAAAAGTGGATTGTGCTGGAGAGTCCCTTCAGAGGCAGCTGTTGAACTCACATAGAGGTGTACTGAACTGCCATCTTGGGTTACAAGCACCAGCTGACCCATGTTCCTTGGTAGGGATCACATGCCATGCCCGAGAGGCCTTATGGACTAATCTGCTTTGTTGAGCTCTCATTTTACCAAACACAAAGTCCCACCAAAAGTTGATGCAAGATGTTTCTGATTCTAGAGGGGACGTTCACTCTAGTTGCATCTTGCAGTACACAGTGTGTCCCATGATGAATGGCTAATGCACTGTGCACATTCCATATTGGGATGGTATTGCCATAAGGCAGCTGTAGGATTGTACATGTGGACAGTGCAAGGGAACTCAACACTTGTCCAGCATATTGGTGCTGGGACCTTTGGAATTATTTTGGTAACAGCCTATCATCCATTCGAACTGTATGTGTTATGGAGGACTAGTTTGTGATTGCCTGCGGTTTTCACTGCCACTTGTACATGAATTGCTACATTAACAAATGCACACTTTTCTGGGTGTCCCCTGCCTTGTGGCCTCATTACCAGGGTCTGAGCATTTGGTTGAGATAGTTGAGCATAACGATTACCAGACTCTGCAGGATTAATGCCAGTTTATGGTGTTGCACTAATTTTGGAACTGCATCTAACCACAGTCTGGTTCACAGCATGCTCAGACTTCTGATTCCCTCCAGGCCAACCATGTTGAGGAGGGTGTCAACGTACTCCATGAGTTCATGGTTTAGGGGCTCAACTGTGCCTCCTCCAGTGGCTCACAATGAGACTGAGGACACTGGCAAGAAGATCATTCCACTTTTGTATGTCTTCCATGTCCCACATCCATCACCTTATCCCAGACTTCTTTACAGATCATTATGAGGGTAGCTTCTCAGCATTGGCCACCAAAACGTTCTTCCTCACGCCCAACTACCTCATCTGCAATGGTTAGTAGTTCTGCCACCCTGAACACAGGCTGCTATCCTGATTTCTAGCCGTTGGGCTTTGCCTTCTTCACCTAGCATGATGTACAACTCCTGCATCAATTCTGCCATATTTTACATGGATATTCCACTCTAAAAATTAAAATGCAATACTCTTCTTAAACAATCCATGTTTGTCTTGAACTTATTTCCAAGACACAAGCTTGCACTTATCTATTTATCTGCAAAAAATGCTAGATGTCGGAGATTCTTCCAGCAGAACTTTATGGTGTCACTTTGCGGTTCCATTCTGGAACGGATTTATCAATATATAGATACTGCAACCACTGGCGATCAACACCAGGTAATACTGGAGACACAACTTCTGTCATTAATAACTGCAAATGAATGGCTTTCGACCCTACCAATATCTAACCCCTAATATTGCAACATTGTACACCAACATTCCACAGAATGAAGCACTTGGGATTATACAGAACAGATTAGATGCCAGGACCCTGTCTCACACGATTCCAGCTCCTTTTATTATTGCTCTCCTTGAAATTGCCCTCTATAATAATTATTTTATCTTGATACAACACTGTACTTACAAAGGCAGGGCACGGCCATGGGTGCATCATTTTCCCAGAGTTTGGCAAACATCTTTATGCCTGAATTCAAAGCACTTTATGTCTTCCACAATAACCCATACAGTTTCCATAACCCACTGGTACATAGACAATCTAATTTTCATCTGGGAGGAAGAGGAAGAATGGCAGCTGGAGTTCATAGGCTGGCTAAATCAGTGCCATCCAGATCTGGCATTTACAAGCAGCTTTAACATTCACCAAATACCCTTCTTAGATCTCACAATAAGTCACAGGGAGGGGTGTATCTTTATCAATCTTTTTTGGAAACAAATGGCTCGATACATTTCTGTTGTACGACAGTCTACCCTATGGGCAGTTTCTTAGATTAAGACGGAATGGCACACATCTAACAGACTTAAAAGATCAGGCAGAGAGATTGGGACAGCAGCAGTATCCTCCCAAGATAGCACTGCTAAAAGGGCCTGCTACACCAATCGCAAAGCACTTTTGGCCCCAAAAGAGCCCAATTAACCCACAGAGTGATCCGAGTGACCACCTTCTCCCCTCAAACAAAATACACAAACTGGTTAGGAAATATTGGCGAAAGGATACATGTCACAAATGCCACTATTCGCACTCAAGTGGAGCCCAAATAAAGGACAAACTGGTACACACAAGTTCCATCGAGAGACAGTTTTATACAAGCCACACTCACCACAGATGGACAAGTGTCCCTCGCTGGGGTGTCAGGGCACCACCTGTCCAGGAACTGTGCAGTCTGTGCCATTACCAAATGAAGTACCTTCTTTTCTCATAATCATGTTAACTGGACCATACACCAGTTTACCAACTGCAATAAAAAGAAATGTGATTATGTCATTCTATGTCCCTGTGATTTGCTCCACGTTGGTATGACGAGAAAGATAGGAATCAGGATCAATGACCGACGTAGAAGGATTATAAACAATACAGCCATCTTGGGGATGAGGAGGGCAATAGAGGATGAAGCATGGTTGCGGATATGGGCAAGAATGCATAAATCATCTTATGCGTCACGGACAAAGAGTGTGCATACAAGTTTTGTCTCTGGTTGTACCCCACACCAGAAAGGCTTCACACTACTCATCGAGTTGTTGGTGGTGCTTCGATGCACTGGGTCTACTACAGATACAGCAACCACTTACCCTGCAAAGAAAGGGTAGGTCCAATATAAAGGAAAAAGTAATCTAAAAAGGGCCCTACACGTTGTAAGGGTTTCTAGTAGGAGCTACAGTGATCCTATGTGCTTCATAGACCTCAACTATATTAATCTGTTCTACTTGTGTCCGATATTAATGTGTTTAGCTATTGTTTAGAATTTTGTTTGAAGACCCTTATAAAGGCCATTGAATGTGTATAGATGTTTGCAGTAAAAGAAAATGTGGTCTTTGGTATAAAAGACAAGCCTTTTTTGAATAAATAGAAAAATTCTAGAATACCAATTGAATAATTGTATTTTTGGGTGTGATTAAATAGCCTTTGTATTACTAGCCTTTACCTGGTCGACCAAGGCTCACCAGGTATCCCTTTATATATACACACATTTCTTTGTGCCCCATGAGCAATGCAACACACTCATCCTTGGTTTTTTGATGGTGCGAGGGGCTTGGACATTTACTGTCCCTGTACCATCTTAAGATAGCCGCCACAGTGGAGAGCGCAGTAGGCCACAGCTCACTGGGGAGGCCTGAATTCACATGCATGCCCCCTGACTGGACTCAACAGCACTAATTACCAGCTACTAGGACAGCACTGTGCTAACCTCTAGTACGCAAACATGCTGGAGTGACAGGACCTCCAGAGGCTTTCAGCACCATCAGAAACAAGAAATAAAATAGAAACTCACAGGGATAGCAGGGATAAGCTCCAGGTGTAAAAGGGGTTCGAACCACACACCGTTTTGGAGGGAACTCTGCCCTGGATTGCCAAGGGCCGTGAATGCTCACTTCTACTTGAAGGGGTGAGTCAAGACAACAATGGTGTGGCCAATGCGCCATTGATTGAGTGCAAGAATGATAGGTGGTACATATACTTTGCTTGCTTTATGTCTATGGTGTGTAGACCGCACGCATTACGCTGCCACACACCCCAGCTGCTGAGGAAAGGCAGCCCACCCAACAAGATTGCAGGGTTGGCCTGCATGCCCTAATGAAATAGAACAAGGTCCAAATGTGAGGCCTCTGCCACTGCATGGTTTGACAGGTAGTTCACCTACATGCATGTGGTGGTGTTGAGCTGTAGGCCAATCAAGGGTGTCAGATGCGACTTGATATGGCTTCAGCACTGTGGTGGTTACCCAGTTGTGGGGGCGATTCTGGAGAATGCAGTGTTTGGCATATTAGTTGGTTAACATCACTCAAACCAGGTGCGCAATGTGATTGACAACTTACACAGTAAGTGAACTGATGCACCTAAACCGTATACATATGGTTTGTTTTTGGCAGATATCTGATTGAATTCCTGACCATCTTCCAGGCTTCCAATTGGTTTCCCTGAAGAAGGCCGTATGTGACAGTCATTGTCACACTGTAGGCTGAAACTTGAGTTGGCACAGGTCAACAAGATAATTGTGATTAGGGCTAGATTCATTGGTAGCAATTTGTAGTGATGTAGGTGTAAATTATCCTAATTTTCCACGTGCCCCAGAGAAATGGCACAGCATGTTCACTATTTTATTTTTCAAATTGGTCTTTTTATTGAAGTCTCAAGAAAACATAGCCATAACCAACAGATGTACAACATTCATATAACCTCCAACCTTTCAATTCTTACCAAGGTTCCCAAACAATATTATATAAAATACATAAATGAACAACAATAATAAGTGGTTCCACTTGTGTCCCAATGTCTTCTCAAATCCTAAAACAGAATTCAGTGATTCAAATCGGGTTCCCCTCTTCCTACTACTTTCTCTTCCTCCAGGTGTTACTCCCATTTGCCATACATTTATTTTGAAACAAGTACTTAAGCGCCTGAAGAACATGTGTTCCTTGTCTTGCACACATTCAATAAAGGGGGCCCAGGTTCAGGCAAATCGAGTCATGGTCCATGTGCGGTCAGCTTTTCCATTGCTATCATTTCCCATATTTTGACCCACCAGTATGACAAGATTAGCCCATATGTTGTTTTCCAAAAACTTGCATGGTTCAATTTGGCCTCCAACAATAGCTGTGTTATAAGGTCAGCTTTGTGGCCTGATGCTGGGAAGGAAACATCCTCAGGTACATCCCCCAGTAACATAATGAGGGAACACATAGGGAGCAGACACCCTGTGATCTGACCGAATTTCCTGCCAATATATTTGAATTATGGGGCAATGCCACCACATGTGTGCAAAGTCCCCCAATTGCCCATACCCATGCCAAGTATTCATGTAAAATCGCATGCAGTCTTCGTGGGGTCATGCACCAATGATAGCATATATTCGTCGAGCATTAGCTGAACAATGTGCATCTTGAGCTTTTTTGGGTTCAGGCCCATATTTTCTGCCACAAATCCATTGTGATCTTTGTTCTCCATTCCCTTTCCCAGCGTATCATATATGGGAGTTTATCTTCTACCAAGAATTTTTCCAACAAGTGGTAGCAGCTAGAAATTTGCCAAAGTTTCAACCCCTCTGCAACTTGTAATTCAATTCCTATGGGGAGTCGTGTGCCCGCCCGAGGTACTGGAAGCGATAATTTTTCGGTAACATGAACTTCTCCTTGCATTCTATAAATGTGAGGGGAGGACCACCTTTATACATATCCCTGAGCCTCAGAGTTCCAAGTGATTCCCAATTTGCAAACATTTTTTTTTTTATTTAAAATATTATTTATTTGTTTTTGGTAGCAAAAATTAATTTACACCTTTACAAATTATACATATATAAAATAACAATACTTGTAAAATTCGTCAAAACTAATCATTACATAAACAAATAAAACATATTAGAACACTCAGACATATTATCGATCCATATGAAGACATACGACAGGACGTAAAGGGAGCAGCCCTCCGCCAACTTTCTATAATCCCACAAAACTATATGCAAAAGATGTGCCTAATAAAATCAATCACCACCAAATACAGCAGGGCGAACACATCAAGAACAATCAAATGGTAAAGATGTTTCGCCATGACAAATTAATTAGAAGGAAAAGAAACCAAAGACTGCCCACTCAAGATGGCCCTATTGAGTGGCAACAACTGCTCCTCAATCATTACAACAAGTCTAACAGTTGCTAAAATGATGGAGTTTGTGTTTCCCTGCATGCATCTAGGCTAAACTAGATGACATTCAAATGAAGAATATGAGGTCAAAAATGCATCCAAGCAGCATTGCCTATGCTTGAGAAAGAAGTTGCAGTACATAAAGAGATGTTCCAAAGTCTCGCTCTCAAAATTATTTAAGCAAAATCTGCAACCCTGCCACTTCACCAGATCCCTATAGCAAAGCCAGTTCCTGATCCGGGCGCCCGTGTGGATACGATCCAAACGGAAACGCATGTATGATCGTCTTGCAGCTTTGTCAGGGAAGCATCGTAAATAAGGTAGCCGAGGTGTAACTGCATGCCTAAATGTAGCATAGGTGGTAAAGGAGGAGTAACCTCCGATCTGATCCGAATTACATGCCCAGGAGTTTTTGAAGAAGCGGGTTTTAACTTTCATTGGAGTGTTAATCAAATCCTCCTGCGTCATATTCAATGATGATAAAGTGGCATTTATGAGATCTTTCACTTCAGAGATCGACATAGGACATTGTCTGAAAGTCCTCATAAAGTGAGTTTAGAGGAGGAGAGATCATTTTAGAAAAGGCATTTACCATCCGCCGAAGATATTTGTTCGCTAAAGGATATAAACCTAATTCATGTATAATGATGGCATTAGGTAAATATCCTGGTAGCCCTAGAATTGTCTTCCAAAATTTCCCTTGTAAGAGGTTTAAGAGGGGCCCCAACTTCAAAAGGCACATGTCCACTGCGTAAAGAAGAATGGGCTCTACTTTCATGGTGTATGAGAGGCAGGAGGGAATATCTGCAGTATTTTAGGAAAATAATTCTCATTTGGGCCAACAGGGGGTTAAACTTTGAGTTCAACACTGTGCGCCAAGTGCCAATAGACGTCCTGTTCGATAGGTGATAACCCAGATAGGTAATCTCTTCTTTCCTCAAAATAGGTTGGGCATTGATAGTAAAATTAAATCTGGGTAGTTTTTTTTTGGCTGTGAAGACCATTATGTGTGATTTGACTGAATTAATGGTCATATTATTCAGCATACAATATTCATAGAATAAATTTAGTTTATTTTGAAGTCCAAAAGGCACTCTATCGAACAGGATAACATCATCCGCAAATGCCAACCAGTGGAGCCGCATGGTACCCAATGTTGCCGGAAAAGAATTTGAGCCCTGCCAGATTTTATCAATGTCGGCGAGGTAAAGATTGAATAACACCCCGGCCAAGTTACAGCCCTGTTTCATGCCTATACACGTAGGGATGTTGTCCGTTAGTAACCCTTCAGCGTTGATACGGACCTGGTACGAGGTGTTTTGATGTAGCGCAGCAATTAAAGCTACCAAGGTGGAAGGGATGCCATATGCCAACATCTTCTGCCAAAGCCGAGTGCGAAGTACATTGTCAAATGCAGCTGAAAGATCTAATGCTGCCATATAGATGGTACCGTTAGATTTGGAGTGTGCAGTCCGAAGGAGATGGGCTAGAATCGAAGCATTTAATTGAGTGAGCCCATTGCCCTCCGAAAACCAACCTGGGCTTTTGAGAGAATATTTAGCACACTTATGTGAGTTTCCAACTCAAGCAGAATCAGTCGTGCAAAGATTTTCGCAGCTGTGTCTATAAGGGCGATAGGCCTAAAGTTTACAGGATTACTTATGGCGCCCTTTTTGTGTATAGGAATTATGATAGCCATTAGCCATGATTTTGGAATAATGCCAGATTGATAGATCAGCTGGTAGCGTGGAAAAAGGTACCTAGCCCAAAAATGGGGGTCGTCCTTAAAAACACAGGGGGGCAACCCGTCTGGACCAGCTGCTTTTCAGAATTTCAGTTGGGAAATTGCCCATATGATGTCTTAATTCCCATGGACAAACCCTTGGAAAAGACAATTGCATGTGGGCACTTTCTGATTTAGCATGGATGGCTGGCAAGGCATATTTTTGGCAAAAAAACTTCCCATTCCGGGCCCAAAATGGTAGCCACTGAGCGAGTGTCTGCCTTACCAGACGGATTTCTTAAAATGGCCCATAGCTCCCGAGTTTTATTTTTACACAACAAGCCGATCATATGTTGATTGGCTAAGGTTTAAGCAGCCTGACAAAGAGACTTTATTTGCTGCTTGAAACGAGCAGCAATATGATTTTTTTCTCGATGGTACTGGAACAGGCTGGTAAACTGAGTTCTTAAGGTATGAAGATCGCGATTTTTTTGCGTTTTTAAGATCACGATCTGCTTCAAATTTAGATGAGTATCCAAGGGATTATCCTTTACCAAAGAATCTTTCACCAAGGATAACAAATGCATATGAATCATTTTGATGTTGATTGCATTGATTGTTTCCACATTACCCTGCGAGAGGGAGTCATCCTGACACACTAGGAGGTTCCTATTCACCAGGAACACCAGTTTCCTACAAACTGCGGGATGCCATTTGACAGAGATAGTATTCCTGTCACATTCGGTCAGGGAGGCTGGAGCCGAGGCTATATAGGCATCACACCCAATATGAAGTCGCGAGAACAGCATGTGGTGGTCACTTAGCGCCAAATCTAAGATTAAGATTGGGTCAAGCAAACCAGAGCACACTCTCGAAGCGAGTAAATAAGGGATGAAGCTGAACCTCGGCACCAGGAAGTAAGGATGGATTGAGGCGCCAATTGAATTGGATAAATGCCCCATGTTTCAAAGAAACTAACCAGCTGCTGCCCTCTATATGAGGCTTGCTGTGCATAGGACGAGGAGGAAGAGGAGGAACGTAAAACATTAGTAAGTTGCAGATATGAATTCAAATCGCCTCCAATCACAATTTCATGATTGGGACAAAGAACAGAGGCATGGCCCAAAATCCGATCCAAGTCCTCCAAGATCAAGTTAAAGGGAACTGCCTTGGGATTCCAATACATGGACAGTAGGAGCAAGGACTGGACCCTAGAATGTTCAAGCGACAACTCCACCAAGATGCATGAGTCAGAAGTGGCCAATATTGAAGCCACTGCTTTTAGGCCACTATTAATAAGAACAGCGATACCTCGGGGGGGGGGGGGGGGGGCGGCCTGCAAGGATACGACGAGCCGGAACAGAAAAACAGGAGTATCCGTCTAGTGCAATATCACTTAAAGCCATAGTTTCCTGAAGGAATAAGATGTCTGGTTTCTTATCCGGCTCAACCCGGTTATACCATACTGCGAGGTTGCCTAGGCCACAGCAGTTCCAGGAGGCAACGGTCAAAGTGGCCGATTATGAGCCAGGATGAGGCCCCTTAATGGCAACAGCCACTTTTAACAGGGGTTCCAGCCAGGATAGACCACTAAGTGCTTGTGTCAACGAAGCCAGTTGGTTGGAAAGTTGGTTAACATGGGATTCAGAAAAATCCGTGGCTGGGACTACCGAGCATACTGGCGGGGGGGGAGGGACCCAGTCGAGAAAAGCCCATGCACTGTCCATGTCCCAAAATAAACTGGGTGTAAGACCGATAGAGTGAAAGTCATCAGCAAATTCCAGATGCATTTTAGATATGATTGGCGATTGCACTCTGCAGAGGACTCTATAGTTGTTATGAGCCGCTAATTTGACCCAGTCAAGGTCCTTGGGTGAAAGATTCCTTAAGGCAGGGATCTGAAAAAAGGAATTCATCAAGAATGATCTATTTATTCGAGCTGGGCCATTTATCTCCGGATTGCTAGTCCAACCAAGAATTAATTTCATGTCCTTGGGCGTTTGCGTAAAGGACAAAGCATCGGGAGTAGGCACTCCAGGGGATTTTTGGAAGGAAGGGCCCATCCTCCACACTGGAAGGCCGCACCAGTGGCAGAGGAGCAGGAGCTGCTTCCGGATAGGAAGCAGAGATGACCCGGTCTTGAGCTACTCCAACGACAGATGCCGGAGGACCAGAATCTATTTCCAGACCACCAGAAGTCACTTCCATAGGTAATGAGACGCTTTGTGGGCTCACAACAGCAGCCGCTGTAACGTCGGCTGGCAGCCGAATACACACTTTTTTGGATTCAATATTAGGAAAGAAGCAATGAAGGTGAGATTGCAGCTTGGCCGGGGGGGGTCCTTAGAGGGCCACGAGGGGCAAGCTGGATATTACCGCTTTTCAAGGCTGCAATCTGTAAATGCTGCCTGCTTTCCTCATCGAGCTCACCTAAATCCAATCCAAGATCATCATGGCTGACACTATTGGTGAGATTTGAATTAGGCTCAGAGGGTAATTGTGCATATTTAGAAGTTGGTGCTTTAAAGGCGACTTTCTTCTGAGTAGCCTTTGTCTGGTTTAGACGTTTGGGGCTCTTAAGAAGGACTTCCTTGCTTTACGAGAAACAAAGTGCCTTCCTTCGTGCACTACAGGACCCTCCCCAGAGTCCAAGGGCAATACGGCAACCAGTGATGGCGGACTGGCCTGGGCATCGATGAGATCAGTCAAAGGAGAGGGGCTGTCCGGCGGGATGGCCGTCCCATCAACAACTTCAATTCTCTCTCCTAAGCAGTCTGTTGGATCCAACTGATGCTGGGTGACAGCAAGCTTATATTAAAGATGCTCCACCTGTAGCAGACGATCGTGCTGGAGTTTGAGGACCTCCACCAGATCAATAGCCTCCGAGTTGCTATGCTCCAAGTGGGCCCACTTATCCCCTTGCACGACCTGAGAGTAAGATCTCTGAGGAGGATCTATAGAGCAAAACGCCAGTTCAGTTTGAGAGCCTTGTGAACAAGTCAAGGTAATAGTCGGAGACTGCGTTAGAGTAAATGAAACATTCAGCAACATTTTTTCAAATTGTGCCAAGAAAAAAGGTCTAGATTGTTCTTCCGCTAAAATGAAGCCTTCCAATCTAGCCATCTCATCTTTAATATGGGAGAGTGAAGACTGCATCTCCCTTATTGAGTAGTGTGTAAGCTCATGTCCCTTGTCCAACAAATTAAGTATACGCGAGATAACAGGGAAATTGAAAGGTTCGTTGGGCTGAGTGGTGGAACAATAATCTTCGGGGGTAGACGCCAATCTAACATCCCCCTTTGGGGCAGGGAGGTCGACCTCTTCATTTCCCAGAGAAAAAGGGTCCACACCGCCTGGCAGAAAGAATCCTGATGGCAATCCCTCGTCAGCATGAATATTGTCATAAGAGCGGCGGCGCCCCCTTCCAGACCCCTACATGGGGTAACCAACGGGACGCTCCCATGACCGGCAGATTTTTTGGAGCTGCTTTCTGAAGGGAGATGGAAGGGAACTTGTTCGCGAAAGGGGAAAGAAGACAACGCAGGAGACGAGGGGCCCAATGAGAGCCGCACTCTTCTACTTAGTTCACTAACAATTGTAGGTGCCAAGATGGAGGTGTCTGAGATACAGGGAAGGCCTCGAAGGGCATGCAGAGGGGAACAGTTTAATTCATGTGCGTGCGTACCTGCATCACCCGCCTCCCCAACAATGTCATTGGCTTCCTGAATTGAAAAAGTTGACACTGCCAAAGCAGAGGGAGTGCCAGGAGGAAATAAAGGCTTAACAGAAGGTGGTGGTACCATAGAGTGAAGCTCATGGTTCCCATCTTGGACCCACCCAACAACCCTTTCCTCCGATGAGCTCGGCATAGATAGAAGAGACTTTTTGATGGAAGGAGACGGGAGGAGGGTAGTGTTTTGGGGATTTTTAACTGTCCGTAGTACAATTTCCTTAGGTGATGAGCCAGTTTTGGAACCACTTCTTAGAATTGGGCTCATGCTCAACAGCTATACTCGCCCCAGAGCTAAAGGGTAGAGCAACCCCCCCTATATGAAGACAATTGCAATACCAAATGCCAGAAGGACAAAAGGAAACACTACCCTGCGCCACAAATACAGTGAGGCAAAACAACCCCCCTATCTTTGCCAAGACACACGGTTACACCGGCGGTTATACTTGAGATCAGCACACAGAATATACTAGGATGAATAGTGCCGATGAACATTTACATACACATAACCTGCGGAAAAAAAGAACAATACAGTGTCAAATGAGCATGTGCTAACAGTTGCATTAGAATTGCCCAGCTATTTGGAGTCACACAATGGGACTACAGTACAAAAAAAAATATAACCAACCTTATGGACAAAAAGGGAGGCACTCCACTCTGGGAACTTCCTCACACCTTTCCTCCAGGATCAAAGGCCAAAGGCCCGCAGTCTCCTGTAGAAGGAAAGGCCAAGGATGTGAGGTGGAGTACACAGAGCCTCCAATGAAGCCCGAGCCTGTGCAGTCACCGCCTTTAACAATGCGAGGAGCAAGAATGTATGCAGAAATGTGAACTACGTTACGGTCGCAGGTACCAACAAGGTAGAAGCTGCAAGGCTCAAGCGAAACAGGGGAAAGCCTCGCGGCCACCTCCGTACTCCACGCGAACCGTGAACAGCCAACAGTACGCGAGGCGCGGGTGCGCGGGGGGGGGCAGGTCTTTATGGAGGCTTGCTAGGCGTCACGAAGTGCAGGGGGGGCGGGGCCTCCTATAGAGAGGAAACCTGGTGGGGGGAGAACACACAAAACAGGGGGTTAGGCACTCCTCAAAACAGGTGTTAAACAGCAAAACAACAGGCAGATGGAAGGGGAGGGCTTCCCCTCCCTAGGACAAGTTCGAATGAAGGAAAGAAGGAAGAGAAAGTCACCTCCTCTGACCCTTGAACGAGGGCCAGGCAAGCTGTGTGTGACACAGAAAGACGTCCTTCAACGTTCAAAATAGTCCAAGCCGTAGCAACGGCAGCAGGAGAAAAAAGCACGGTGCAGCGCAAGGCAGAGGCAGCGCTGTGTTGGAGATCCAAAGTACAGAGCAGTCCAGTCCACAGCCAACAGTACTTGCAAGTACTTGGCAGGTGCGCGGGGGGGCAGGTCTTTATGGAGGCTTGCTAGGCGTCACGGAGTGCAGGGGGGCGGGGCCTCCTATAGAGAGGAAACCTCCTCTGACCCTTGAACAAGGGCCAGGCAAGCTTTGTGTGACACAGAAAGACGTCCTCCAACGTTCAAAATAGTCCAAGCCGTAGCAACGGCAGCAGGAGAAAAAAGCACGGTGCAGCGCAAGGCAGAGGCAGCGCTGTGTTGGAGATCCAAAGTACGGAGCAGTCCAGTCCACAGCCAACAGTACTTGCAAGTACAATTTGCAAAATTCCCACTCTCCATTCCCAGGGAAAAGGTTGAGTTCTGTAGTACTGGTGAGAAGGGCCCCAGATCCATCTTGATCCCCAGGTTCCTGCAAGCCTTAATAAGCCTAGCTCAGGTGGATTCTGGCAAAGCGTTTGACTGATTTTGGTAGACATGGCAGGTGGGCCAGAGGGGAGGTGGGAGCAGCCTTGTTCTATTGTTTTCCACTTTGGGTGCCTATCCTCTTAACGCCCATTCCAACATTGGTTTGATCTGTGCTGCTTGAAAGTAACAGCATATGGATGGGACCCCCATTCCTCCCAGACGCTTCGACCTCAAGCGTACCTGGCGTGAGATTCTAAGTGGTTTCCCCAACCAATTGAACTGGCCCATGGCTTTCTGTAAATCCAGAAGGTCCTTTTCAGGAATATGGACCAGCAGTGCTTGGAAGACGTATAGAAATCTTGGTAGAACTGTCATTTTGATGGCACTAACCCTGCCCATCCAGGATATTCCCTGCATTTCCCAGCGTTTCAGAGTGGCCCTAGTCTCCATCCAAGGAGTGGGGACATTGGCTCCTAGGAGGGTTTTATATGACTTAGTAACGTGTAACCCCCCCCCGACCCTAGTACGTAATTTCATAATCCGCCCATCGGAAAGGGAAAGCAGATTGTAGCGCTAGACAGGTATCCCAAGGTTCCTCGATTGTCAGCCCCACTGACTTCAGGTGATTAACCCAAAGGCCAGACACTACATAGAAGCTCTCAAGAAGATCTATCAAAGGAGGGATTGATTGAAGAGGTCTCTGGAGAAAGGATATGTCATCTGGGTATAGCACCACTTTATGTGTAGTACCCTCATCTGTTGGGCCTAGTATGTGTGGGTTGCTCCGTATCTTTGGTGCTAGAGGTTCTAAGGCCAATGCAAAAATTAAAGGGGACAAGGGCCACCCGTGTCTTGTCCCTTTACCCAGGGGAATTGGAGCTGTGCTGATACCCTTCACTTTCACTCTGCTGGATGGAATTTTGAAATTGGCCAATATTAGTTTGATAAACACTGGCCCGAACCCATACGCAGGGAGCACCGCTTGTAATAAGTCCCATGACATGCTGTTGAAGGCCCGGTGGGTATCCAAGGACGGGAGTGACAGACCCTCTGGAAATTTAGGAGCCAGGGCTATTAGGTCCACTACCCACCTAATATTATCATGAGCCCCTCTGTTCTTAATAAAACCTGTTCGGTATTCATTAATGAGGTGTGGGATGATCTCACCCAGTCTAGAGGCTCAGATTTTGCTATAAAGTTTAGCCTCCGTATTCAGGGGGGCTACTGGGCAGTAGGAGATGCAGAGCTCAGGGTCTTTGCCCGGTTTCAGTAGTAGTGTAGTTGTGGATTTTGCCATGGAGTGCTCTACTTTCCCAGAGTTGGAGAAGGCGTTAAATAGGCTAGCAAATTGTGGGATTAAGGGGGCTGCGAATGCCCTGTAGAATCTGTTAGTAAACACGTTGGGGCCAGGGGCTTTACCAGTTAGGCGCGAGCGTATGGTCTGAGATACTTCTAGGGCAGGTATGGGATTCTCCAGCGTTTCTCTTATGCTGTCACAGATTTGGGAGAGTTGCATGTGTTCAAATAATTCCCAGTCCGGAGTAGGATTGCCCTGATGAGAGGGTGGATACCTTTAGAAAATAAGTCTTCCATGATCTGCAGTTTCCCTATTGCTGGATTATTCAGCTCTCTTCCTCATCCCTCAATGTACCAATATAATTGCGAGTTACCGTCTTCTTAAGCTTGGCTGCCAACAACCTATTCACCTTATTGCCCCTGGAGTAATAGGATTGTTTCATCTTAAGTATTGATTGTGCCGCCTTCCCCCTCATGTGAGTTTCAAGGGCCTGCCTAGCTATTCTCTTCTTCGCTATATGTGCCCTCTCTTTATCTTGGACTACCTTCTCCAAATTGGTTTGATGCAGATTTTGGCTTCTACCCCAGGATGCAGATTGCCCAATGATAACTCCCTGGAAGACGCTTTCCCTGCATCCCACACAGTTTGTAAAGCCATACCCTGAAAATAGTTCTAGCTTCCTTATATGTGAACCCTGGCTTCCATGTCCATCAATATAGCCTCATTAAATCTCCACAGCAGTTTTGGCTTCTTCTCGCCCCGACTGAGGTCCAGCTTTAGTGTCACAGGTGAGTGGTCAGGGAGCGCTGTCAGGAGAATCTCATTTTCTGTGACTAGCGGGATGAAGGTGTTGGATACCATAAACATGTCCAGCCTGGAGAACCCCCCCCCCCCATGTACAACAGAGTAAAAGGTATAATCGCTCTGCCCGGGGTGGAAAAACCACCATGTCTCTATCAAAGAAAATTCCCTCAGGAGAGTCGTTGTGGCATAGTGTTTACTTCCATTATTGCCAGTGAGTACCAGTATTTTATCTATAGTCAGGTTCATTACGCAATTGAAGTCCACTCCCAAAATAATGTCCCCTTCCATAAAACGTGTCAAAGTCCCTGAGAACTTCTTTAGGAAGTCAGCCTGTTTTTCATAAAGGCCCTACAGTACCCCTGTTGTAAGTGTGCACTCCCCTAAACAACCCTTGAGAAGCAAGCATCTCTCCTCTGAATCCCGCAGAGCTTCTATTGTGCTCAATGGTAGGCCCCTGCAAACCATGATGGCCACTCCCCTTTTCTTAGAGCCGCTAGTTACGAAGTATATTCGCGGGTAAAATTTGGTAATGAGACGCTTCTAATCTTCTTTCATTAGGTGAGTTTCTTGTAAGAAAATCAAATCTACCTCCGAGAAGGAAAGCCTATGCAGTATTGCCCTGCGCTTTACTAGACAGTTTAGACCTGGAACATTCAGGGTCAGACACAAAACATCAGGTGATGCCATCGTGCGCAGTTCCTTTGTGACATCCCAAATTCCGACCAATCTCCAACCGTGAGAACTAACATTTTATTTTACAGCAGGGTAACCTCCATTGAGCCATCCCACATGTACGGCAGCCTCCAGTGAGGCTAGCAACTAGTCAGAGTCTGGCCTGGGTACTCATATCTTCAAGTTGGTGCACCTGAAGGGCAACCCAGGCCCAGTATGGACTGCCCCGAAGTCTTCCTTCATCTAGGTTTCCTCACGCCTCAGTCTAGGTTTGACACTGCACCTCCAGTCGCTTCACCATCATACAAGCCCGGGTCTGGGGCCTGCATGAGCTCAGCCATCTCTTCTTCGGAACCAATGGTGTATCGCCGTTTCTGATATTCAAACAATTTGCATGGGAATCTCCAGTGGTATCAGATGCCATGAGAGCAGAGCCAGGCTGTGACCACCTGCAGCTTCCTCTTGTTTGTCAATGTTCTAGGAGAGGTCTTGATGTATATATAGAGATCTTTACCCTTCGGAATTCCAATGGCTCCTTCTTCCTTGCCGCAATCATGATTTCTTCTTCCTTCTGGAAGTAATGAACTCTGACAGGGCATCAGGTAATAAGTTACACCTTTGTTGAGCACAGGAATACACCCTACGAGTCCTATCCAGTTCAAGCTCTGCCGTATCACGGAGGTCGAGCAGCGTGCAAAAGAGATCCTTGACATATTCTGAGAGTTCCTGATCTTGTACCTAGCGGGACACCCCCCGGATGCGAACATTATTTCTCCTTGACCTATTTTCTAGGTCTTCCTGTTTTGCCCAGATCAAGTCCAGCTGTTCCTCGACCCCAACATTCGATCTGAGAGTTCTGCTTGTTCATGAGCTTGGTCACAGATTGCGTTCTCCACATCGCTGACCCATGATTACAATCCCAGGAGATGAGAGTTCATGTCTGCCATTGTCTGGACCATAGCATCCTTTGTAGATTTGATCTCCAGTGTGAGATTTTGCTTCAAGACTGCAAGCATAACTAACATATTCTCCTTAGTGAGTGAGGGGTTTTGCTGCATTAAGTAAACCTCTGCTCGAACCTCCCTATTGGTTTTCTCCTCATCAAGCATTCCCAGGAGTGTCTTGATATCACCTCCTTTTGACTTGGCCTCTGATTTGGACATATCAGGGCAGATCACTTCCTCCTTTGATATTAGCCTCCAGTCCTAGGTCCGAGGGTCCAAACCTGTGGCAGCCCTCCCGGGCATCCTTGGGTGCTATTTGGATTTTTCTGGACTGTGCAACACTGCCCAGGCCACCCCTAATGACGGCCCCTTTGGTTTGAGTATTCCTCACTCGGCACTCTGGGAGATCAGGACGCTCTTTTCTTTTGCCACCCGTGAAGGCGAGCAGCAGGTGGGCACAGTAACTGGGCCACCATGCACCTGCTAGTGCTGCCTTCGGAGTGCCTTATCAAGCATGGCTTCCCCCTGTTCCCAGCGCTTGCTCCCGACTGTTCGACCTACCCGGGCAGCTGGTGCTTCCTCCGACATGCAGTACTGCGGCAGCCCCCCGTTCCAGTTGTTGTGCGCTGTATGTGTGTCGCACTGGGTCGCAGTGTCCCAATAGAGAGGAAGCTCCAAGGTTCACCCCGAGTAATGGAACACTCTCTAAGACAGTCCAGACCACAGTAGGTGGGACCAGCAACTCCTCCTCCCACTCAGAGCTCTCTGTATTAATGGCTGGTCACCACCTTGCCAGGACTCATCCGGTACTCGCCGATCACCTACTTCTAGGACTATGCCGTTCCTGCAACCTGGTCACCGCAGTCACCACTTCATCATCTCATGGTTGAAGTTTTTAAAGTTTGCAATAACACTTTAGAGGATCTGGGACAGTCGACGGAGCCTGCAGCAGGTACATCTACAGCGAGTGCCGCCTGGCCACGCCCCACGTGTTCACTATTGACAGAGCTTGCTGCAATTGTATACCTGGTAGGGGAGCTGGCCAGCTCTCAATCTAGCTACTGTTTGTTTATTTGTTTTAACTTTTGCATGTGGGTTTGTGTTTGACACATGGACTTGTATGAATGTGGATATGTAAATGGTTGATTGTAGTACCTCAAGCCAAATTGGTTGTCATTTGGGGGCAAGGGGGTATCATAGGTTGTTTTTTTACTTTGAATCATTTTGAATACATTCATATTCACCAAAATAATTTAGTGCCCTATGTTTTTGTAGGGCTCACCAAGTTGTTTTTTTGAAAAAGTACAGGGTCCACTTTTCTTGTTTGGCATCATGCCAGCATTTTTTACGTTTGCTCAACTACAGCAGTGGGTCTTCCTGTCTCCACCCTGCCTAGGTTGGTAAGATGCTCCTTCCGCTTATGCCCACTGTGCCACTCCCTTACCTTTGGGGACTACCACCCTTGCTCCCCATAATTACTCACACTGAAGCCCTTTACCAGCGCACACTGCACCCCCTGCCCCCACCAGGCTCCTCTCTCACACTTGCCCAAAGTAAGTTTGTAGACCCTGTAGCCTAGTTGCTCCTTCCATCAGTACCTCACTTCCCTGGGTGTCAGATGCTTCCTGCAAGTAATTTACTCCTACTCCCCATTGGGGGGAAATGGAGACGGCTTAAGTGTGAGGTACCAGAACAGTGCCTTGTTACTTCACATGCATTTCTTCACTACTACAAAAATGGTCCATCTTTGGGATGCAGGTAGTTACCTACTCGCCTGAGGGACAACCACCAACATAGGACACAGATTCTACCACAGACCAGGAAAACATCCCCAAATTGGAAGGCGAAAACGGGGGGAAAAAAGCCTCTTTTCTAAGTGAAAACTTTCTGCCTGCTACACAAGAAAAGGATATGCATATTAGAACCCTAAAACTTATTGCGAAAATAAACATGTGCAAAATGTTTTTAAATACAGAAGACATCTTATTTTGTATTATTGAAAGGTACTGCACAACCCTCTACATTTATAAACTCACGCCTGATGTTCCAAAGGCAGCATCTTTGTCATTTTTCCATTTCCTGCTTAAAATACTGTGTATAAAATAGAATGTGCAGTTTATTCCGGAAATGTTTAACTCAAAGGAGAGGAATCACTGGAAGGTATTTATAAAGAATGGCTTGAGCAGTCAATACAACAGAAGTAAACAAGCCCTTTGATGGATTGTAAATCGTTGGTGTTCTAATGTGGCCCTGCCAATTCAGATTTTCCAGGGAAGCAGACAACAAGCTTATATTTCTTTACCCCTGTATACATTGGTGCATTATCTTGGTCATCAGGAGAAAATATGCCTATATAAAGTCAAAGAAGCAACATTACATTCCTTACAACAAAGGCCCATCTGTTCAGAGCCTCAGAGTAATTGAACAACCCCACCAGCGTGGGGAAGGCCTAAAACACAGTCCTCAGGATTGATAGGATTCTGTAATTATCAAACTAAAAGCCCAGTTTTCCAGACCCAGCACTTCAAATGGAGGCAAAATGCAACTAGAGAAGAAATTACTTACTTCTTGGTGATGTTCCAACAGATTCCTTATCTATGATAATCCTATCCCACCACAGCTGTTTGGGAACTCTCCCACTGCCAGAGGCACAGCACTGCTCGGCATCAGCTCCGTCCGACACCGCTACAGGCCCAGGACAGAAGTCAGGGCCAGTATATATTGAGGTGCCACACCCAGTGACCACAGTTCTACTCGGTTTCCATAGCATTCTGACACTGAGGGACCGTCAAACCGATTGTGTACTAGCTTTCTGCCAAGAGGGGCAGGTAGGGGAGGGAGATGAATGAGGAATCCATGGGAGCGACATCCATCAGAAAGAACATTGCCATGAGGTAAGCAATTTGTTCTTCTAAAGGATTCCGTCCTCCCACCAATTCTTCATCTAAGACTCCCAAAGCAGTCTATAAGTCTGGGAGAAGGGAGGAAGCAAGGACACCACCTTAACCAGAACTCGCTGGAGGACTGTCCTACCAACACAGGCAACCTGTTCCGCAAGGAATCCAAGCAGTAATGCTTAGCAAACCTGTGCAGAGACACCCACGTTGCCGCCTGGCAAATGTCCAGGACAGGGACTCCCCTCTGTAGGGCAGAGGTGGCAGCCACTCCTTTGGTAGAATGAGCTCAGAGACCCTCAGGCACATTTCTTCCCAGCCAGAGACCCTCAGGCATATCCTTTCCAGCCAGATCATAGCATTCGGAAAAGCAGAGAATGATCCACCTTGACAGGGTCCGTTTAGTCACAGCCCTGCCAGCACAAGCACCAGTGTAACTAACCAAAAGCTGGCCATCTTTCCTAGCCTATGTAGAACGGGGACCACACCATGTCGTGCCGATGGACTTGTTCCTATGCCTTGGGGTGAAGCAGAGGAATACAATACAGAAAGATGGCTCTTCTGCGAGGGAGGGAAATTCAAGACCACTGTTAGCAGAAAGGAGGGTCTCACTGTCAGTCACCTTCTCCTTAGGGGGTGGGGTGAGGGTAAAGAGGTCAAACAAACACTTGGACCTCACCAGTCTCGTGGAAATGATGGCAACAAGGAAAATCACATTAATGGAGAGCAACAATCTAATAGAACAGGAATGAAGGAGCTCAAATTGAGTACCCATAAAAAACGTAAAAAGTAAATTAAAATCCAACGCGGCAAACTGGCAGGGAGGAAACTGGTTGCACAAGCCCCACAGAAGCTGCAGAACAGTGTGGATTGTGAAAAACAAGCCCTGTTCCAGGAACCTCTTGAAAACCGAAGTAGCACAGAGGGTGTAGTTCAGGGCAAAGCCCAGGCAGTGCAAAAGAGTGCATGTGCGGGGTAGATGCTCCAACACTAGACAGCAAACAGGTCGTCCAGGTAGGGAAAGACACAGATGCCCTCTCTCCTAAGGAAAGCCTCCACCACTGCTAGCAGCCTGGTGAAAAAAACCCTGGGCACAAAGAAAGACAGAACTGCAAGACCTTGAACTGGAAATGATTTTGGCCTGCCACAAACCTCAGGTACCAGGTACCCTGAAAGTCTAGTGGCGCCAACCAGCCCTGCAGGTCGAGAGCTTGCAATATCTTGGCTAGTGTAACCATCTTGACCTTGTGAAGTAACTGTTCAGCAGCCGCAGAATAGGACAAGCCTCAGCCCTTTTTCAGTACCAGAAGAAAGTGGAGTACCACCCCCCTGCCTCGTTCTGAGTGTGGTAGCAGTTCTTTAGTGTGCTTTAACAGAAGCAGACGGACCTCCGCAAAGAGGATGGGATTTGGAGACAGGGTGGTGGGCTGATGCCCGTAGTCTAGGGGACGCTGAATGAGTGGGAGACAATAACACTGATGAATGACATGTAAGGCCCATGCATCGAACGTTGTCTTGGACCATTCTGCACCAAACGGGGTAAGCCTACCTCCCACAGGTGTAGCATGGAAGAGCTCACCACTGAGGTTTTGCACTCTGGGGAGCGGCAGAGACTGTGGCCAAGACTGCAAATCCTCCGAGCTACCCTACCTCAGCCTTTCAGGAAGAGTATGCCTAGCAGACTTCCTGCGAGTGGGGGCTGGGGTGACCACGGCCTGTTGCAGCAGTTGAGTAGGGACTAAAACCCTTACCTCTGGCAGGTTGCATGTAAAGATGTTGCATAGCCAGCTCCAAAGACTTCAACGTGGCCTTGGACGATTGCCCCTTCTGGTGGGTGTCATCTGCCCTGGAGCCAAACAGGTTCTGGCCATTTAATGGCATGTCGAACAGCCTGTTCTGTACATAAGCCACAAATCCCCTTCAACCAAGATGCTCACCAGAGTACCGTCCCTCTGGCCATGGGCCTACCCACACAATCTGCAGTGTCCAACCTGACTAACATCTGGCGGGACGCCTTCCTGCGTCAGCCCTCAGAGGCTAGAAACAATCCTGAATCTCCCCACTCAGGGATATGCTCGGCTGCTCCTGCCAAAGCGCGACCACAGCCCGAAAGAGTACCTGGCAAAAGTGCATGAAGCGTTCACCACACACATGGGCAAGGCTGCCCAACACAAACATCTTCTTGAGTGAGGTCTCTTGCTCTCCAGATCTGGAGGGAGGGATGGGACAGTAGATGTTTTCTAGTTTGCCATCACCACCAAACATTCAGGGGGAGGCATGAGAGAGTAGAAATGCCAGATCAGGTGGATGTTACAAGTGCCTTTACTGCCACATTTAAGGGCAGCAGCATCTCCTTAGGGGCTTCTCAGGATATCACAGAGCTTGTACTGTATCTTAAATCTGGATGGAGCAAGCCCCAAATTCGGACACCCTGAAAATCATCCACTGGAGAGCAGCAGGAGGCTTGCCCAGTGGGGAAGCAGGCAACATATCCATCTCTGGCGAAGTGTCCAAGTCACTGCCAACCTACAAGTTCTCAGCTAGTCTGAGCATATCCTCACTTTCCCCTTCTTGCCTGGAAACCACGGCCACCAACCTAAATGGTACCCGCTCATTTTCCTCGTCATAGATGGAATACATTATTCAATATGAAGGCGTCTCTTGGAAGGGGAGCATACTCCTGGGGAGTTTCTACCACACAGATGTCAAATCGGCAAAAAGGACGTAGATGGCAAAACCGGACCTGGCGTCTGGACCACAACATATGTAGTCTGGGTTGCCCAGCATCTTGACTCTTCAGTCGTTATTGGAACCAGGCCAGAGCCTAGAGGCATGCAGGAGTAGACACCCAACAGGTTACCTGCCCGTTGAAACAGACACGGCTGGGCCCATTGGTACAGCAGCACAGATGTCAATTTTGGAGGTGAAATGCCTTGCATTCTCCTTTATTGGCAGATTGGGTGGGAAAAAGACTTTCCTCTGCCGTCTCAGGCAGTTGGAACTCTTCCTTTGCTACTGCTCATCCTTTTCCTCCTCTTTGCATAGAGGTAGTTTTTCAGGGAGGTGCTGTATGTCGTGTGACCTTGAGCGACACTGCAGCTCCACGCTATTCCCTTTGTGAATGAAAAGGGAAGTTTTGCTACCCTTTCCTTCTGTACCTTCAGGTGCATGGAGACAAGGCACAGCCCGCAAACCTGCAAGTCATGCCTTTCACCCAAACAAAGTGATCCAACAAAGACATCCATTGCACACAATCTGCACATGGCTTGAATTGAGAGGCCTTTGACTGAGCCAGCATGGTATAAAGAAGAACAAACTACTTACCCCTGGTAATTTTCTTTCGATTTAATGTTCCTCCAACCTATTCCTCATCTATGATGATTATCCTTCCAGCTTCCGCTGCTTTGGAAATTCTTTTTCAATAGGGGGCGCTGTGTGCCGTCGAGTCGATGTCCCGAATGCCTCGGTTCGACTAACATCATCATCCGTATAAGTAGCAGACGCAGCACCCGTTGGCTTCAATTCCATTTTCCCGCGCCTGAAGAGGAATTACCAGGCATACCATAGACCATAGGGTCCAAGAAAGCGTTAAGTGTAAGAGCATGTAAATTGTATGGCGGGGTAGGCTGGAATGGGCAATGAGGAATATGTGGGGGGGGGGGGGACATCCAATCGAATGAATGTTGCCATGGGTAAGTAACTTGTTCTTTGAATGGATTGAGTCCTCCCACATATTCCTCATCTTATGATAGACTCCTAAACCAGTAATCATTTTATTGTGGGAGTACGAATTATATTTTGTTTTGATCATGGACTGAATGAAGGACCACTTTAGCAAATTGTCCTCCCTGACCAGAAGATGAATCCAGGCAGTAATCTCTCACAAAAGTGTGAACAGACGACCAAGTGGCTGCTGAACAAACATACGATTGGGAGACCTCTGAAGAGCGCTCTTAAAACTTCCAGCAGGTCCTTGCCCACTAATCTAACATTCACCAAGCACCAGGATGATCCATCTGGATATGGTTTGTTTTGTAACAGCTAGACCCAATTTGGGGCCAGTTTAGCCAATTACTAATTTGGTCATTTTGACAAAATTTTGCCTTTCTAGATATAAACGTAGAGCCCCTTTTTGTGTCCAGTCTATGTAATCTTTCCTTCTCCTTTGCCAGATGGTGAGGTGGTTAGAAAGTTGGCAAATTTATTTTTTTGCGACAAGTGGAAGTCAGAGACTAACTTAAGTAAAAAAGAAGGTTTCACCTTGAGAACAACCTGGTCTTTATAAAAAAAAACGTATGTGGAGGTCTACAGGAAAGAGCCTGCAACTCACTCGCCCTGCGGGCAGATTGCAATAAGCACAACAGTTTTGAATGTTAAAAAAGTCTTAATGGGCATGAGTGTAAAAGCACAAAAGCAATGCATGTTAGAAATCCCAACACCAGATCCCATACATGGACATTGAATGGAACTGGTGGAAATACAGTAGTAAGACCTTTAAGGAATTGAACAATCAGAGGAATCTGTAACGCTCACCTGATTCCCGTAGAGGCGCCGGTCTTGACTGGGCGTATACCTTATCTGCAAAGGTGATGTGTAACACACGGCTGGCTCTTTGGGCTGGACCTCTGTGCACTGTATGGCTGACTTGAAGGGTAAGATGTCTGCAGATAGAAAATATGGGATTAAGGAACTGGGTTATTGAATGTCTCTCTCTTCTTCCCTTTCTCTTCTCCTGTAGAACCCCAAAGGTTAACGCTCTCACCTTAGGTAAGTGAACGCCGTGCTCTCCATCTGCCTCGGGGCAGGGTGCTGTAACCAGTTTCTTCACTGGATAAGGGGAGCAGGCCTCTTGACTTCAGAGGACTGCTGTCCGTCGTTTACTGCACGAACGGTAAGTTTCGAGTAATTCTAATGTCTTTAAAAGTCTTTAGTAATGATGTCTCTTGTTTTGCAGGGTTCCGGCGATGGCGGATGACGGGCTGAAGTGAGTTGAAGATGGAGCCCGTATGATGAATAGAAGCGCCTGGAAGCACGTAAGTAAACGCTTGTTGCCTGCTTCACGATGCGCTCTAACTGTCTTTTTATTTTGCAGGTACAAGTTCGGAGCGGCTGCAGGGTGCCGGAATACCCACTGGGTTAGATGTGGAAAGGAGTAATGGCACGTGAGTATTAAAGTTCCCCAATGTCTTTAAACGCACCTTGTTTTGTCATTCAGATGCGGGATGCAGCGCCGAAGGCCTCCGGAGCGTGCGAAGAGTTGGTAAGCTTTTGTCTTTCAGATGCCGGAATGCAGCACGAGGCGTTGTTGACAGCCGAAGGACCAGGTAAGTGAAACGCTGTCACTGAAGACCGTAATGCTAACCTGTTCTTTCTTGTCTTTATAGGTGTTGCTGAAAACTGGATTCAGGATGGTAAGCCTTTTTCCTTAGGCCCAGGATCAGATGCAGAAGACACGATGAGCGTTCTGCTGCAGAGGATGCAGAATAACGCAAAGCAAGATTCATCCATCGGGTGTGGTTTAAATAGCCTCCTGTAGTGCTTAGGTGTCTCCTTCCACAGCCACGCCTAGGTAAGAAAAGAGTTCCTGCTTTCCAGAAGAGTTCCAGTGTTCTGAATCTAGGGAGTGGCTCCTGCCCCACCCAACAGGAAAAGTAGTTCCAAACAGAAGAGGATCAGAGGCTCAACTGGCAGGCAAGTAAGCAGCATGGTCTGCTGCAGGTAAATCCACCCAAGCATTATGAGCCCGGCGCTTCCAGCGCTGGGACTGGGCATATTTATGAGCCTGGTGCCACTGGCGCCAGGACTGGGTCCAAAAGGTCCCAATTGGGACTGGTTGGCACTCGGAATCTGGGTTATGGATCTGCTTCCAAGGGAGTTGGGAAAACCCTGACCTTTTGGAAGCAGAGATCATGACAGAATCTTAAAACATTAATCCTCTGAAGAGCGCTTGAAAATAGACAGCACCTTGGTCCAATCTGGAGCCCCAGATTTGCTAAATGTAACAAAAAGGAAAGCACCATAGTTGTGTCACATAGAAAGGGATCCACATTCTTATCCCTGCACCAGCTCATGAACTTTTTCCAACAGTAGCGGTACAAAGATTTTGCTGCTGGCCCATCATCCGGGAGGTCCCAATCCTTGTACCTCAGCCTCTCAGGAACCATGCGTGAAGACCAAGTGTCTTGACCTCTGGATGGAGAACCAAACCCTCCTCTCGCAAGAGAAGATCCTCTTTGTGGAAGACACATTGGAGGGCAGATGGACACGTCCAGAAGGTCTAGGTACCACATCCTCCTGGCCCAATCTGGGGCAATTAGGATCTTGGGTTTCCTGAACTTCCTCAACCTCCTGATCACGTGAGGAATGACAGGGAATGGAGGAAACGCGTACAAGAGTGGAAACTTCCAGTTCACTACAAAAATGTCCCCTAGAGCTCCTCTTGGGGGTAATTCTCTGGAGTGGAACTGCTCGCACTTACGGTTGACTCGTGAACAGTTCCACTTGAGGGGTTCCCAAAGGGTGCAGATCTCTTGAAGGACTTCCTGATTTAGTTCCCACTCGTGAGAGACTGTGCTCTGCCTGCTCAGAGCATCCGCCACCGTAGTCTCTTCTGCAGCTAGGTGAACTGCTGATCGAGAAATTCCTTCTTGAATTGCCCAGAACCAGAGCTGCATTGCTTCTCTGCACACCGGTAGTGACCCTACACCACCTCCCTTGTTGAGGTAGTACATGGCCACTGTGTTGTCCATCATTATCAGGACATTCCTTCCCCATACAGAGGGCAGAAAGGCCTTCAGTGCTAGTCCGATTGGCCTCAGCTCCAAAAGGTTGATGTGTAGTTTGGACTCCGATAGTGCCCATCGCCTGTTGATTGTCAGATCGTTGGCGTGGGCTCCCCACCCAGTGAGTGAGGTGTCCATCAATACTATTATCTCCAGCCATGGCTGCCAAAAAGATTCTCCCTCGAGAATGTTGTCCTTGCAAGCCCACCACAGAAGGGCCAGAGGAACTTTCAGGTGGTCTGACATTCTGCCTGAAAATTGGTACCATTGAGTCCTGAGAGCCCATAGAAGGGATCTCATTCAGGCACCAGAAAAATGCAGTATGCCATGAGACCGAGCAACCTCAAACAAATCAAAGGCCAGAAGATGCTTGACACTCATTTGGTGACCATCTGAGGGACGTCATTTAGGGGTCACCAGACTGCGACAACTGCGACCTCTGGGGTCTCCTTTGCGACCTCGGTCTTAAATATTATTATTTTTTTTTTTTAAACATACACCAGAGAAAAGTACATTACAACATATTCTTTCATGACACTTTGTGCAGCTCATTGATCATCTCCTCCCCCATCATCAACCCCATTCCCGTCCCCCCTTAGTTAACGTCCAAATTTTGCTCTTCGGTCCGTTCTATCATCTCCGTGCTCCTTGCCGTTAGAGCGTTTGCTAACGCTCGTGGCTTAAAAGTTAGTGCTGGGTAGCTCTGGTCATAGTCTATTACAGGGGACCAGATGTTCGTGAAGCGGTGAAGGAGGCCTCTGTTTGCCGCCGTGATTTTTTCTGCGACAAAGATGTCCCAAAGTTTCAGCCACCATAGGATCAGCAGGGGTCCCTCCGGCGATTTCCAGGTTCGTGCCACTGTGATTTTAGCGGCCAGGAGGAGGTGAGTGAAGAGGGTGGCACTTCTACCCGACCTTGGGTATATGCCTGGAAGCGGGGCTCCTAGTAGGATTGATTCTGTCTCCAAGGGCAGCTTTATCCCAGTTATGTCTGCTATGGTGGCGATGCATTGGGCCCAGAAGTTTGCAACCACTGGGCAGGACCACCACATATGGATGAACGATCCCTGTAGGCTGCATCCACGCCAGCATTGAGGGTATAGTCTAAGTGGCGGGTAGTACCATCTTAGAAGTAGTTTATGGGCACACTCCCGATTAGTGATGCAGAAGGAGGAGGCCCGCGTGAGAGACCAAATGTCTGACCAGTCCTGGTCTTCTATTGGGTGTCCTAGGTCTGTTTCCCATTGGTTCATGTAGGTTGCTCTAGCAACCAGGAGATTTGTCTGCAACAGCTTGTACATCGCTGAGATGCGCCCTCGGTGTGGGGGATCTGCGATTGTCAGCTCTGTAGGGTCTAGATCACGGGTCGCTGCCTCGCGCATTGTTGGATGGGAACACCAATGCCTCAGTTGCATGTATGTGAATCTGTCTGTTTCCACCAGGTCAAAGGTGAGTGGTTGATTCCTCTCAAAGAGCTGGCTTAGGGAGCTGAGGCCGCCGGGGATCCAGTTCTTAAAGTTCACTAGGTGGGTTCCTGGGGAGAACGCTGGGTTATGAAATACCGGGGAAGCTGGGCCTAGGCCTCTAGGGATTCCCCTCTGTTTACGAGTCCATTCCCAAGCTTTTACAGTCTGCCTAGTGGAAGAGAGGATGTTCGGCCACGTTCTTCGGAGGACGAGGGAAAGGTGCAGGAGGAAGCGGAGAGGGAGGGGTAAGCGGGATTGTTCAATCTCGACCCATCTAGGTCTGTTCGAGGTTATCGTCCAGCCCACAGTGTGGGCCAGCTGGGCTGCGATCTGGTATTTCTGGAGGTCTGGGACTCCTAGGCCTCCCAAGTTCGGATTGCTCAGCATTGTCTTGAGCGGGATCCTTGACTTTTTACCTTTCCAGATGAAGCGTAGTACCTTCCTTTGAGGCGCAATAGTGGGGATCGGGGGGATCAAAACTGGAATGGCCAAACAGGTGTAAAGCAGGCGTGGAAGGAGGTTCATTTTACATGCCGCTATGCGGCCCAGTAGTGAGATCTCCTGCGAGAGACAGCGAGTGAGGTCCTCCTCCAAGGTCTTGAACAGTGGTTGAAAGTTTGCTTGGTAGGTATCCTCCGGTCGGGCTGTGATCTGTACTCCTAGGTAGGGGATGGACTTTTCGCTGAGCTGGATCGGGCAGAGGGCTCTGAAAGAATCCTCATCTTCCTGCTCCAGTCTCACCCCCAGGGCTGATGATTTCGCGAAGTTTATCGCAAATCCTGAAACTTTACCAAAGCGATGAATTTCTGCCAGGGAGGACCTCAGCGATTGGGTGGTGTCCAATATGGTTAATAACACATCATCCGCATATAGTGCTATTTTATGTTGAATGGGGCCTACTTGGAGGCCTTTGATTCTAGGTTCAGTCGGATCCTTTGGGCCAGTGGCTCCATAACCAGGGCGAAAAGCAGGGGAGACAAGGGGCATCCTTGTCTGGTGCCGCATGATAAGGGGATCGGGTTAGATAGGGAGCTGTTAACGCGGAGCAAGGTCTTCGGTGATTGGTAGTTCGCTAAGACGAGTTTCTGAAATGTGGGTGCAAAGTGAAAGGACTCTAGGGTGAATCGGATGAATGACCAATCTACTTTGTCAAAGGCTTTAGTGGCATCTAAAGCTAGCACAGCCAATTTAAGTGCATCTCGTTGAGTGACTTCGACCAGGTTTAGGACCCTGCGGACGTTGTCTGCAGGGGATCTATTCAGTACGAATCCTGTCTGGTCTGGGTCGATGATGTCCGGGAGCACTCTCGCTAATCGGTTGGCCAAGACCTTTGAGTAAATGTTAGCGTCCAGGTTTAGAAGAGAGATAGGTCTATACGCCGTGATGTCTCTGGGGCCTTTTCCCGGTTTCAGGGCGAGAACCGTGATCGATACCTGCATGGATGAGGTGATGGACCCCGAGGTAGCGAGAGTTAAAGAGCGATGTGAGGTGGGTCACCAACTGCGAGCGAAAGACTTTGTAAAAGCAGGTCGAGAATCCGTCTGGACCCAGGGCCCTTGGTTTGAAACTTTTGATGACTTTGTCGACCTCTTCGCTCGTGATCGGGGTCTCCAGCTCGTCTCGCACCGTAGGGGCGATCTGGGGAAGCGCTGCGTCTTGGAGGTACGAGAGCTGCTCTTCGGGTGATCTCGGGGAGGCTGTCATCGTGTCTGTGAGGTGAGTGATATCGATGTGTTGCTCGTCTCCCTCTGCGAACTGGACTCTGCCCTGGTAATCGTGAAGGCCTAGGATAGGATTTCTCTTTCTAGTCTTCGCCAGTTTGTCCACCAGAAATTTGTTGGCCTTGTTCCCTTTAGCATAGTAGCTCTGCTTAGTTCTGGCAAGAATCTGAGCCGTGTCCTCAGCGTAATGTGCTTCTAGCTTCTTTCGAGCTATCTGCAGGGCTCGATGGGTTCTGGGCGTCCAGTTTTTTGCTTTACATATAGCTTCTGCTCTCTCTACGTCCTCCTGTAAGATCTGGCGAGTCTGGCGCTTCTTTTTGTGATAGGCCGTTCTTTGGGAGATTAGGACCCCTCTCACAACTGCTTTGTTTGCGTCCCACGTGTTGGCCGGTGAAGTGTCCTCGCTCTTATTTTCTTTGAAGTAGTCTTTGATGGCCTTCGCTACCACATCCCTTAATGACATGTCATTCAAGATCGGGTCGTATAGGGACCACTTGCGTTTTGGGAGCGGATCAGGGTCATGGGCTCTCAATGTTAGCATGACTGGGGCATGATCCGATAAGATTCTGGGACCTATGGTCACCTCATCGGTGTAAGCCAGGACTTGGGGGGAAGCCAGTAGCAGGTCGATGCGAGAGTAAGTTCTGTGTACATAAGAATAGAATGAGTAGTCGCGGGCCTCTGGGTGTAAGACTCTCCATGTGTTGACCACATCCAAGGAGCGGAAAAGTTTAAGCAGAGCTGTTGCCACACTGAAGTCTTTACGAGCAGGGGGTGAGATTTATCTTTGATTGGGTCAGGGGCCCCGTTGAAGTCTCCCCCTATTATAGTTTGACCCTCCACGAATGGTCGGAGGGCATCTTCCAGAGCTGAGTAAAACTCTTCCTGTTTATCATTCGGGGCGTAGATCGAGATAAGGGAGTATAGCTGGCCGTAGAGCCGGCATTTAATTGCTACAAAGCGGCCATCTGGGCAAAGCAAAGTGTCTAAAATTTGTGGTCTAAGTGTCTTAGTGATAAGTAAAGCTGCTCCACCTTTTTTGGTGCCGTTTGATGCCAGGAATTGTCTGTCGCGGAGCCTACTGAAATCTGCTGGAATCAGGTGAGTTTCTTGAAGGTATACGACTGAGGCCTCTTCGTTCTGTAGACGCCGTAGCATAGATTTCCTCTTCTGTGGCCCGTTTAAGCCTCCGACGTTGAGGGTTAGGAACTTCACTTTCAGGTGTGGTTGAGGGTCATCGTGGGCTTTCCTCGACGGCTGGGGTGGGCTCTGTGCGGGATGGGGGAGGGGGGAGTCATGAGTTTCATAGTTATGTTCCGCTTTAGTTTTGGGATCGGCTAGATCACGATAGAGGGGTATGACTCGATCATCGTATCTTCCGGCGTCTCTGTGCTTTAGACCAGGATTGTTGTTGCTGTCTTAGGGGTGATTGGTCCGGTTCTTCTGGCGAGAGATGAGGACTGGAGGCGAGCGAGGCCTCCGGGGAGTTTGTATGCAAGATGGATTTTGCGTCTTCAAGATGGCGGATTTCGCACAGGGTTCCCTGGTATGTGAATTGGAGAGTGGAAGGGAACAGCCATCGGTAGCGGATCTGCTGGCTTTGGAGGAAGAGGGTCAAGGGCTTGAGGGCTCTTCTTTTCTGAAGGGTCATCAGGGAGAGATCCTGGAATATCTGAAGTGGGGTACCCATGAATGAGAGCCCGTCCTTGGTGCGGCTTATCGCCGACATGGCCTCTTTGGTAGAAATGGACTCTAGTGATTACATTCGGGGGGCCATCTGAGTCTACTCCTCGCCTCGGGCGCAATCTGTGGGTTTGGTCCAGGACGAGTTGAGCTTTGTCCGTGAGCGGGAGAAGGGCCTGGAAAAAATTGCTTATATATTCTGGTAGTTTTGTCTTGGACAGACGACGGGACCCCTCGGATGCGCAGGTTATTCCGTCGTGCCCCATTCTCCAGGTCTGCCTGCTTAAATTCGAGCACTTCGCTTCTAGTCTGGAGCGCTTGAATCTCGCGTCGCATTTCTATTAGCGTTGCGTCATGGCTCTGGGTTAAGTCCTCGACTTCTCCTAGCCTCTGTTCGGCTTCTGTGAGTCGTTGGTCTGTCTGTTCTAGACGTGTGGTGAACTCAGTCATCCAGGATCTAAACTCAGCTTTGATGTCCCGCATGAAGGCCACGATGTCATCTTTGGTGGCCAGCTTAGCTTGTTCTTCCGGGGCCTTCTGTGGGGTGAGCCTAGGGGGAAGGTCCGGCTTCTTTGCCTTATCCGGCGCTAGGAGCATGGTGGAAATGTCCGAGGACTTGGGTGTTTTAGCAGGCTTTGACATCTTGACAGTACAATGACCCTGGGGTTCCTTTTACGGATGGGTCGCAAAGGGTAGGGGACTGCCCACCAGGGAGCTGCTGTTTCAGGCTCTACACCGGGCTGAGATCCGGGATATCAGGGTGACGGTGGGCAGGGGCGCCCCAGGAATTCGCTAGGTGGCTGGGCTAGCGGAGGATCGAGGTTCAGGCTTCTATGGCCGCGTGTCCGGGTTCCTCTGTCGTAGCCGGAATGGTGTTAGGGGAAGGGAAGCCGGAGTTCAGCTACTTATCAGGGACTCAGGTGATTCACCCCTGTTGGGCTGAGTTTAGAGCAAGGCCTCAGGGCCCTCAATTATTGAGCACCTCGGGGGGCCGAGCGCTTCGCTCACTCCGCAGGGCCGATGCTTATGGGGGATGAGCTCACCTCTCTTTTGTCACCGCTCTCGGATGTCGCAGTTCCTCCAGTCCTTGGTTCGGATCTGGCTGCGACGCTGCTCGCTGGTCAGCCATGGAGAGGGGAGCCCTTAGTTTTCACGGCTCCGTCCACGTCAGTACCCTGGAAATCTTCGCCAGTGGCGGGGCGAGGAGTCTCGCCTCACGGCTCCACCTCCTCAGCAGGTTGCGTCCGCCATCTTGAAAACGTCGCTGCTGGACTGCGAGCGCGGGGGAATTCGACCCATTTCATTGCTTAATCAGGGAATAATGGAGCCTTACTGCACATCGGCGAGTGCCCCAGCATATCAGCTTGCCATAGCTCCATCGGTCGATTCGATCCGTTCGCTAGGGGTTGATTAAATGCTAAATGCCACGGGTCTCGGGCGGAGGCCCTCAGAGAAGCAGCCGCATCGCTGGCGCTCCAGGCCACACCCTCCAATATATATATTTTTTAAACTTTTTTTTTTCTTCATATTGCAAGCTCCTGGGCTGTGGCCAGCACCATGTGGCTCTTTACTTCTGGAGTGGCTGGCTTTCTTATTCAGGCCCCTTTTTAAAAAGAAAATTAACAGGAGTGCCACAAGTCTAACACTTTCAGCACTGAACCTAAATAAGAAAGAATAGGAATACCAAATAATGTGTCTTTCTGGAATTCAATACAATAATTGCTAGACTCATCAAAGGTTTATTTCAGGCACACTTCGGGTGGCTGGGGGGTGCCGTGTCACTGATTTAGTCTGTTCTTAAATGCCTCAACTCAGTCTTTCACCCTTCTGAGTTAGATAAACGAGTACCAACACAGGTTGGGTGATTTTGGGTGTACATTTTTTCTATATAAAGCGCTTAAGTGCTATATAATGACACATTATCATTTGGTCATAGACGTCTGCTTGCATTCACAGTAATTTAGTAATATGGGCCTATATACACTGATCTTAACGATACATATGGCGATCCATTCTTGCATGAAATGCACATCACATTATAGTGATATCGTAACCATATTTTTCATAGTGTATAATGCTATGTGATGCCACTTCTGTTTTGTCAACGGGTGAAAGTTCATGTTGCATCGCTTCCCGCGATATCACTTCAGGGCAGGGTCAAATGACATCACCTCCTGTGATGTCATCAGGGGTCAAGGGTCATGTGATGTCACTTCCGCTAGCCTTGGCATTTTGGTGAAATGACGTCCCTGGATCATCTGCAGAATATGTTGAGCTCTCACCTCGGTGGCGAGGCTTTTCCAGAGGAAGCATCCAGGACTGCTTCAATAAATTGCCTTTGAGATGGTATGAAGTGGGACATCTTGTAATTGCGGGAGAAACCCAGTTTGTGAAGAGAGTGGCAGGTTACACTGAGATGTTCCCGGGCTTGTACAGGTTAACAAGCCCTGATCAGCCAATCATCTAGGTAGGGGTAGACATGAATCCCCCCTCTCCGGCAACTCGCTGCAACCACCACCATCAATTTGGTGAACACCCTCAGGGCAGAGGTGAGCCCGAATGACAGAACTATACTGATAATAAGAACCACAAAACTTGGGTACTTTGTGCTTGAGATGGATAGGCACATGAAAGTAAGCACCCAGAAGGTCCAATGATACCATCCACTCTTGGAGTTGGAGAGCCTGTTAAGATATGGGAAAGGGTAACCATCTTGAACTTGTCCTTCCTGAGGAACTTGTTCAAGTTTCCTAAATCCAAGATGGATCTCAATCCTCCGTCCTTTTCGGGAATCGGAAAGTATGGGGAATACAAACCCTTGTTCCTTTCCGCTACAGGTACATGTTCTATTGCTCTTTTCTCTAGCAGGGTCACATTTCCTGCACAAGGAATGGATCCAGACATTTTCTTTTTTATTAAAAAGAGTTGCTCCCCGGTGGATGATCCGGAGGCCATTTTTGGAAAGGGAGGCAGTAACCTTGAGCTACAGTTCCCAGTGCCCAAGCATCTGAAGTAATGCCCAGCCATTCTTTTAGATGCCGAGTAAGTCTGCCTCCCACCATGGTCTTGTGAGTCAAGGCCTCAGAGTGGTTTTGAGGAAGCTGAGGGTAAAACTGCCGCTGGTTGGGTTGGCTTAGCAACTCTCCCTCGTCCACCACTACAGACTCTTCTCTGACCGGTTTGTCCTCTTCCAATCGAGGAGTAGAATCGAAAGGACTTAACCCTCCAGGAAGATGAACCACAGTAGGGGTGTTGAGGATGTCTAATGGCGGTGCTTAGACACCGCCTTTGAGGTCTGCAGCTTTTCCAAACGCTAATCCGCCCTGCTGCCAAACACAGCCTCGAGCCATCAAAGGCCATGTTGAGTAGTCTAGATTGCACATCTGGTGCAAACCCGGACTTCCTCAACCACGCAAACCTGCATAACACTGTGCTAGTTGCCATGCATCTGTTGATGCTGTCTGCAGTATCCGGACCTGACAAATTCCCCCATTGCCTCCTGACCATCCTTGATTGCCAGGAACCCGTCTCTTTCCTCTCCTTCTGGGATGTGGTCAGCCGCCATAGCTATGCAGTCCCACAGGGTAAACGTAAACCTGGACAAGATTTAAGTTGACTTAAAGGGGAAGTTCACCCAAAAATGTTGTCTCAAAAGATGGGCCATATTAAAAATATATACAAAAACATTTTTTAAAGAAAGTTCCTATGTAAAACTTTGAGCAAATGAGACTCAAAGTAAAACATTTCAAGCACTAGAAGGCATCCATTTTGTGAAATGAATAAGCCTCCTGTGCTTGTATTAAGCTCGGCTCTGGCAGCAATACTCAAGCTAAAGCCATCAACTGGGTGCTTTTGCTTACTGCTGCCAGAGCAGAGCTTAGGAGGCTGTTTTGACTCATTTCACGTTTTCTGCGCTCCACAAGCCCAGGGAAGCACAGAAAATGTAAAATGAAGGTACAGCAATTATAAATACTTAGCCGGCTGAGCTTTCATAATTATTGCGACATTTTTCTAGTTTCCCCGAGCACGGGAAACTGAAAACTAAAGTTGCTCCAAATATGAAAACTCTGCCCGCAGCCGGCCAAGTAAGCATAATTGCCAGGACTTTCTTTTAAGTCTCCCAGGCTCATCTGGGCGAGCCCGAGAGACTTACAAAGAATGTATGGGCAATTATAAATACAATGAGAGTGCGCTTATAATTGCAGAAACTTTCGCTTTAGGTCTCCTGGGCTCCCCCTGTTCGAGGGAAGCCTTGAAACAAAAGCCACGGTGATTGTATTTATAATTGCCAGGACTTCACTATAAGTTTACTGGGTTCCCCCTGCTTCAGGGGAGCCTGCGAAAACAGCACAATAAAGCACTCATGGTGGAGGAAAGAGCCTGACTGCATTCTCTGCTCTCTGGCTGCAATAAGCAAAAGCTACCCCTAGGTGGATTTTGCGTCATTATTGCAGCGAGAACAGAGCTTAGCACAGGAGGCTCATTAATTTCACATAATAGATGCCTCCCCTATTGCTCGACATGTTTTACTTTGAGCCTCATTTGCTCAAAAAAAAAAAATGTATATGAGCTTTTATTTTTTGTATATATATTTTTTACTATGGCCCATCTTTTGGGACAGTAACATTGAGTGAACTTCCCCTTTAAATGCCATACTGCCAGCAGTAAAAAATCTCTCTCACCCAGACATCCACTCTTATCATCCCTATCAGGAGGGATGGATGGGTGGGTGGATTATGCTGAGCAGCCTGAACCACCAAAGCTTCTGATGTAGGATGTTTAGTCAGATACTCTGGGTTGCTGCTGGATGGTCTGTATTTTTTAGCAAAACTTTATTTACTGCAGCTGTCGTTTCTGGCATCTCCCAATATGCAGATTCTTTTTTGTAGTGCAGAGTGAAATGGCAAAAATTGTATCTTTTTGGTGACCTTGATTCAAGATATCCGTCAGGTCATCCTGCTTTAAATAAAAATAAAAAAGCGTAGACCTGTTCCAACCTAAAAACTCTTAACCTTACCCATTAGTTTCCTATAGGAGGAGTCAGCATGATCAGTAGGATCTGATTTGCCTCGGGAGAGGTATTGTCATGATGCCCGCTCCCGGGGAGCCGGTTCAAGCCCTGCGTCCCCAAAAGCGGACATCCAGTCCCCAAGGAAGGACCCAGCAACCCCATATAGGGGCCCTTTGGACAGTGTCCTGGCGTTTATGGCGCCAGGCTCATTATGGGAATGCTTGGGTGCACTTACCTGATGCAGACCATGCTGCAGGATCCCGGCCTCCTTGAGGCCTGAAAGGAACTACTTTACCTGTGGGACTAATTTACCATCCAGACGTGGTCGGGGAAGGATACATACCCGATTGGAGGAAGGATACATACCTGGAACTTCTTCCAAGGCTATTTAAACCCCACCCGAACAGCCACACGTGCTTCGCGTTGTTCTGCATCTAGCAGCTGGACGCTCACCGTGTCTGCTCCTGCATCCTGACTTCTGCCACGCCTGCCAGCATCCTGGATCACCTGCAAAGGAAGAGAAGAAGAGAACAGAAGAAGGAAAAGTCCTTCCCTGCTAAAATCCGCATCCCGGAGACATCTCGCCGACAATCCTGAAAAGGAAGACTTATTTAAAAGCTCATTGCGTCGATCGCTGCAGCGCCGCATTCCACTCACCTTTACAGGGCGCCTCCATGTTCAGCCGCGATCATCCGGATTCGCAGTCACGCCCCAGCGCCTAGGGAGAAAAAGACCAGAACAAAAGGTGAGAGAGAGAAGGGAATAAGGAAAGCTAAATCTCCATGTTAAGGCTTACCTGTTGATTCATTCCCTCTTCATTTCGGGTCCGCGCCGCATCCTGGCATTTCCGGACCCCGGCCCCTAAGGAGAAAAAGAGACATCAGCGTTAATGAGCGAATGAAAAGACATTACCAAAAAACGCTCATTAAAGACTTACCTGATTTCTACAAGGATTTCACCTCTCATCTTGGGTCGGTGCCTGTTCCCCGTCATTCCGTACCCCGGCCCCTATGGGGAAAAAGACACTAGCATTAGTACATTAATGCATGGACACAAGGGGAACCTCTTATCAAAAAACTTACCTGGAAGCCAAGCAAGTTTGGTTCTCACCAATCTGAAAATCCAGTGAAGTAACTGGATACCAACGCGCCCCTGCATCAGAAGCAGGATGGAGAGCTCGTCCTTCCAGACCCTAAGGTGAGACACTACGAGGAATCACAGAAGGGTTTCGAGGAGGGTGAGAGGGGAAGTGGGAGGCCGATTGCATTACCCCGCAGACAGTTAATCCCCTATTTTCGCCTACAGAAGGCTACTTCTGCAAGCCAGACAAGCCAGATTTGGGGGCCCGGTCCAATCCGTCTTCCGAACCCTGCGCATCACCTTAGAAGAGGTCATAGCAGCGCGAACCAGGCCAGCTCCTCCGTGGGAGTCAGGTGAGCGTTACAGAACGCAAGCCTTCCTACAAATTCCCACCCAGGCGCTATGGAAAGTTCTGAGACTGATCAGTTGGCCCAATTACTGGGGGAATTATGGGCCGAAGTACATGCCGCTCGTCAAGAGACTAATGCCCTCAGGAGGGCATTAATAATATCAAAGGAAAGAACTGATGACCTGGCCAGACAGCTTTTGCAAGGTCAAGCTGGGCAAACTCCTCTACCCGGTTCCGGAGGGAACCCCGCTCCTGTGGTTTCCAGTAACCCTGTGCAGATTAATCTACCTGGAAACATGCCGCTGGCCCCACCTGGACGCTTTGCTGGGGACCCCAAACGATTCGCCGTATTCATGAATCAGTGTAGTTTGCACTTCTTATGCAGACCTGGGGCCTTCCCTAATGATCAGACCAAGGTAGCCTTTGTATTGTCATTTCTCAGCGGCTGCGCTACCGATTGGTCAGTTCCACTGGTTACTCAAGATGACCCGATTCTCCGTGATTTTCAAAGGTTTCAAGCAAGCACGGAAAGGTTATTTGCTCGACACTCTCAGGGGCAGGCTCTGGATGACGAACTTCTATCCCTGCGACAGGGCAATCAGGACCTCCTATCCTATATTGCAACCTTTAGTAGACTAATTGTGGAAACGGGATGGCCAGAGGATAAAAGAGTCACGTTGTTTTATCGAGGCCTACGCGGAGAACTTAAAGATGTCTTGGCCCAAGTTGTAAATCCGCCCCAAGAATGCACAGAGTATATAGACTTAGTGGTCCAATTGGATCACAGACTTCAAAACAGAAAAGCAGATCTGTCCAGGTTTGAGACCCGGGTGTTGGTCAAGACCCATGCTAATCCCAAGGGAGTTGATGTCTCTGAGCCTATGCAAATTGGAGGGGTTAAAGGACCCTTAACTCAAAAGGAACGTGAAAGGAGGCGGCAGTTAAAATGATGTCTTTATTGTGGGAATTCTGGACACTTTCTACGAGATTGCCCGGCAAAACCACCCCGAAAGGCGGTAGGAGCCGCTGATAAAAACCATCAAGACTGTTTCGGGAAACGACTCCGCCCGACAAGGGGTCAGCTTGCCTAGCTTGAAAACTAACTCTCAGACCTCGCATTTCATTGTGCCAATGGTTCTCGTAGATCCAGAACAGCCTAAGCGGTTGCATGCAATAAAGGCATACATCGATAGTGGGGCTATTGGAAACTATGTGGATCGTGAATTGGTCTCTAGGATTAACCTCCCTCTCCGTCCTAAAACCAGCAAAGATGTCATCACCACAGTCGATGGAACTGAAATTGCCTCTGGACCGGTAACACATTCCACTACTGAGGTGACTCTTATTGGTCCCGATGGCCATCGGGAGGGTGTTGTGTTTGATGTAATCAAGGCTCCACAGTTTCAGGTTATTCTTGGAATCCCTTGGTTAGAGACACATAATCCTCGAATTGATTGGCGAGCTAAGAGAATAACCTTCCCGGATTGTACTCAAACCTGCTACCCAGAAAACCTGAAGATTAATCTAGCATCTGTAACCTCTGCCTCCATGCAACGACCTCCGGAATACCAAGACTTTCAGGACGTCTTCCAAAAGGAACAGGCCAACACGTTACCTCCTCACAGATCGTACGATTGCCAAATCGATCTGGTGCCCGGTGCACAACCCCCTTGTAGCAGGATTTATGCCCTTACCGAATCTGAGAACCTGCTTTTGAGACAATATTTGGATCAATACCTAGCTAATGGTTTTATTCGCCCGTCAAAGTCCCCGGCATCCTCAGCTTTGTTCTTCGTGCCCAAAAAAGAGGGCGACCTTTGAACTTGTATCGATTACCGCGCATTGAACCAGATAATGGTTAAAAACCGTCATCCTCTGCCTCTGATCCCTGAACTCCTTGACCAGGTGAAGGACGCTTGCATATACACCAAGTTAGATCTCCGGGGGGCTTATCATCTGGTACGAGTTAAAGAAGGCTACGAATGGAAAACTGCCTTCCGTACTAAATACGGATTATTCGAGTACCAGGTGATGCCTTTCGGATTGTGTAACGCGCCGGCTGCCTTCCAATACTTCATGAATGATGTCCTTCGGGAACTCATCGATGTTTGTATTGTCGTATATATCGATGACATTCTGGTGTACTCCTCTTCAGAATCTGAACACAGAAAACACGTCAGGGCAGTACTTGAAAAACTGCGCCAACACAAACTAATTTTCTAAATTGGAGAAATGTGTTTTCCATACCACAGAAGTCGAGTTTCTAGGTTTCATCCTGACACCCAAAGGAGTCCGAATGGACTCAAGAAAAGTAGATGCCATCCTCAAATGGCCATCTCCTAGCTCTGTAAAAGGGGTTCAAAGCATGCTCGGCTTTGCCAATTTCTATCGCAGGTCTATCCCGGAATTTTCACGCATGATACAACCCATTACTGCACTCTTGAGGAAAAATAAACGTTTTGAATGGTCTGAAGAAGCCGAGCAAGCCTTTCAGGATTTAAAAGCTAAGTTTACCTCCGCACCTATATTGAAACACCCGCGTCCAGATCTCCCTTATGTCGTCGAGACTGACGCATCCAGCCTAGCCATGGGAGCTGTCCTGTCCCAAAGAGATCCCGAAACCAACCAACTGCATCCTGTAGCATTTTGGTCCAGAAAATTCTCGCCACCCGAGGTTAATTATGCAATCACGGACAAAGAACTGTTAGCCATTAAGTCCGCTTTTAAAGCCTGGCGGCATTATCTGCTTGGCGCTCGACATACCATCACAGTGATCACTGATCACCGGAATTTACAGTATTTGAAAACCGCCAAGGCTCAGTCATCACGGCAGCTCCGATGGGCTTTGTTTTTCGCTGAATTTGATTTTGTGATTACCTATCGACCTGGCTGCAAGAATGGCAAAGCAGACGCCTTATCCCGAATTGGAATGGGAGAATCTGATACAAACTCAGAACCAGTACCAATAATTCCCGAACAGAGGATTCTAGGCATGACTTCGTTACAGACGCTTGAAGACATTCAAGCCAGAGTGAAACAACTCCTGGACCCTACAACCTTACAGGATTGGATACAAAAGGGATCAGACTTTACCATAGATAATGGTTTACCTTATTTCCAAGGACGCTTATTCCTGCCACATAAGGAATTACACGAACTAGTTATTTCCGGTTATCATGATACATTAATAGAGGGACACCCCGGTATTGCCAAGACAGAGGAAAAGGTGAAACGACAATTTTGGTGGCCCTCTTGGCGAAAATATGTTAAATCTTTTGTGATGTCCTGTGGTGTTTGCTCCCAAAATAAAAGTCAAAAGAAAAGACCAGCAGGTCTCCTTCAACCTCTAGACATACCGCCAGCACCCTGGCACACCCTATCAATGGATTTTATTACGGACCTGCCTCCTTGTTCGGGGTACAATACTATTCTGGTAATTGTGGATTTGTTTTCCAAAATGGCTCACTTTATTCCTTTGAAAGGTTTACCTTCAGCTTCTGTCCTAGCCAAAGAATTCCTCGAAAATATTGTTCGGCTACATGGATTCCCATCTATACTAATCTCTGACCGGGGAAGCCAATTCATTTCCCACTTCTGGCGCAAATGTTGTCAAATGGCGCAGATCGACGTAAGATTATCGACCAGTCACCACCCTCAGACCGATGGTCAGACCGAGAGGACAAATCAGACCCTTGAGCAGTACTTACGGTGTATGTTACAGCAATCTGAAAGCAACTGGAAAGACATTCTTTGGATAGCCGAATACGCATATAATAATTCGGTACACTCTGGAACTGGCCACAGTCCTTTTTATACTTGGGCATCACCCTCGAACCTCAAACCTTGACTCACCTCAGAACCTCGGAATGCCTGCAGTAGAGCATCTGCATTCTACAATTACCCAAGCCTTCAAAGAGGCAACTACGCATTTACAACAAGCCAAGAGAAAATACAAGGAGAATGCTGATCTACATCGGAGTGAAGCACCTCCGTATCAGATTGGGGATCAAGTGTGGTTAGCTACCAGACATTTACCACTCAAAGGGCCTCGAACTTTTAACCCAAAATATCTGGGACCTTATTCTATTACGGCAATAATTAACCCAGTGGCTGTTAAACTTGATTTACCAGCTAGCATGCAAATTCACCCTGTTTTTCATGTGTCATATCTGAAACCAGTGGTACCCGGAACCCGACTACTCAAACCTCCAGAACCTATTCTAATAGATGGGGAGCCCGAATTCGAAGTGAAGAACATTTTAGACTCAAAAATGTTTAGGTCAAAACTGTTCTACCTAATTGATTGGAAGGGGTACGGACCTCAGGTGTTGTGGGAACCCAGCGACCATGTGCATGCACCTCGATTAGTCAGGAAATTCCACCGACTCTTCCCAGACAAACCAAAACCCCCGGAGGGAACAGCCGGGTGGGGGGGGGGTGGGGGGGGGGGAGTGCCGTCATGATGCCCGCTCCCGGGGAGCTGGTTCAAGCCCATTATGGGAGTGCTTGGGTGCACTTACCTGATGCAGACCATGCTGCAGGATCCCGGCCTCCTTGAGGCCTGAAAGGAACTACTTTACCTGTGGGACTAATTTACCATCCGGGCGTGGTCGGGGAAGGATACATACCTGATTGGAGGAAGGATACATACCTGGAACTTCTTCCAAGGCTATTTAAACCCCACCCACACAGCCACACGTGCTTCGCGTTGTTCTGCATCTGGCAGCTGGATGCTCACCGTGTCTGCTCCTGCATCCTGACTTCTGCCACGCCTGCCAGCATCCTGGATCACCTGCAAAGGAAGAGAAGAAGAGAACAGAAGAAGGAAAAGTCCTTACCTGCTAAATCCGCATCCCGGAGACATTTCGCCGACAATCCTGAAAAGGAAAACTTTTATTTAAAAGCTCATCGCGTCGATCGCTGCAGCGCCGCATTCCACTCACCGTTACAGAGCGCCTCCATGTTCAGCAGCGATCATCCGGATTCGCAGTCACACCCCAGCGCCTAGGGAGAAAAAGACCAGAACAAAAGGTGAGAGAGAGAAGGGAATAAGGAAAGCTAAATCTCCATGTTAAGACTTACCTGTTGATTCATTCCCTCTTCATTTCGGGTCCGCGCCGCATCCTGGCATTTCCGGACCCCGGCCCCTAAGGGGAAAAAGAGACATCAGCGTTAATGAGCGAATGAAAAGACATTACCAAAAAACGCTCATTAAAGACTTACCTGATTTCTACAAGGATTTCACCTCTCATCTCGGGTCGGTGCCTGTTCCCCGGCATTCCGTACCCCGGCCCCTATGGGGAAAAAGACACTAGCATTAGTACATTAATGCATGGACACAAGGGGAACCTCTTATCAAAAAACTTACCTGGAAGCCAAGCAAGTTTGGTTCTCACCAATCCGAAAATCCAGTGAAGTAACTGGATACCAACGCACCCCTGCATCAGAAGCAGGATGGAGAGCTCGTCCTTCCAGACCCTAAGGTGAGACGCTACGAGGAATCACAGAAGGGTTTCGAGGAGGGTGAGAGGGGAAAGTGGGAGGCCGATTGCATTACCCCGCAGACAGTTAATCCCCTATTTTCGCCTACAGAAGGATACTTCTGCGAGCCAGACAAGCCAGATTTAGGGGCCCGGTCCAGTCCGTCTTCCGAACCCTGCGCATCACCTTAGAAGAGGTCACAGCAGCGCGAACCAGGCCAGCGCCTCCGTGGGAGTCAGGTGAGCGTTACAGGTATCTAACCCACTGGCCGACTGAAGATTGTCTTTTATTCTAGACTCAGATCAATTCCTCTGGCACATTAGGGGGGGTGCCATATTGTAACCCAAATGTGGGCGGGTTATCTGAATGTTCATGATCTTCATAGATGGCTGTTAAAGATTTTTTTTAAAAAACGTTTGGGGAAAAGGTGTGAAACCCTTTTCTTGGATTACCACTGGCTTTGACAATCACAAAGTAATTGTCAACAACGACTTCGAAGTCGATTGGTCAGCGTCGACCTAGATACTGCCGTTGATGGCTCCGACGCTGTAGACTTCTTGTGCTTCTTCAAAGGACTGGATTCCTGACTCATTGAAGCCCTCAACGATTACTTGTCAGATCAAGCTCCTTCTTGATGCAGAACCGGCTTCTGGCTCGATTTTGAAGATTTTGTCTTGGACTTCCCTTTGACGTCTTTTTTGTAGATCGACAGGGGCATGGGCTTTCTGCTTGTCCTTCGAGGGGGTTGAGGCAGCATTCTCCAAGATTTTGAGCATTTCATTACGAAATGCATCCCATTTTGCTAGGGAGTCCAACACTTGATTAACTCAGCCGAGGAATCACTGTAGGTCAAAGGTGACCTGTGATGCCGTTTCTTGGACTTCTTCGAAGGCGAAGAAGATAGATTTTTTTACCTCACGGAAAATCCCTCGACTCGATCAGTCTTTCTTTAACTCTTCAAAGGGAACTTCGAAAGGCAACCTCCCCACTGCCAATTTACCTTTACGCTCCTCAAGAGCCTTTTCGGTCATCGCCCGACAAGAGCTACAGTCGGAGGTACGGTGACCGGTACCAAGACATCACAGAAAAATGCAGTGGGGGTCAGCGATCGACATCTTCAATCCACAGTCTCGGCACTGCTTGAAGCCCATCTTAGGCATTGATTGAGCCAACAGGGGAGGGGGGGGGGTCGAGGGGGGGGGGAGAAATAGAAAATAACTATCGAAGTTCACAGAAGAACCGAAGCGCGCCGTAATTCTCCAAAAGCTTGGAAAAACGACAGTGCGGGCGCCACTTATACTGATGAGGAGGTCAATCGAACGGAGGCCAGAAGGACATCGACTCGATGACACACAGCACCCCCTAAAATGAGGAATACATGGGAGGACACAATCCATTCAAAATGTGCTTTTGTAAATGCATTCTTTTTCTGCACTCTAATCGGAAATGAGGTCACGCACCGTGGCGCCTCAATATATACTGGCCCTCGACGTCATGTCCAGCACCGGCGTATAGAGGTGTCCGACCGGGCCGAGAGCCGGGCTGCACCCCCTGGCGCAGCAAAGTTTCTGGAGAACTGAGTTGGTATAGGATTATCTCAGATGAGGAATCTGTGCGAGGAATGAATGCATTTGAAGTGTCACCTCTACGCATCAGCAAGTAAAAGTCTGCCACATGGAAGATCAAAGTGGTTTACAGAACGGTAGCACAAAGTTTTGCAATTCAAGGAAATGAAGCTCATTTGAATTAGCATTACAAATGCATTACTTTTTTTTTTTAGCTCCATCGCCACAACCAGAATCCATTGTTAAGATGGCTTTCTCAACTCTGACCTGGAGGGGCAGAAGAAGGCCAGCCTAGTTTCTTGGAACAGGCTAACCTCTGGACAAGCCAGACCAATCAGGGTAGCTATGGCAGGCGGTCAAGACTAAGTCTCATGAGGGGTGAGGGTGACTGCAGGACCTCAATGAGCACACAAAGCAAGGACACTTAGAAATTACTCCAGACAGGTGTTATATCAAAACTATAGGCACATTTATTACAAGGCCTTTGTAACATAGATCCTAGCAAAAGAATCACAGTAACACAAAGTAAACCAACACAACACTATCAATACAATGTATGGAACAAGTTACTTACCTGTAACTGTTGTTCTCCAGCATGGGTCTGGCATGGATTCACATGCTCATGAATATTCATCATCAGGCTGGGAATCCTCGGTAAAGAAAAATCAGTTTCATTTCTGAACTGTCTTTCTCCCAATAACCAATCACTGGTCTCTGGGTCATACTGCCCCGAGCCAATGACTGCCCTCTGCCTAAGCCCCTCCTCTAACAGCTATCTTCAGATTTGGTAGCACGTAAAGTGGTAGTAGGACCAAGAGAAGAGCCACAGAGGGGTAGGAGGGAGGGTTCGCATGTGAATCCATGCCAGACCCATTCTGGAGAACAACAGTTACAGGTAAGTAACTTGTTCCTTCTCCAGCATGGGGTCTGGCATGGATTCACATGCTCATGAATATAAGAATACATAGAAGTACACACATGCACAACCACGGGAGGTGGCAAGGCTCAACATTAAGCATTTCATCAACTCAACATTAAGCAACTCTCACCTCCTCACCAGGCAAGGCCCACCTTCAGGAGAACAGGTTGCGCAGCACTGCCTGGCCAACTCTGGACTCCTCCCTGGAATCCCAGTTGATGCAGTAGAATCTCGTGAAGGTGAGCGTCGACCTCCACGTAGCAGCCCTGCAGATGTCCAGCAGGGGTACACCAGACAAGAACGCCGTGGGAGCAGAATTGGCTCTGGTCAAATGGGCTCTCGGACAGCCGGGCAACAGTCAGTTTGCCAACCGGTGACAGTGCATGATGCAGCCGGAGAGCCATCTGGAAATGGGAGCCTTCAATGGGGCCTTCCTTTGCTTCACAGGTCCAAAGTTCACAAACAGCTGTGATGTCTTCCGAAGGGTCTTCATGCGGTCCACGTAGAACTTCAGCACTCTAGCCACATCCAGCGAGTGCAAACTCCTCTCAGCCGGCAACGGGAAGAAAACAGGTCACACCAATGGCTCGTTGAGGTGGAAGTCCGACGGCACCTTGGGCATGAAGGAGGGGTGCGTCCTAAGCACTACCCTTGTCTCGTGAAATGTCAGGCATGGAGGTTTACAGGAGAGGGCCTGGATCTCTCCCACTCGCCATGCAGAGGTGATAGCCACAAGAAACGCTGTCTTCCACCATAGGAACTTCAACAGTGCCGAATGTAGAGGCTCGAATGGTGGCACCATGGGCCTGCTCAGCACCATGTTGAGCTCCCACGCCGGGGCCAGAGCCTTGACCGGCGGGAACGACCGCAACAGTCCTTTCATGAACTCCTTCACCAGGCGATGGGACCACAGGGATGATCGCCCCGGAGTTCTGGTGTTGAAGGAAATCGCTGCTAGATGGATCTTGATGGAGGCATGAGCTAGCCCCGCCTTGGCCAGCGACAGTAGGTACGGCAGCACTTGAGGGGCCGTAATCCACAGAGGGTTAATCTTCTGTGCACGGCACCAGAAAGAGAACCTCTTCCATTTGTGTCCATAGCACTTGAGTCGAGGACGCCCTGGCCTTTGTAAACACCTCCTTGCAGTCCGCCGGCATATCGTACCCTTCAAACTCTAGTGCTGCAGGAGCCAGGCCTGCAAGTTCAGCAACCCTGGGTCGTGGTGGAGGATGGCGCCTCCTTCTCTGTGAGAAGATCCGTAGCCGTCGACAGTTTGACTGGGGGTGGGAGGGGACGCTGACATGTCCAGAAGGTCGGGAACCAGATCTGCCTCAGCCACGCCAGTGCAACGAGGATCATCCTCCACCGGGACCGTCTGAGTTGATTGATGAGTCACAGCAGCAACGGCACCGGTGGGAACGCATACAGGAACAGGCCATCCTAGGGGAATGAGAAGGCATCGCCCATGGTCCCCGGCTGGGGAAACCTGCTGGCGAACCTCCGGCACTTGGCGTTCATCGCCGTCGCGAATAGGTCGATCTGGGGATTGCCCTATCGTTGGAAATAGGAGATCCACTTGATCCTGCTGCAGTTCCCACTTGTGGCACAAGCACAGCTCCCTGCTGAGTGAGTCAGCGATGGTGTTCTATATTCCTGCTAGGTGGAAGGGTACCAGAAACATCCCTTGGGCGACGGCCCAGTGCCACAGATCCTGGGCTTCCTTGGATAGGGCTGGGGATCTGGTGCCTCCCTGCTTCCGGATGTAGAACATCGTGGTGGTGTTGAAGATCCTTACCACCTTGCCCTTGAGGGACGGAAGGAACGACCTGAGGGCTCAGAACACGGCTCGGAGCTCTAGGCCATTGATGTGTAGCGACCTTTCCGCCGGGAGCCAAAGGCCTCTTGCGTGGAGATCCCCAGTGTGTGCTCCCCATCCCTCCAGGGAGGCATCCATCATCACAGTATCCTGTTGTGCCGGGGTCTGAAAGTCCATGCCCGCCCCCAGATGCGTGCAGGTGCCCCACCACCGGATTGCTAGGCGGAAGGTCTCATTGAGCGAGATCCCGTCTTCGAAGCTGCCAGCCGCTTGCATCCAACGGGCATTGAGGAACTCTTGCAGTTGACGCATCCGCAGCCTACACAGGCGCACGAGGTAGATGCACGAGGACATCATGCCGAGCAGGGACTTGATGGACCTCACCCTGGCCAAGTCCATGGTCGACAGCTGTTACACCTTGCCCAGGATGGCCTTTGTCCTTTCCTCCGACGGAGAAGCCAATCACACCACTGTGCCGAGCCTGGCTCCCAGGAACAGGGCGACTTGCGACAGTACCAAGTGGGACTTCACAAAGTTGATCGAGAATCCCAGATCCGTGAGCAGTTGGACGGTCTTCGCTGTGTGCCCGACGGCGAGTTCTCTCGTCTTTGCTCAGATGAGCCAATCATCCAGGTAGGGGTAGACGTGGATCCCCTACAGGCGCGCCGCCACTGGTGCTATGCACTTGGTGAATACCCTAGGCGCCGACTTCAATCTGAAGGGAAGGGCCTTGAACTGATAGTGTCGCCCCTGGACCACGAATCGCAGGAACTTTCTATGTCCTTTTAGAATGGGGATGTGAAAGTAGGCATCCTCCAAGTCCAGCTGTAGCAGCACGTGCTGGAGGGTGACCATCCGGAACTTGATGTACTTGTTTAGACGAAGGTCCAGGATGGGTCGGCACCCGCCGGTCTTTTTCCTTACGAGGAAGTATCGCAAGTACACTCCGGAGCCCTGGAGCCTCTTTGGGACGAGTTTGATGGCTCCTTTTTTTTAAGCATCGCTCATACCGACAGTAGCAGTTGAGGGATGCGATTTTCCCTTCCTGGCCACAGGTGGAATACAGGGACACTTCCTTAGAAATTCCAGAGTGTGCCCGCGGGCCAGGACATCCAGCACCCAACGGTCGGTGGAGATGGACTCCCACACGCTGACAGATTTCGCCAGCCGGCCTCCCACCGGGGTGCTCAGGTGGGGGCCCAATCTACGGCCGGTTCAGTCCTGCTTGGCCACGGCCTTGCCTCCTTGGCGACAACGAGATCCTCCTGGCTTGCCGCTTCCTCTGTAGGCCTCCTGCGATGAGGAGCGGGCCGCCTGGCGGTACGACGAGGAGCCACCGCCGAATCCTTTGGAGGCACCTTGCTTGCCTCCGGTGTTCCGAAAGGACAGCCGTCACTGTTGGAGAACACTCAAGGCCCGAGCCGTCTCCGTGTCTGCTTTGATGGCCTGTTGTCATGACCCTTGCCCCTGGCCCTCACTGGCAAGTCAGCCTTCCAGTTAGGGCCAGGTCAAAGGCCTTAAAACCGCATCCAAGACTCTTGGAGTCAGTCCTGGCGCCTTTGGTAACCATCATGAAGACCAACATTAGAATTGGACTATTTAACTTTGGGGGGGTTGGGGGGGGAGGGTTCAGCCAACATGGAGGCACACACATAGCTCAGTTACAAGGAACTGAGCTATGCGGTCTAGTCTTTTGGGTGTGGCAGGCCTGGCACTACTTTACCTGTACTACTTTACCTGAGACTATTTAAACCCCACCCAAACAGCAGAACATGCTTCGCGTTATTCTGCTGTGGGCAGCGTAACGCTCACCGTGTCCAGTTCTTTGATGCCAGCTTACTTGAAACCAAGGACCTGCAGAGAGAGAAAGAACACTACGAAACTTACCTGGAACAGTATACTGTCTTCAATTCATCACTGACTTCAGTTCCACTCACCTGAAGGTACGAACTCCATCATCTGGCACCACATGCATCCTGGAATACCATATCCTGGAAATAGGAGAAAGAAAGACAGCATTAGTAAGCGTTTACTCACGTTTCCTTCCAAATGAAGAAAGCCACACAATTCTTACCTGGGTAGTCATCTCCTGGTCAGTATCATTGCTGGAACATTACGGCGCTCGGCGAGGAACATCGCAACCTGTACAGAGAGAAAAGACACAGGTTAGCAATATAAAAGGCGAAACAGCACTGCGCTTTCGCCTACCGGCCCATGCTCATCTTCAAACTGCATGACAACTCCAAAATACCTTTCCATACCTAAAAGGAAAGAAGCAAGACATTATTCAAACTAAGAGGAACATATGAACTGCATATAGAGACTGTAAAGCAGCTAACCTACGGAGTCGCAGCAGGCCTGGATTCCCACAGGGGGGACTTGCACCAGTGAAGTAACTTGGTCACTGCTCGACCCCCACATCTATGCGCCCCTGCCACGAGGAGCAGGACGGAGAATCCACCTTCTACAATATTAAGGTAGGGATAGGGGCCCAAGGGGGAGGAAGGAGTTGAGGCCAAGGGAGGTGGGAAAACAAAGACAATCTGGTATTGAATCCAGCTCTCCTGTATTGCAGACCCATCTTTAACCAGAGGCCTTACCAAGGGACCAGGAGAGGGCTTGAGAGTGCAAATCATCCAACCAGGGCTGGGTGGCGTCCCCGTGGATACCAGGTGAGCGTAACACCTGTAGTGACTCGTCCACTGTCTTGCCGAACAGGTTGTTCCCGTCGAATGGGATGCCCAGAACCCTGGTCTGAACGTCCTGGCGGAAATCGGTCGCCTTGAGCCAGCCGCACCGACGAAGGTAAGTGCCGATTCGCATCTGCCGTAAACCAGTGTCAGCAATGTCCGTGGCCACAGTTACGGCGTGGTCCGAGGCCACCTCGCCTTCCTGTAGGATCTCCAGGGCCTCAGCCCTCTTGTCATCCGGGAGGAAGTCCAGCAGGGGAGCGATCTTAAACCACAGCTCCCTGTCTTAGCATGCCACGATCACGAGGGCATTGGCCAATTTAATAGTCGTCGCCACAGGTGAGATGACCTGCCGTCCCATGGCATCCAGTTTCTTCCCCTCGCCGTCCGGTGGGGAAGTCGACGTTGAATCCGTCGCCCCTGCCACTTTCTTCTTGGCTGCCGCGGAGATGACTGAATCCGCGGGCGGTTGAGCCCTAAGGCACATGGGGGCGGAGTCCGGGACCCGGTACTTCTTCTCGTACCGGTCTCTTAGCAGGAGCCGTGGATGGGTTCTTCAGGAGCATCAGCCCCTCGTCCCAGATGTCTTCCTCTTGGCCTCACGCTGTTGGTAGAGGAACCCTTCCTTCTGCTCCTCGGGGCAGAGCTGGAAAAGTTTGGATGCCCTAGCGATCATGGCATGGAAGGAGCCAATTTCATGGGGCGGGGAAGCCCGAGGGGGTGGTGAAGGAAGGTCCATTCCATCGTCACCACAGACGTCGTCATCATCCATCCCCATCGTCATTGTCATCTCCGTTCCAGTCTCCTCCCTCAGAACAGGGGAAGGAGATGAAGACTGATGGCCGTGAAGGCTGGAAGGGGGGGGGGGGGGGTTTCTGCTTGCTTGGTGGACTTTCAACGGTCCAGGCTCCGCTGGATAGTCCGTCGGGGGTAAGGGCAATCTTGTCCTCATCTCCGTACATAAGGCCTGAATTGCCATCAAGATCGCCCCCGAGTTGTCTTGTGGCATAGGCACCGGCTGTGATGGGAGCGACGGTTGGGGAGCAGTCTCCGTCCCCTCCACGGCTCTCAGTTCCTCGTCAGCACCGCCGTCGCTTTCTTCGTCCACCTCGTCAGGATCCCTCCCGTATGACCAGGCCTCCTCAAACTTCTTGTTCAGGATCTTTGCGACACCTGCCAGCTCCTCTTCAGAGGCTGAATCTGTGTCCACAATGGCCGGGGCCCCCTGCCTCCTCTTTTCTCACCTGGGGTTTCACAGGGGTCTCATCGATGGGCTGAAAAGAGGATTCCCTCTGCGGTGGCAGGGAAACTCTAGGCCCGGAGGTCGCCTCCACTGGGGTAGCCGCCGCAGGCTTCGCCAGGGCCGCCACGACTCCCTCAATTGAGGCCTTAACCGGGTGAATCAGGGCCTTCACGACCTTGGGCGCGCCTGAGGCCTTCACCTTGGGGGGAGGGTCACCGCCTCGCTTCCCCTCGGTTGTCTGTCGGGTTCGACCGGGGCTTCTCCCGAAGCTTACCCGGGTTCTCCGACTTACTCTTCCCCGAGGCAGAGCGTTGGCTCGAGGCTGATGGCGTCGGTGATAATGCGCCCTGCCTGGGAGCCGAGGAGCCCGCAGACTCGCAGTGCTTTGCCTTCTGTTGGGCCCCTGTCGCCAGGGCGCCCTCCAAGGTCTTAGAAGACCACTCGGACTTCTCACCTGTTGCTGGGCTCTTCCCTTCCAGCCAGTTGGTGAGGCAGATATGACGATCCTTCCTAGTCCATTCGGACATGTTCTTGCAAAACGCACAGTCCTTTTCCACGTGCGTTTTCGTGAAGGCAGTAGAGGCATCGAGAATGCTCATCCTCCTTGAAAACATTCTGTAATCCGCATCCAGGGCAGCTCCTGAAAAGCTTGGATCTGGGCGTCATGTTTCCTTTGTCCTGGGCCATGTCCACGCGGGGTAGGCCTCAAAGATCTTCCGGAATCCTCCAAGAAGAGAAACTCTACGAAAATTACACCCTTGGGGGGCATAGAAAATTCCAAAACGGGTCCCCGTTGATCGGAACTACAAACTGTGGAGCTTGAGGCTCGATTGATTGAAAAAATGAGGTTAAACTCTTTGAAAAGTCGCAAAACGCAGTAAAAGCTCGAGAGCTATAGCACGAGGACTCCCAACACTTGAACGTGCGGTAAAAATCTGAAGATGGCTGCTAGAGGAGGGGCTTTGGTAGAGGGCAGTCATTGGCTGGGGGCAGTATGACCCAGAGACCAGTGATTGGTTATTGGGAGAAAGACAGATCAGAAACGAAACTGAAATTTCTCTTTACCGAGGATTCCCAGCCCGACGACGGGGAATATTCATGAGCATGTGAATCCATGCCAGACCCCATGCTGGAGAAATACAAGACCATTGGGGTCTAAAGGGTAAAATGCACGAAATGTGTCGACAACCTAGAGGGGAAGGAAACAGGGTGCAGATATTCTTTAGGCCCAGTTCGACATCGACAATACACCCAACTGTCTAGGCAGTCCAAGCCCTAAAAAGAGAGGAGCCTTGTGCTCAATAGTACATGCAATGCAAACGCACGCGGTTGTTCCAATGGGCAGAATAGGGGGTCTAGCAGCTCGGGAAGGTGGATGAGGCGATGCAGAACAAGTTCCCAGGATTCAAGAAGGACCTCCACTTGAAGGCAGAGGCAGTTCGGGATGAGTCGCTATTTCGCAATAGCAGTGGAAAGGGGTGGGGCCCTCAGGGGCCACTTCTGCATAAAAATGGACCGTTGCGCTAGGGGCCACTGGTTGAGGTATGGAGTACTCACCGGTCCCCAACACAAGCGGACCCAAACTTCGCCAGTTCAGTCCACTTTGCTTGCAGGTTCGAATGCAGCAAAATAGGACGTCTCGGCACCTTTCAGTTCCTGAGATACAGTGATTATTCCCAAACGGGACAGTGGCAATTTCTCCACTCCTGGTGGATGAAATCGACCCAGTGTCGCTGCAGCAGACTTCAGGGGCAAGAGGGTCACAAATGCAGCAGACTTGCAAAGGACGTTGCCGCGCCAGGGCAATACAGTAACCGTGTTTACTCCGGTCCTGGCGCACTCATCTCACTTCAGACCTAGGAACACCAAGTGTACGAAATTCAGTGCGAGGGTGCCGGGACACAGAGCTAGTAGTATACAACGTTTCGAGGGCCTCCTCGAAATGGCAGCGGTGACCGAGCAAAGCAACTGGGTAAGCTGGTCAGTCCACTGGTTGGCCCTGGGAGATTTCCGAGAAAGCTTACTTGCAGGGTTTGAAGAAGGTGCCGAGAATAGTTGGTCCCACTATTCAAATGGGTCGAAGCGTCTTCGCAGACCTAGGACGACCAGATTCAGAGGGGTCCCACGGGACGACAGCAGGCTCAGGGTGCCAAGCCTTCCAGCGGGTCACCAGCAGTTCCTCGACTCAGCTTCGTAGTTGCAGGATACTTGCATCCTATCCTTTGCTCAGTGAGAACTCAGGAGATCGACCCGGTAGTGGTGTTTTCAGCCTCCTCTTATCCAAAGTTCCCTTCGCTCCAAAACGGAGAGGACCCAATGGTAGATCTGCTCACAAACACACACACACACACACACACACACACACACACACACACATCATACGTAGACCAATCACGGACCACGGTGGTCCCAGTCATTCATGGCACTCCAGACTCTCTGGCACCCAGGATGTGTATTGGACCCAGACGTTCCAGCCCACATCCTGGAGGCACACACACACACAAGGCATGCAGAAGCCCGCAAAAGCATTGGGATTCGCTGGAAAGTACATGACCAAATAATGACTGACTCAGTTCGACTCAACCTGGGGAAGGTGAAGGGGCAAGATGGCCAAAGGACAGGACAAAGAACCTTGTGGGATGGCCATTTTGGAGCCAGGCCACCTATTCATGCCAAACGCGGTTAACATGGCAGGAAAGTGTTAAAAAAAAATGCAAAGATAGCTGCCACCAGTCCTGTCCATGACACATCTGCACAGTTCATAAAACGTCCAGCGAGAGTTTCTAGGGCCCTAGGAAATGACTATAGACCCAAGTGTGCGGTATGGTAAGCTACAGTGCACACTTGTTACATGTTGCACAAAAGTTGCAACACAGTAAAATGACAGGTCCGCCAGTACTGACCGTCTTAAGGGCATGTCAGTTTCCCCATAAAAAGTGAGCGAAAGCCTAGAGGAGTGCAGCTGAAGACTGCTTCTCTGGCAAAGTCAGTCAATGGTGTCTAAACAGCAGCAAAAAGTTTGGGGGTTGACACATTGAGGGAAAATTACATACAATTATGAAATCTTTCCTAACATCCATAAAACGTATTCTTTTCAACCTAGAGATTCAGTTCTATGCCCTTTTCCCACTTTTTGAAGGCTGCACAATAAAAAATATACCTTTTCATTTCAGTCGAATTTTGTACAGCATGCAAAAAAGCAGGAAAAGCAGATTTCTTGTAAAATTCAGGGGGGGTTTAACCCCCTAAACCCCTTCCCTTCGTAGTACCCCACTCCCAATCAAACAGTTTAATTCCCCCCCCCCTTCTTTTACAGGCACACACACTGGCCTCCACACACCCATCAGCTCCTGCGCGCACTCGTGTGCGTCGCAGGGGCTGACATTCCAATTTAGAAAGAACGCTCTGTGCAGTCACAGAGCGGTCTTTCGAAATCAGCCTTTTTTATAATCGTGTTAAAAACAATTAATTCACTTCACTTAGCACCAAGAGATTCAGATACAAAAACGGAGCCTAAACAGGATATCTTTAGATTGCAAATGTATCAAATTATCGATATTAATCATATTTCTTCAAATTCATGCTGCATGTTCCTGCATTAATTAGGGTCATGGGAAGCCGGAACCCCCATTTCACTGATGTATCAAGCTGCGATGAGGAGCTATAGAATACACAGGATTGTACCCTCACAACTGTGTAGTGTGCAGGCTCCACCCTCATGTTCAGAAATGATTAACCTATACGAATTAAGTGGCATCATTCCTGGAAGGATCAGCCTCAGACAGACCAGTGGGATTTCACCAGTCAAAATTGTGTAGGGTCACAATGACCGTGTGAGAATATTTCCCATAATATAAGTAGAAACTAGAGATGAGGGGAGCTAGGATTTTGAAGGCTGCAGGTGCCAAATGGATAAATGTGGAACTTGAATGATCTCTGGAGATGAAAGGAGATTTATCCATTAGGAAAGCAAGCAGATTTACCCGAGGCAGACCTGGTTTCCCAATTGAGGGAAAGGCCAGCAGGGGCCTAGCAACAGAAACCACAAGTGCCCATGCTGGCTCCAAGCATTAAAGAATTATTTAAAAGGGAGCATGAACATTCCCCAATGTATTTAGATACAGGACCTCTAGAAACCTTTGTGATAATCCCAGTGGTGGGTGGACTGGAGACGCAATTGCTGGGCAGGGGTCTGGGAGGCATATGGGGTGGGGGTGGGGTAAGGACTAATTCCAAATCTGATATTTTAGCGTGAAATGCAACATTGCTTACTCACTATATTTAAAGCAAAGTGAAATCTGACTTATTGTAGAACACATGCATGTTCTTGCTCTTGTGGCTGAGAAACTATCACCAACAGAACAGAACTTTGTAGCCAGTTAGTGTGAATTATACCCTTGCAACACAGAGCAGGATCACATCTAAAATAAACACGCATTTTGCCCTTCTGTGTGCAGTGTTAAACAGAACATGTCTCAGCAGAGTGCAGCATTTTATACATTATAGACCACTAAATCTTGCAGTTTATCCCCAGGTGTAATCAACAACCAAAGCTATGAACCGATGCGCATGCTTCTTACCCGACAGAATTTATAAGCCACCTAGAAAGTCTTTCAAAAAAAGGTAGCAGGCGCTCCTCTCCAGAAAGAACATGGCATGATAACCTGTTCTGAGATGATAGATGCAGCACACACTTTTTGCTCACTGTACCTTTCACAGATGGGAAATACCATTTGCATATCAGTCTTTGTCCCGCCCACATGGGCAGTCCAGCACCAAAATGCTATGGCAATTCCTCTCTGAACAAGAGTACCAAAAGCAACCCCATACACGCGTTTCAGCCTTGTTGGGCCTCATCAGTGAGGTGAAGCTTTGTCTCTGAGCACAGTGAGCAGGGAGTCCACGTCTGGTTGCCCCCAGGTAACTCAAGGTGACCAACCCAAAGTTCCTTTCAAATATTTCAAAAAAGGTAGCAGGCACTTCTCTCCAGAAAGAACATGGCATGATAACCTGTTCTGAGATGAGAGTTTGCAGCACACGGCTTTTGCTCACTGTACCTTTCACAAATGGGAAATAATTTGCATATCAGTCTTTGTCCCACCCACATTGATGTCATTGGGGCAACGGGATCGGCGGGGTAGATGAAGGACAGGGGTTGAGGTTGGTGTTTAAGGTTGCCATCCTGTCAAATGCAGTGTCGCAGAAATGTAGCGAGACAGCGTTGCTGAGAGTTTTCGTGGGGGTGGTTTGGGCAGAGGTGCAAGTAGGTTTCACAAATTCTGAGATGATCTTCTGGAGTTATTTGCTGCTTCTGCTGCCACAGTTCAGAATGTGTGTATTGTAATAGGCCTTTTCAGATCTCGGATTTGTAATTCTGGTGATGGAGGGCGAACATAGATCTGCTGAGATCGGTTTTAGATGCTCACCATTTGCTCTCAAGTGAGTTATTTTGACTTTCGAAAGACTTCAGGTGGGGCGTGAACAATTTGGGAGACGGTCCTTTGCGTGAGGCTGCAGGGCAGGAGGGGTGAGAGGAATTGGTGAATCTTTAAGCCAGGAGTCAAAGGATTTGATGGTTAAAGGCCTACCACAGGTCAGCATCGCTGGGGGGGGGGGGGGGGGAAAACAGAGTACCTAGACTTTGTTACAGCTTTTTTTTTAAATCAAAAGTGGGGCAAGAGGGTGCTGTGGGAGGAGGGGCTGGTGTGTGGATAGAGAAAGGGATGGCAGAATGGTCAGTCCAGATAAGCGATTTGGGACTGGATGTAGAGACGAGGTCATGGGAGCTGAAGATCGCATCCAGGGTGTGACCACCTGAGTGAGTTGGACCAGTAGTACGTCGGGTGAGGTTGAAGGGTGAACTCCCTTTCATCGCAATCTAATAAAATCTCAATGACTTTTCCTGATCACTGTGCTGAGAGAGACAAAGCTTCACCTCACTGATGAGGCCCAACAAGGCTGAAACACGTGTATGGGGTTGCTTTTGGTACTCTTGTTCAGAGAGGAATTGCCATAGCATTTCGGTGCTGGACTGCCCATGTGGGCGGGACAAAGACTGATATGCAAATGGATATTTCCCATCTGCGAAAGGTACAGTGAGCAAAAAGCGTGTGCTGCAAACTCATCTCAGAACAGGTTATCATGCCATGTTCTTTCTGGAGAGGAGCGCCAGCTACCTCTTTTGAAATATTTGAAATGAACTTGCGGTTGGTCACCCTGAGTTACCTGGGGGCAACCAGACGTGGACTCCCTGCTCACTGTGCTCAGAGAGACAAAGCTTCACCTCACTGATGAGGCCCAAAACAGACTGAAACACGTGTATGGGGTTGCTTTTGGTACTCTTGTTCAGAGAGGAATTGCCATAGCATTTCGACTCTTTCCAACCCATCTCGAAGGACGAGTTCCTAGGACTATTATCCAGCAGCAGACCCTCCGGATTTCCCCCTCCCCCCCTGAATCCTGCCCCGCCTCTCTTCTGAAAGAAATATTCTCTACTTGCGCAGGAGAACATGCAAGGTCCATACTAAACGACTTCCTCACCTCTGGCACCTTTCCAGAAGCCTTTAAAATAGCGCATCTCAAACTGCTTCTAAAAAGGCATCCCTCGACCCTAAGAATTACAGACCGATCAACATCAGATTTCTCGCAAAACTCATTGACCGGGCTGCATACTCCCAGCTCAACTGCTTTGTAGAATCCAACAAATTACTCGAATCAGGCTTCAGACCACGCCATGGAACAGAAACCACTTTGATCTCGATCTGGGATGATTTCAAGGTCACGGCAGACTGAGGGTTGCACAGCGCCGATTCTCCTTGATCTGTCAGCAGCCTTTGACACGGTTAACCACTCAATCCTCCTTGACCACCTCGACTCCCTAGGAATCTGTGGCTCGGCACTCAAATGGATTGCCTCCTTCCTCAGCAACAGGAAACAATCGCCTTCCTCTCCCCTTTGGTCTCAAATGCCCGCGCTGTGAACACTGGAGTACCCAAAGGCGTCTGCCTCTCTGCCCTCCTTTTCAACCTCCATACCAGGAATCATCCACATGCGCATCCTCTCCTCCTGTTACAACTACGCACAAACTATCCTAAAAATTACCCAAACGAACACCAACCCACATCCCGACCTTGATGCTTGCCTCTGATATTGACCGATGGATGACAAAAAAAAAAAAAAAAGAAAAAACCCCTCCTTCTGAACCCAGACAAAACTGAAAACATGGTGTGCTGCAATACAGACCTTCTCCTGCAACCACTCTTGTCACACGTCCCCTCGTTCCAACATAGTCATAAACCTGCACTATGGACTCAGGCCCAACCCGCTCCCGTCAGATCAATAATGTATCAAAATCCTGTCACTACCACCTCAAACTCCTTAGATGCATTTTCCCTTAGCTCACCTATCTCAACAGGCTCGCCACTGTTATGTCTATTGTGTCAAGACTGGACTATGCCAACTCCTTTTACCTGGGAGCACCGGCATACCAGCCAAAATGCTGCCGGCAAACTCCTCGCCCTGGCACACAGCGACCACATCTCTCCTACTCTCCACTGCCTAATTGTCGGACGAAGGGCCTTCTTCAAAACCCTGTGCATTACCCACGAGCAGTGCACAAGACTGACCCAACGTACCTACAAGAGAAAAAACCCCACCTCCCATCACGCACCCCAAGATCAAGCACTTCCCTCTTACTAGTGATTCCAACCTCCAATCAACTAGGCTGGGAGGATCCGCCTGCTCAACCTTGGCTCCAACTCTGTGGAACTCACTCCCCCCACACATCCGACACACCCAAGATGCCATGGCCTTCAGCAAAGCTCTAAAACGGTCTCTTTCCATAAACCCAATTAAGACCACCTAGGGCCGCTGACACCCTGCAGACAAATGTTCGAGGAGATACCAAGAAATTGCACCACTGAAAGTGACTAATAAGTCACCAAGACAAAATTAGGCACTGGTTACCAAGGATGACTACCTTATGCGTCCTAAACATGCTAGATATAGGACTGCTGACTATCTTGAGTCTACTATGCCTAGCTGCCTCCTGTGCCAGCTCCTCTGAGCGCAGCTATCGTGAAACACGTAAATGTATTCCGGAACATTGGGCTCGTAAGTATAAAACGTCCACTCACCTCTATCACTATGCTCACTCTACTCCACATACACAATAGAACACAGCTACACCCCTCGATCAATTTCGACTAGCTGCTCACATACAAACAATACTCCATGAACACCTCAACATCCTGCTAGAACGCAGCTATACCCCACGTAAAATCGGCGTAGCTGCACACATGAGCGTCCTACACAGGCCCAACGCCGCCAGAATTCAGTCTCGGAGACCAACCTCCAGACTGTACACATTCAACCATCTCTCAATACCACCACACCTAATGTTAGGATGCCGCTACTATCAGGCAATCGCATCTGCTGCTCACATATTGAGTGCACCCAAGCACCCTATAATTCCATTTTCTCGACTGATTGGACTACGGTCCCTAAGGGAGTTCAACTCACAAGCGCTTTGAGGTCATACCAATTATATAGTGCAATATAAATGCCAAATAACAACATTCCCCTTCAAAAAGATTCACTCCAAATCAACAACGATCTTGCGTTCAAGCAAGAAGATACCAAATTAGATTCACCAACATCATACAAGTGAAATGGGAGATGGTTGGGCCTTCATCAAGTTATATCCTTGGGTGGATATGTAGTGTACATAAAATATTCTGTGCATTCTGAATTTATAGAAAAGCCTCCCCAAACTCCAGCTCGTAGATTTTGGTGAAACCCACAAGCTTAGTGGTCACATGTGCATTCTAGAAAACCAATTATTTCAACAAGTGGAGGGGGGAACTCGTTTAAAAAATGTGCTATACATAATTTCTATGCAGCTTTTCTCCAATAATTACTTGTTTTTGATAATGGAGAAAATAGAAGGTTTTTAATAGTCATGGATTAAATGAACATTTAAAAAAACCACAGTGACCTATAAGCAGCAGTGCAATCAAGGACTAGGTGGTTTAGAAATTAGACTGTCCATTTAGGCCTATAAATCGGATTGATTGAACGGCTGCAATGTGCACTATATCTTCGTAAGACTCGCGCACACAGGCAAATTCTTATTTCTATAAACTAGCTATCAATGCATACTTAGATTATGGGGACTTAACCAGGATCAAGTTAGAGGAACACTAAGGAATTTATTGCAATTAACAATATTTTGATTCCCAATACAATGTCACATAATTGTGAGGCAAGATTGTAGATGCACAGTTGGTGAAGAACAATTATAGCACGACATATCCAAGAACCACATTCCCATTACTCCATACTTGCCGGAAATAGTCCCTTTTGGGGACTCACAGCATGATGAGCACCATCAATTCGAAAAGGCAAGCAACGGGCATGAACAGCAGACATTCAGTACCGTTATTTCTTTGCACATGCTCCCAACCTCACTCGCCAGGCCTTTTCTGAACACAGATTTGGGGTGTGTGGGAAAGGGGGCTTCAGAGAAGGCACATTTGCATGTTAAACTGTTCAGTGCATTGAAAATTAATTCTCTCACATCTATGCACTACACACAAGGGAAGGGGGTCAACACTGCATTATTGCCTGCAGGCGCATGCATAAATCAATCTGTGCAGCCTCCTGTGCAGGGGGATGATGCAACATTTTTACACACCTGGAGCACAGAGGCCCTTTACTCACTAGTCTCGTTCCAGAGCGGATGTACCTTTTCCTAACATCCGTTTCCACAGGTTTTCCAACTTTAGTAAGAAGAGTTCCTTCCTTCCATTGCAAAGCTCACAGAACCAGTAGGAGGTCCA